>NC_081825.1:249611539-249951122 GCF_030867095.1 Alligator mississippiensis
TTGCACCAGTCAACTCCTGGTATTCAACTAATGTTTTCCCTCCTTTTCCAAGTATTGCACCAACTAAGTTTTCTGGCACTGCTATTTCGACTACATCCTTTGATCCATCTGTGGATTTTTCTGTTCCTAGGATGGCACTGGCAGCTAGGGGAGAAGCAGCTCCAAAATATCCATTGGTTGCAGCAGTAGCAGCAGCCAGGCTACCTAATGCAAATGTCCCCGCCGTACCACCAGCAGTGCTGCCACTGGCTGAGGCTTCACTCGCATAGGTGGCCAACAAATTGGCTGCTGCTGCTGCTGGGTTGGCACTGGCAGCTGCTGCAGCCAAAGCCCCTGTAGCTGCTGCCTGACTTAGGCCTAAACCTAATGTATTGAGATTATATCCATAGCTGGCTAATGTATTAAGTGCAGAGGTGATGGCCACCAGGTCATTGCCTGTAAAGCCAGATAAAACTGCTGGAAAGGCTGCCACTCCAGCAAGGTTAGCATGTCCTAATAGCCCTGCAGCAGCTGCAGCAGTTGGTAACACTTCAGCAGTGTTTGCATAAGGAGATCCGGTTGGATTGGAATTGGCCACTGGACCTGTGACATTGGCATAACTGATATTGAGACAGCTGCCACTCTGTGGATCCTCTTGTATCTTCTGGATGATAAGTTCAACAGCTTTTCGGTTTTGTTCAGGTTCTCCACTCACAGTGACAACCCTCTCTTGCAAGTTGATCCCATCAGGTTTCTGAGAAAGCTGCACCCAAGCCCCTGACTGCTCCATTATAGCCTTCACTGTAGCACCTCCCTTCCCTATTATCAGACCTGCTGTGCTGTTGGGGACTATAATCTTTACCTGTAATTAAAAAAAATATATATAAATAATACTTCTGCTTTGTGCATATATACTATAATACTTTGCTACCTATAACAGGCAGGAAAAATGAAGCAAATTAGTTAACTACATTTTAAGGAAAGTGGTTAAAAAAATCATGAGTAATAAAAGTGTAGCTCATTAAACCATTTAATGCTTTGCAATAGTTTTACATGTACAATACAAAGGATATCTAAAGTAATAGAAACCATTCCACAAAACACTTTAACTTAGCACATTTCAGACCAAGAGATTTAAACAAATGAAGATATTAAGTTAGTGAGGAAGGAATATCTGAGATCATATCTAACTGAACATTTTCATGTATGTTTTCTTCCAGTTTAATATAGCAGACCAACCTCCCTGACAATTTGTCTAATGTCCCTTTCTTTATAAATTTAAACACCATCATGATCATAAATGCTAGACAAAATATAGAAAGGAATATTAAATAATATGTTTGGCTTCAAATACAACATAATATTAATTGTTCATACTTTTATTCTCACAACTATATAGCAGTGTTATGTAGTATAACATAATATTCATACTATATGAATGTAACTGCACCACTCTGAAGGCACACTTGAAGATAAAATTTGTTTAATGAGTACAGTATGCCATTTTTACATGTTTTACTACTTCTGAAATGTCTTCAAAGCTTTCCCGAAAAAAGCTTATTTTACTTTCATTTAAAGAAGTTCTACACTGATGTAACTTCACTAACTTCAATAGATTTATTAACATTGCTGTGCTTTGAAACTCAGACCAAGATACTTATAAATTAGACATAGTTTATATATGAGTGTCTCTTTGTCTTATAATACACATCTTTTTAAAAATGTCTTTCAGTATTGTATTCACTTTACAACTTCTCTACACAAATATATATACCCACTGGCAAGATGATAGCCATTTACTCATCAATCCAAAGAAGTAACAGTCAACAGAAAGTTGGGGATAACAGGTTACCAAAATCTGTCATACCAATCTCATCATCAATAAAAATGTGTTAATATACAAATATTTAATTTTTAAAGTGATTTTCATTGTACTGGCTTTACCAACTTCTTATTCTTATTTAAAACAGCTAATTTTCAAACAAATAAGCTTTTTCTAGTCTATCCATCCATCTGTTTAAGGTATTTATAGATAACCAGTCTCCTATTGTTATAATGCATCAGAGCCAAGGCAAACATTTAAAAAAATATTAAAAGTCCAATACATTTCTGAAATGGAGAATGAATGGTTAATATTTTCCAATGTATAACACATGCACAATCAAAACAGTAATTTAAAATGACAGACTCATTTCTGGGGGGGGTTTCCCCCTCACATTTGAAATTCCTAACTTGTTATAATTTCAGTTATATTTCAGCAGTGTTCTTCTGTATCACAACAAAAAGTTATGGAAAATTAAATAAAACAAAAGCTTTAGACTCTTACTTATGCTGAAAGTGACCTGTAAATGTTTTATTAAAAAAAACAAACAAACCACACAAACCAAAACAAGTTAGGTAAAAAAGCTGCTAAATATCAAGAACCATTTCATTATGTAGGGAGAAGCTAAGGGAACAGAGAACCCCTTAGTTTTATTCTAGCTGATATCACTAACATGCTGTGTGACTTCAGTCAAGTCAATGAACTGCTCTCTGACTTGATTTCCCTCTATAAATGAACATATTCACATCTGAAACATGATTTGGAACCTAGAGATATAACACACTACATAGTTGCTTAGTATTATAAATACACATTGTTTAGCTGAACTTATTTTTGTTTTGATATCCTAAAATCTAAACCTATAGGCTGTTGCAGGAACACAGTCAACCAGAAAGACTCAATGAAGTGGCATTTCTTTTAGTATACGGGATGATTTTAAAGGTTTATGGATTTGTGACATACCAGCTCCCCCCCCACCTTCCTCATGCAAGTGATTTATGACATACTAGAAGCTCCTTTGCACTCTGAAGTATTACAACAAAGGAGGATTTGTTAAGTAACTAAGATATCATGGAATAAAAATGAATGGGGTACACCGATAGAGATTTTGGGGGCCGATACCAATAGCCAATTTTTAAGGAGGTATATTGGCCAATACTGATCTGATTTCTGATACACAGCTCTTCAGCTTGCACCCAGCTGGTAAGTCTGGTGTGATGAAAGGGAAGGGAAGGGCGGGGGGGGCAGATCAAGACCCCTGTGGTGAGGGAGGGAATGGAGCTGGGGCAGGGGCTGACCAGCTGGGGAGGGGAGGGGCACAGGACAGAGCCGCAAGTGGGGCACACTGCAGTTTTGGGTTGGGGCCGGGGTGGGTGTGGGACAGAGGCACAGCTCATCGGGAGAGGGGGCGCAGGAAGGCGGGGTGGGTGGCTCCAGCCATTGCATGCGGCTTGTCTGGTGCTCATCTGGTGGCTCCTGCCACTTGTCCAGGAGGGCATGGGGGGGATGCATGTGCCCACGGACCTGCCCGGCCAGGAACAGCCCCAACCTGCGCTGATCTGGGGTCACATGCCCGCCCCCCCCCATGCACTCCACTACGAGTAGTGGGAGCAGCAGCAGGAGCTGCCAGACAAGCACTGGATGAGCTGTGTGCAGCAGCAGTAGCAGCCCCCCCATTCCCTTCCTGCATCTCCTGACGAGCCATTCCTCCATCCCATGCCTGCCCCAGCCGGGCAGCCCTAACCCAAACCCCACATCCTCCCTCACTGTGGAGGCCTGAACTGTCCCCCTACACTCCTCCCCTTCCACCACACCAGACTTACCAGCTGTGCGCAGCTCTTCATGCTGCTGGCTCTGCTCCTTACTGCCTATGTGCTGCACTGAGGCTGCGCACATGCACGGGCATTTATCAGACAAATTATCAGCTGCATTAGGCCTATTTCTGATACAGAAAATTTTCTTTATATCAGTGCCAATCTTATATTGGACTGATGTATCGGTGTACCTCTAAAAATGAAGGATGTAAACAAAAAACTATACTAACAAAGGCACCTCAAAACCCAAACAAACAAAAGCCAGAACAAAATCCTACATATTGGCAAGTCTACACATGCGCTTTAATATGCACAAAAGCATCATGTAAAACACCACGGTATTTACTTAAAGTGCATTAAATAGGCTAATTGTGCATTACGTGTTACTTAAAAATGGTGTGATTTAGTTAATGCACATTTTCCTAGTACCTCACAATGGAGGTACTAGATTTAATGCACATTAACTAAAGTACATTAATGCACATGTAGATGTGCCCATTTGAACATTTTTAGGCCTTCATTAGATGCTAGTAAAGCTTCTAGATTCTTATAAGAAATTAGGTTCGTTTAGATACATTTTATGAGCATGTTTCAGTTGTGAGTGTTTTACTATTTGCATACCCAGTATCTAAGTCTAGCTGTTTTTTTAAGTCTGTTTTTAAATACATCAACATGTTTCATACTTCATAAGCTGTCGGTGAATCTTCACAAGCGATTTTTCCTTTCATAGTCTGATTTGGAACTACTCAATTAGCCTGATGTTGTATTTCTTTAAGACAAAAAATAGAAACTTTTTATAGGAATTTTCTACCTTTGCATTGGCAATTTTCAAGCTTTATACAGATATGTTTCAGGGGTACTTTATTCACTTTTAAGTGCTATTTCACTCTGAAAAGTGAGAACTAATCTGTAAGTAGCATTGAGGAATTCCATATACATTTTTTTTTGTAATTGCTTTTTCCATTTTCCAGCTCTACAAAATAAGCCTGGAATCTGTAAGACAAACTGAATTCATTCTAGATTTTTGCATTATTACCAATGTTAGAAGTTCTTCAGACAGAATCCTGCTCTCAGTCACAACATTATTGTTGTAAGTGGATTGTGCAGGTGACACTGACACCCAATTTGAAGTTAGTGATATTATACACATACTCCTGTAATTGGAATTTATTTTAATTACTCTGAATCCAGTAAGCTCTAGTACCATTAGATTTAATTTGCAGGATTAACTGTAAAAAAGCTGTATTTCTTTATTTTAGTCAGAAGTGAGAAGATGGATCTCTGACTACACAAATATACAAAGCAAGTAGATTTGCTGAGTGACAAAGTATCTTTTTTATATTCACTTTTCAGAGTAATACTACACCTTCAGTTCAGCAGTGACAATGACATTCTAACATTGTAAGATATTCAAGGCAAAATGAAAGATGTGGAGGGGGGAACAAAATTGTTTTGTACTGAGCAATATAAGGTTAATACATATTATGACACTTTCATTAAAAAATAACTATAACATTAATTGGACCCTATAATTACAAAAAGTGTGTACATTTTTCACCTGCTGAAGTAGCACAAATATTGAATATAAATTTATTTTAGAAATACTTGATCACTTGTTATAATTGGCAAACAGTCTTTAGATAATCATTCTTGGTGAACAATTTACCTTTTCTGGATGTACATTTCACAAATTAGGTTAAAAGATGTATCAAACGTTGCATTCAGATGGTTCCACACTAAGATTTGAAAGAAAACTCTTGACGTATCAAATTTACCCTCCCCCCAATGTCTATCACTCAACTATCATTAGAAGCAGCATGTGTTCAGTCATGGAAACCAACAGTTGATTGAATGCAGCCTATGCTAAGCATGTCTATAAAACGGCTGGCCTACACTGGGCAAACACTTATGGGAACCTTTTTTATTTTATGTGCAACTCTTAAAAAATAGACAATTGCTCCCCCGGGAGGAAATGAGCACCAAGATTGGAGGTACTGCAATACCAGACCAGCACCTGGAGGGGCCAGAGCAAGCCTTCCTTCCCTGTTGCCAAGAATGTTGATGGAAATATGGGAACTTTTTTTCTTTCTTGCCCCTTAAAAATAATGGGCAGATGTTCCATCCACAGGAAACTGGGGCAGAGTCTGGAGGTACTGCTATACCAGGCCAGCAGCAGAAGGGCCAGAATCAGCCATGACACCCCCCCACCCCCCGCCCCTCTTTGATGCCAAAAATGCTCGATCTTAGCCACAAGGCAAAGATGCTGATGGGAATGTACCACAAGGTGAGGTTAGTGCAGCTCATCTAAATAAGAGAGTGCTCATTGTGCTCAGCCCCCTCAATGCCAACTCTTTTTCACCTCATGATGAATCACTACATCAAATACATTTAGACTTCCTCTTCAATCCCAGATCTGAGCATTTCTTTCCCATTACCAGTGATGCCTGTTTCTTCAAAAGTCTTCCATATCTGGCAAACATTACTAAACGTCTATGTAGCTGAGAGACTTTTTACTCCCTCTCTCAGATTGTTGCATGATATTAGAGTGGCCCTGCCCTCTACCAGGTAGAGAGGGACAAGGCAGCCCTGCGCATCATCTGCATATACATTTTTGGAGGATCCCAGCACTTGTGACAAGAACACCTGGTTCCAGTCATGAGCGGGGGAATAATTAGCACATGGATCCTTTGTCGGGGTGGGGGGTGGTTTCTAGGGTACAGACACATACTAAGTAGTGTTGGGCTGTGGGATCACCATGGCTTGAAATGTTGTTGATTGCAGGAGTTCAGCCAATGAAGTATGTGATGTCTGCCTTTTGGCTCTGGATTAGTGTCATGCATGTACTATGTATTAGTAGATACAAAAGTCCTACTCAAAAGTGTGTTTATGGAGTACCTGTGCTGAAACTTTAAGCAGTTGGCAACAAGTTAAAATGAATCCATTCCAAAAGAACTTACCCATAATACTTGCATATATGCAAGCTACTATGGGTAAGTTTATTGTAAAGTCAGTGGGGGTTTTTGGTCCCTATATTTCAAATTAATGGGCAGGGGGGGCAGGGGGAAAGGATACACCTGCTGCAGTCCTGACTCTGGCCCTGAGTGTGGGTCAAGGCCAGAGGCAGACCTTAGCAATCTTGTGTTCCCCCCTGCTTGGCCTCTGCATCTTCTGCCCTCTTCTCTGTCCCTTACTGTCACATACAGCTCACTTCATTCCTTCTACATTGTGCTCAGGGAGCCTAAAGAGCATCTGGCAATAAGGGGGAGAAGAAGGCTGCAAGGGGAAGAGGTGCAGGGGAGCAGGGGCAAGGGCGAGGGCAAAGGGTCCAGCTATCCTAGCCTCCCTGCCACTATTTTCCCCACAGTAGCAGTGGTAGGAGGATAAATTCAAGGCAACACTTTGATAATTAGATTCTACACCTGGAAAATAATAACCAATTTATATATTTTCTATATTTGGAGTCTAATTATTGGGAGGTCATCTTATATTCAAGTAAATATGGTATATAATATGAAAACATTGGGTAAAAAGCAAGAAAGTTCAAATGGCTTGAAAATTGCAATATCAAAAACTGTTTTCCTTAAAAGAAATAATTCATGGGTGAGATGTTGCGTACATTGAAATCAACAGCAAAAGTTCCTTGACTTCAGTGGGGAGGCAGAATTTCACTCTACACTGTCGTATGTGATCACTGCTTTAAAAAGTTCCTTATTTTGTAATTTAAGGCCTTCTGATACAACAGTTGAAAACCAAAATCCTTTCTATCTATAAACATTTTTAAATGTAGACTGAAGTTCTTAAAGTTTACATGGTGAATTTTAGTGGCTATGCAAAAAGAAGAAATAGGAAAGCAGCATAAGGGAGAGAAATTAATGTTATTTAGATTATTACAGGGGTGGCAGTGTGGCTAGAGTGACAAAGTGTTACTTTTTTATTTTCAGGACACAAAACTGTACATAGCTATACAACAAACTTAAAAAGGTGCAAGCATCTCCTTTGAAAAAAATTAAAAAATTGAGAACCATTACTCCAGATAATATTCATCTTCCTACTATCAGCCACTTTTCTGTCAACTTCCTGTATGCAATTGTTTCTTCACTTATATTTTTAGACTGCACTCTTCAGGGCTGGAACTGTCTTTTTGTATATAACTGTGCAGAGTCCAGGTTAATGGGGCCCAGGCCTCGATGTGACAGTACAATATAAAGCAATACAAATATTAAATCTATTTCTGCTTTCTTCTCTCATTTTTGTCTCTAATTTGCAATACTAGCTACTATTCAAAGAAGGATATCATAGATCTCCTACTGTTTTTGTGCAAGTGGAAATGGAACTAAAATTCTATCTATCTGGTTCCTTTTGCCAGAATACCTGAACACCCAGAAGTTTTTAATGTGTTTATACAATGGTGAGACACAGAAATATATTATTCATTCATTGGCTTTACAGAAGGGGAAGGGATACAAAAAGGTAGAATACAGTTTAAGTCTTCTGCATGGGGCTGCCAGGCGGGTGGCTTTGAACTTGCTGAGTGAGAGGAGCAGATTCACTCCCTTTGCTCAGCACTTACAGACCCCCCAGGCAGCCCAGCCTTGCTCAGGACCTGGGCTGCCCCAATCCCCACGACAACAATCAGCTAACTGTCAGCATCTGGACCAGGATAGCCTTAGCTCTTGAACCGGGCCAAGGCTCCCACCATCCTGATGCAGACAATCAGTTGTTCGTCAGCACAAGAACGGGACAAGTGACACATTTGATTTAAGGCACCATGCAAAAGTAGGCACAAAGATGTTTCACATATAATATAACATTTTTGCAGTTGTTTTCCATCTTATGGACCCATAAATTGGCATGATTAATATATTAATTGTGCAATAAATGTAACATTTGCCAGGCCCTACTAGGTACTGTGTGCAATGATATTTCACTCTGCTTGAATTCCTGAAAGCCCATTAACTACTTCTGTAATGTACTATCATCTTAACCTTGAGACTAAGGCCATAGACAGACTTTTATCTAAACCAGTAAAAAAACATCAAATATGCTTACTTATAGGAAAATAACCCTGGAGATGTTGCATACATGTATTCCAGCCTCTTTGTTGGATAGCTACAAAAGTGAGCTCTTCTGCCAAGGGGCACTAGAGGGCTAGTTGACAGCTGATGAAAAGCAGATGCCACAGGCAGTCCCTAGAGGGTTCCAGCCCTGGGAGAATGCCACCCTCTTATCCTATCAATCAGCTGCCTCTTAGTTCCCTTAGCACAGCAATTTCCAAAGGGTGTACTGAGGCACACTAGTGTTCTGCGAGACCAACAGAAGCATGCTGTGAGATGCCCCTGTATGAGGAGGTAAATGCTCTCCTCCCTTGTCTGGCACCCTGAGCCTGCCCCAGCCTGCAGCTGATCCTACCTTCCCCCACCATTCACTATCCCTAGGAAGCCCCTGTGACCGTTCCCCCCCCCCCCCAACACTCCCAGCAGCATATTTGCCACAAGTGGGTGGGGAGGCAGACACAAAAATGGAACCAAGCTTTGAAGTCCAGCTAATCTCCTTCACAACTCTCGTGCCTCCAGGGCTAGCAAGAGGGGTCATGGGGATGGTCACTGGTGTGTGAGATTGCAGGAGCAGCCGCAGCAGCAAGGGGCTGCCTTTGCCTCCTGAGGTACACACCAGTGGTCGAGAGGGGGGAGGCAGTGAAAAGGCCTTCCCCCACTGCCCTTCAGTGGCATCAGCTAGATCAGTGATTCTCAAACATTTTAGCCTCAAGGCCCCCTCCATATCTTTTTTTTAATTTAGATCCATCTCAGTGATTTTCAACTGGCTGCCACAGTATTCAACAAAGCTTTGGACTCCTTTTTTTTAACAGTACAACTCAGCACTGGCTCCTGGGGCACTCTGATTGGTTATTGAAACAACCAGTGTGTTCTAAGAGCATTCTGGACAGAAGGCGGCAGAGGCGCGGCAGAGCGCTGCCAAGATGGCGGGGACAGAGGGAAAAGAGCGGGGGGGGGGGCCAGGCTTACCTCCCCCCCCGGCCCTGCTTCCTGGAGTTAGCAGTGGCGCGGGCTGAGGGGGACAGAGGGGAAGGCAGGGAAAGTACCCCCCACACACACTTCTGGGAAGTGGCAGCAGCATGGGGTGGTGGGTGGTGCCGCTCTGTCCCTCCCTGCCCCACACCCCAATCACTCCTGACAGGCAATTGGCTAGTGGAATATATTATATATTTTGGGAAAAAACTGTCCCCCTCACCTACCTTGCCCGTAAGTGAAAATGATGAAGTACACCAGGCAGGGGCTCTTCTCCCAGGCCAAGAACCCTCCTGGATCTCCAGCAAAGCTCTCATCTCAAGACAGCGACCCTCTCCTGAGAATTTAGCTGATTGGTAGGACAGGGGGCATGGTCCTCACAGGGCTCCCTGGCAGCTTGCCCCTCCCTCCCTTGGAAGGAGGAAGGAGTGAGCAAAGGACTGCGGATACTGGCTATCCTCAATATTTGAAAGAAGCGTACAGCTTTCAAGTTAGTACAGAAGGAAAGAGAGCTAAGTCTAAGAGGGAGAACTTTTTACAGAAGAGCCTAAGTTACAAAAAACAGAAAAAGGAGGATAACTCACCCACCTACATTAACAGTTTTCAGGGGCTTGAGCAGGAAGGAATATGATTGTATTTAGGCACCTTAGTCCACTTAAATACCTAAGAGATAGAATAGGACCTCATTACAAGTTATGCAGTGACCTAGAAAATCTGTGGCACAGGGGAGACTGTTAGTAATCATGGGAATACTCACATACTTAAAGTTATACAATGCTTAATTTTTTTATTAGACTAGACCAGGGCTGTCCAACTAGCAGCCAGAGGACTACATGCACCTTGCAAGCAGTTAAGTTGCTGTCCTGGGCTCTCACTCTGCCACCTCTCCCCCCAGCACTTCAACTGCTATATCAGCTGCAGCTGGAGTCTGCAGATTCCTCCTCCCTCCCCTGGCTGTTGCTTCCTGCCCTTCCTCAAGGAGTTGGGCAATGCATGACAGCATGGGGTGCTAAGGGTGAGTCTGGACCACATGCCAAAGGGAGGAGAGGAGATCAAGCCTCTGAGGGGCAGTAGTGGGGCACAGTTCACAGTGCCTGTGAGGACATGTGTTTGCATTCAGATGTAGAGGAATCCAGTCACCTTGTGCAATGGTGGTGGGAGGTGCATGCACAGGCACATGAAGCAGTAGACGGGCGCACTCACGCATTACATAATCTGTTGGACTGGGGCTTGCCTGATGCATCTGCATGGTTCACAGCCCCTGCTGGTGTGGTCCCTGGGGTGTGTAGTCCACAGAGGTTTAGAACTTGGACTGCCCTGGACTAGAACTACTGCTAATTTTAGGGATCTATAAATTCAAGATGCATACAGCATAAAACTAACTTAATAAAAATAAGTAACTTTATCTTGTAGTCTTTGCCAGATGAGTATCCTTGCTCATATAGTAGTCTCTAATGTATTCAAAGGGCATGACTGTGTTGTCACACTACACTTACACTAGCACAAATAAAGACAGTCAAGATCAAAGGGACTGAATCTATAAACGAAGACTACTCTCAAGGAGAGACCCACAAGGTATCAGCTTGCCTTTTAAACCTTTGGCAAGAGTAATACTTGCATAAACAACAAAAATATACATTACTTATAAGCTAAACCTGAGAACTGCTGATTGATCTCAACTCTCAACAATGTGAGAGGAGCTTTAAGGGAACTCTGAATTTCATGGGAAATGCTTTTGTGCTATTATGTTGTATCAGAAACAAAAGATGCTGATTACACAACAAAGTGAAGTTTTAGAGATGAATTCACACAGTTACATAGAATAATTGAAGTTAGAGATAGAAGCAGTTTAAGTAGATCGCCCAGGTGGTCTCCTTCCCCTGGCAGGATTCTCTTCTACAGTTTTTTAAAGCTAGCTTTAAATGTTCTGAGCAATGTAACTCATCACTTTTAATGAAGATTATTTAATGACTGAATAGAACAGATTATCTCAGGTTTCACTGTAGTACTTTTAGTTATAACCTGCATCCCAAACCACACCAACTAACTCCCTTCATCCTCTAATGTTTTAAATCTTTGACCCCTTTGAATGTTATCCAGTGTTACCTTATTAGTTAAGTAACTTTATGAGTCAGTTTCCACACTGAAACAATTCAATCTCTTACTTTTCCAAAATAAATCTGTCTTTTCCCTTAATAGAAAATGTATTTCATACTAATATAAGTCAATTTTAGATTGCCAAATTTCCTTATTTCTACATATACTATATCCATTAATTTCATTTTAACCCCCCAAATCTCCATCTTGATTCTGACCCTCTTAGTCCTTAAAATATCAGGCTAGCTTCTTCAAAACTCTTCATCTGATTGGGACCTGAGCTTCTAGCTGTACAGAGGCACAGACTGGCTGCAATCTGAGCAGACTGGCAGAGAAAGCTTATATATCATACCTTCATTGTATGCAAGCTGAACCAGGAGGTTTGTCTTGGTTCCAAACCCAGCTATCCTTATACCGTTGTGACAACAGGCTTGGATTTGGGGGGAAAGAAAACAAGTTTGGGAAGTTTAGTGAGAAAGACCCTACTGGACTGCAATACAGAGATACAGCTATCAGAAGGTCTGTGCTCCATTCTGTCTGCTGAGGGATGTTTATAAGTATATCAAAGTCTCACAGTCCGTAAAAATGAACAGAAAGAGTTTGAAAGACTCCAACAGGCTTTGGATCTGGTCCAATATGCAGCGTATTCTAATCAGTTCAAAGAAGTGGCCCACTAGACAAATGCCTGACTGTCCCATCTAAGAAAAAACATTCACTGCTTTAGGGCAGTGGTTCTCAAGTGGGTGCTGCAAGACCCTTCAAAGGGTGCCATGGTCCAGGTGCCATCGCAGAGGCAGATTGGAAAGCAGTTGTGGCTGGAACTCATGCTCTTTCCCAGTCTGACTCCACATGCCACTCCCAGAAACAGGTCTGCAAGGTAGGTGGTACTGTCCTGTGTATCTCTTTTTCCAGGAGGAGCATGCCTAGCCACACAAGTCAGGCTGGGCTGGACCAGCTCTTTATAGTACTTGGCTGGAGGGGTCAGCCTGAGCTGAAGCAAACCTGGACTCCACCTTGCTGGAGAAGTCAAGCACAGGGACACCAATACCAGGTAAGACCCCCTCATCCTTCCCTCCTTTTGAAGCTTCCAGGTGAGATTATTTCAATTTGGAATGCAGACCTCTCAGGAAAGAGGAAATGCATGATTTTTTTCCTCCTAAAGGACTGTGAAAAGTGGTAGTGCCTAATAAAATGAAATTACTATTCCCTGGTCCTTGCAGCACCTGCTACACTTTGCCTGCTAGTGGCTGTGTGTGGACCCTAACCATAACATGGTCTGTCTTTTTTTTTCTGTAAAAACAGTTTGTATCATGTCGGTGCAGGTGAAACTTTTTGGCTGATAGAGAATTATTTAAACTCTGTTTTGTTCTATTTGTGGTCACAGCCTGGAAAACTAGATTTGATAAAATAACATTTAAACAGGCAAAATGATAACAACAACAACAACATGTATAAGTGTATAGGTCCTTTCACTTTTATAAACATAATTCATAAGTTTCTGAGTGGGAGGGAGGAACTCTCCATGATGCATAGTTTTAATAACACACAAGAAAATGTCACTTTTCTATTTTTTTCCTGTGTAGCATAAAAACAACATTACATACTTCATGCATTAATGTTTCATGAGTTTCAAATTACATTTGCAGAGAGTGTAATGTAGTTCAAGTAGCTTCATTTATACCTCCCACTTTTTTATAATTAAAAAAGAAAAAAATGAGTTGGTGTTACATATTGAATGATACAACAGCAAAAAAAGATTTTTCACATTGTTACACCACCTATAGTGTATATAGTGTATAAATCACTCTCATAGCTTGAGTGATCAGGATGAAATGTCTTTTAGATAAAGCTGAAGTCTTAAATGCTGTGGTCAGCAAGGAGCAAATGGCACTTTTAATAAGAGTAGGATGTTAACCTACTCTTTGTCCTTTGGATAAATTCAGAATAGTTTTTCTTTCTAAAATCCCTCTATTGTTTCAAGTGCTCATTTCCTACTCTAATCTGCTGGATTTTACAAACATCTTCCAGTGTCCTACCCGAAAATGGCTGCATCTCAAAAACCAGAAAATATTTAGTTATCAAGTACTGTGATTTAGGATCCTTTTGGTCAAAACACACTATATAAATATGTTTGTTTTTTTTTATTTTAACCTTTTAAGAGAAAGGAACTTCCAATGCAAAAACAATCTGGAAAAAGGAAATAATTTAGTCTTTAAAGGCCATATCCAATTTCCACTAAAGTGTCCAGCAAAGCTCCCATCGACTTCAATGGGGAAGATTTGGCCTTAACATTAATTACTATGACTGTTTCTAACAGGCTGAGCTGTTCTGGGTTCAAAACTTTGAGAGGGAATAAAAAAAGATGCATCTAAAACAACTGTGAGTACTGTGTGCACCTGTAAGTATTATGCCTAGCTGCCCATGGCTCAAAGGGACACTTCAGCCAGGTCTATTTTTTCCTGGAACACTATCTGATGAAAGGAGATTGGAATAGCATTTCTGGCATTTTGTGTCATTCTTGTACTACCTAACTCCTTCAAGGACTGGATCCATTAGTTTTATAGCTACTTTGTGGCATGAGAGCAGCAGAAAACCTTTCTAATAGACAGGACCTAATTTAACCAGAAATTATTTTGCTTGACTCGCACATAACTGGGTGAAATTCTATGATCAGTGTTATGTAGGAGGTCAAATTATATCATATTAATGGCCCCCTTCTGGTCATGAGGTCTAAAGTCTGAGAACCAGAGCAGCCAGGGCAGTTTTGGGAATGGAGGCTTTTAAGTACAGGACTTTTCAAGTTAAACGCAAAATGCTGAACAAAACAGAACTTTACAACTGCATATTAAAAATCAAAAGGTCTATTTATGACATTAACTTCAGTACGTATACAGGGGAGTATATGAATCAAATTGATACCAAGATAATATGAAGGGATTACTAAACTTAAATTTGACACAGGAAAAGCTTGCAGTTGGCTTGGTGCCTGTGACTACCATTTACGTTGGGAAGAAGTGTAGAAGATCAGTGAGACCGGGACTCAAGCATGCATTATGAAACTCATATTGTTGGATAAATGATAGTATTTTTGAATGACAGTCAAAACTGCATCATGTTTTCGATTGTCAATTTTTTCAAACATCATATTATAATCTTGCAACTGAACATTACTGTCATGAAATAATATTTATAAATGAGCTTCCAATAATGAAAAGTCTTTTATCATTAACTCATAAACTTTAGAATATTAACTTAAAATATGGATCAATATATTGGTCTTTATCAGGTAACTAAAGCTGTGTTGTTAAAATGGTCAAAGTGTGATTTTTGACATATCAATTATTATTAACAACATTGCTAGCGGAAGCCCGAAAGATGCCTTAGCAAAATTCTTACCATGAGTCAGGAATGCCATTTTGTCTTGACATAACTTAACATCAGTAAAAGCAGAGCAAGCAGGTCACAGTTTAGAGTGACCTCTGTAAAACCCACGTCAGTGAAAAAGTTAAAAGAGGATGCGGTTACAGTCCGAAATAGCAGGATACAGGTGGCAGACTAAGGTCTAACAGGAACGACCACTGTGAAAGTTGATTTGTGGATATTTATGGCATATGGAACATACAGAAGAAAACTACAAAAAACAAAAACAAACAAAGACTGAGGAAAAAGACTTCAGAGGGAGAAGAACAACATGCAGGAAAGGAAGAAACAACACCTATACAAAGCTTAGTGTGGTGATGGACACCTAGCCAGCTGAACTCACGGTATCCATTGGAAGGCTTGTGTAAGAATAACTTTGTTGATTGCCAGGGCTTGCTTAGAAGTTGAATGTTGCATTTAAAGGCTTGCTTAAATAGTGGTATTGTTTATTTGTTCAATAAATTAGGATTTCAAACTGGAATAGTTTGAGTGATCATTTCATTTTCATTCACCCCACCCCTTAACTAAATTTAGTACAATTCTAGGGACAGGAAAAATGTGAAGAAATAATTTGTTTAAACACTTAAAAAAAAACCCAAAGAAAAATGAATGTAAAGAATGATGCATGGTTAATACACCAAATACTGTTAAGGTACAAAACTAAGGCCTAGGTTATTGGATACTAACTCCTGCCTAGTCTGTGGTAACTGATCAGTGGTAACTGATCACTGTTCTAGTATAAACACTTCTAACAGTGGATACAGGCATATTTTATAAAATATTTTATCTAACTTTATATTTAACTTCATATCCATTAACAGTAATGCAGAAAAACTCAGAAAAATATATCACACTATTCAACCTGGGATAAAACCATTTCAACCTGTCTCCAGGGTCCCATGATCCAGCAGAAATACTTCAATTCTTAGCACTAAGAAATAGGGCTAAATCCTATTTCACAGGGTGCATATCTACATAAAACACAAAATGTGCAGTAGACTAATTCTAGTATACATTAACACATCCCGGCAAAAACCATGCTTTACACTAATGTGCAGCAAAATTAGTCTACTATACATTGGCATTACTAAAAAGGTGTGGACCAACACTGCTGTGCATTAATATTGGTTACTGTGAATTGAGTTAACCTGAGCCTGAATTGATTCAAACTTTGCAGGATGGTTTAACCTGGCCAGGCTAAACCAGTTTGTAAAATGCACAGACATCCCCTCTGGACTAAATAAAACCAGGCACATGCCTATACTGGCTCAGGCTAGAAGCCAAGGGCAGTGGGGGGCAGGCGGGCACTAAAGCAGCCCTCCTTCCCCTTCCAGCCAGGAAGTAGAGGGGAGGGACCAACTCTGCTGTGGAGCACAGAGCCCCACTCAATCCAGAGAGCATGCTGGGATGCTGGGGGAGTCTGGTTTAACTTAAACCAGCAAGGGGTCTGGGACAGACATTGCACAAATTGGTTTCAATCAAATCAGTTAAGTCTGATACTACATTCAACCAGGTTTATCTCAAACTGGTTTCAGCCATTTTCAAACTGGTTTATGTGCACTGAACATCTGTTCTGTCACAGGTTTAAACCAGTTTCTGATCACTTAAACTGGTTTATGTGTAATGTCTGTCCCTAGCCAAAGCATGGTAGTAATAGCATGTTCATGCACGTGTAGATGTGCTCACTGTTACATACCTAAATTGCACTTACATACAATGTACTTGCACTTTTTGGCACTTACCCACAGTATGAATTTCATGCAGCTATGTTTTCATTGTACTTCTCTCCAGAGAATGTAGCACAGTTTAAGTCACAGCAAAAACATGACTAGCTGGTGTTTGGAGGAAGGGCCTGGTTTTAGGCAAATTGCCTAGTAACTAGGACACTTGGCAATGGAGAAGGAGATCCAAAGGTGTTCTGAAGCTGCATCACCTGTTTCCCAGGAGATGTAGCTCTAACCACTAGAGCATCGGTTAAGTATTACCCAGAGTCCTCTCTAGCCCTATTCCTGATGCTGGCACACTGCATCTGGAAACAGGTTCAATCTCCTTGAATAAGAAAGAGGGAGTGGGGACAAGAACTAGGTTTTTCACTTCTCTTAGAGCATGCCCTAGACTAAATGTGTCAGGAATTTGGGGTTGGATGAATAGAGGTGAGGCCAAGTTGCCAACTATGGGGCTTAGTTCAGGAAGCTGGTCAGTGGTGGAGGGACTGCAGGGGGAGCAACGACTATGTTAAACCTTGTGCTGCCACTTGCTTCGCTGCCATTGCCAGTTCTAGATCCAGGCCCCAAAGCTCTTTGCAGTCTGGATCTGGCGCACAATGATCCACAAGGTCTGAACCTGCTCAGAGGGCACCGATGAGTTTGACATTCCTGTCCTAAACTACTGTATGAACGGTGGGAAAGCCCTCATCCTCCCTTCAGTGACTCTACTGTTATGCAGACTAAACATTTTTTGATACTTTGAAATGGAAGGGAGAAGTATTTGGGAGACACAGCAGTTAGTGCAAACTAACTATTTGTGAGGATTTCCATAGTTCACAGCCGAGATATCTAGTTGTGCACTGAATTTCTCTGATCTAAAAGTAGTAATGATATTAGTTTTAAATTTTCATGGTTTCTGCACCAGTATAGTTATCAGTATTATTATATTTTTTCTTACTTTACCTGAAGCTTAGACTAAAAAACAACAGTAGTGCAATTGAAAAAAATAATTTGTCTGAAACTAAAAAGTTTGAAATAATAGAGTATTAGGAAAGGAAAATACCTTTTAGTTAACAGCCCAGACACTGAACTCAGGAGTAAGATACATTTTGGAATATAAAGAGCTGCATTCATTCCACATATCAGGACCAGCGAGTTACATAAACTGACAAGATAAATCATATCATCCCCTACATGAAAATAGCTGCCATTTAAAAGTCAACAGTTACTAACCATTATCAGGCAGAGTCATCTGGATTTTTGTAGACTTGTCCTATGATACTCAAGGAAATATATCAGACATATACAACTGTAACTCAGCTCCTAAAAGATTGCTAGGACCATGCAACATTTGTTTCTTCTGAGGTATATTTGGATTTTGTAAAGCTAACAACAACCACCATGACAACAAAACCACCAATAACTGCACATAAACAACAACAACAGTAGTTGTAGTTGTTGGTATTATTATGGAATGTAGTCATTTATCTAATGTTTCTTTATTAACAATTAAAGAAGACTTCCTATAGAATCATTTCTTTTTCTAGCAGAGAAAAAGCACTTTCTAAGTGCTGAGCTGAAAACTATCCACCATCTCAGGTGAAATGAGAGGTTTAATATGACCCTGCTGATACAGAGATCATAGCTATTAATTTCTCTCCATTCTAAAAGATGTTCTACCTCTATGCCACATGAATTGCAGAAATGACATCAGCTTGACACTACTGAATGACTTGACTTCAGAAGCAGAATTGAATTTCAGTGGGAGCGACATTAGCTAACATTTCCCTGGACTCCTTGAAGATCTTGCTTAACTCAACTTTTCACTGTTTCTTGAGGCTCTAATAGTGAGGATGTTAATATTTTCAAAATAGTTGATTTTCATAGCTGAAATAGTAAGAGGACAATCTCTGTGACAGACATTTTGCTATGGTCTCCCTTCCTTATTTTGGGACATGGTTGCTTGAAAAAAATTTTTTCTACAAGAAAAACAAGGTAAGAAAGCAGATGTAGGGAAAGTGAACACTTCTTTAATGAAAAAAGATACTGAAAACCAAGAAAATTATTTTTAATTCATTCCTAAATTTTACCAGGCTATATTTATATGAATATATATACATTGTAAATATGCGTAATATTCTTCTGATCAGCCAGGACCAAGTGTCATTTGATCTTAGCCCAGAGATGAACACAGCACTGGATTTACTCAACATTTAAGACTTAGGGTTGCTTCTACTATTTTCCTGTGAACAATTTGCCTCACTCACCAAAAGGTAGAATTACAGCACTGATGTAATTTAAAAATATAACCGTACTAGGCATCCCACAGTACCTATGTAACCCACACATTTCCATCTGTAGGAAAGATGATAATCTAATTTTTCTTTCCTGTAATAAGATTGCGACCTCTGGGCCATTACTTCAAGGTGGTTGTCAGTTCTTTTAGTAAGGATAGAATAGCTTCCCTGACTGACTAAAATATGATAGGGCTGTTCCAACTAGTCAACTGCTATGATTTGTAGACAAATGACTGTACACCTCTTCTCATGAAATAGGATCGACATTTTCATTTATCCTGATAGGTTTTGGTCCGTGGGAGGGTTTGATTTCTCTGTACAGTATTCAATTGCATCACAGGCATGGTGTACAAAGGCAGCGTGGGGACTCACATATACAGCTCGGTTCTCAATTAGATAGCATAAAGTATGATTATTTCATTGGGAGGAAATTGAGTTATGGACAAAAAGTGATAGCTGGTAAAGGAAAACTAGTTTCCCTTTCCCACCCAGGACTCTTTATTGTCTTTAGATAATAGGCTTAGGTATTTTAAGAAAGGTATAAATCATTTTCAAAAAATGGTTGCCTAAAACTAGGCTTCTAATGACATATTTAGGCATATAAAAACAAGTGGCATGCTGCATGGACAGTACTCTTAGAAACTTTAAAACATTTGAGAGACCAACTTTAAGCACGTTTTAGAAGCTCTTGGTCATGGCCTTCTCTGCCAAGCAAAACTGAGGCCATATGTCCTCCACACAGGCAAAAATTATTTGTCTTTATCTTAAGTTCATTTATGTCAGAGTTAATTAAAAAATGAAGAGTAAAAAACACAATATTAAGTTTAAGCATCAAGTTTGGATTCTATAATGAAAAATGGTTTTACAAAGAATAATATGAATATAAATACTTTCATGCATCATTAATTTCTATTAGTAAACATGAGCCTTTCTTCAGATATGACACACAATAATGTTAGTAATTGATCAAAATGGCCCTATGGTATTAATACTTTCCAATGTAGCAATTGGTACAAAACAGCAAAAAAAAAAAAAAAAAAATGTAAAAATATGTAAATTATTTATCACTGTTCTTTCACTGCAGTTAAAAAATTGGAAAGCTTAGCTGAAATAAAAATAAAAAAGATCAGCATATTATTACACATAACTCTAACATTTCCCTATTTGTCTTGAAATTTAAGGTACATTATATTTAGCATCAAGGGAACAGACCAAAGAGACCTATAGAATGCAGAAGGTACATTTTTGGGCATATTCCATTGCCCATTATTCATCTAATTCTAATAACTGTAAAGAATGAACAAGTAACTGCAAACACATTTCCATGTACAGGGCATGTATATTCTCTTATTCTGTACAAACACAGAACAAAAAAAATAATTAAGTGTTAGAAACTTATGGCTGCAATAACCTCACTAATAGGTATGCAACAAAATAAATAACAAATATCTATATGAGAGCACAGAACAAGACTGTCTCTCTGTTGCAGACTTAATTTGACTTAATCCAACTCCATCTCTAAACCCCACTCCTGCACCACAGTTTGAACAGCTTTTTCATAATCTGAAGTAGTTTCCCTTAGTACTGCCTTTAGAAACTAAGAAAAGAAATTTTGGTAAATCAGACCGAGAGCCTTCGTATTAAATCCACAAACTCATGCACACAGATAAGCAAAAAACACTAATATACAGTTCCTAATAACATTAATATAAAGTAAATGATGATGAAAGATAAAGTATTTATTGCATTTTATTATCATAAACGTTGTGCTGTATCTAGGTGGATACCATATGGTTTTGTTTTAAACCTGTATGATAGTGTGACAGTATTTGTAATATAAAATATACATAATTTCTACTTGTAATCCTTGGCTCATTTCCCAAGTTCTGCTCAGCACAGTACGACTAAGAAAAAGCAAAAATGGCTTTAGCTCCATTCTATTAACCAGCTGTAATATACTTTCTGGCTTGCACCATGCTCCCCATCTTCACAGGGCTACTTACATTGCTGCGGACAGCTGAAATGAAATGGGCATATGGCTACAGATCCTCTGCATTAATGGTTTTCAATCTGTGGTCCGCAGACCCCACAGACTATGTCTAAGGGGGCCGCAAAAAATGACTATGATCATTCAAAAGCATGTGAATACCAACACTTACAATGCAAAGGGGTCTGCACCTCCATTAGAATTTTTTAGGCATCTGCAAATGAAAAAGGTTGAAAACTACTGCTTTATATCTATACCACTGACTATTTGAAGGGCAATGGTATTAATTCTACAACATATAGGTATATCAGTGGATCCCATAGATTTATGATCCCCCTTACTCTATTCTAGCATTGCAAAATGAAAATGATATTAAGAGGCAGCCTGCCCCCTTTTGTCATGATAGCTGCTTAACTGTTAATATAGGAAGTAGGTTTAGCAGGAACCACATAATTAACAACAAAGACTTATGCAAAGTTTGAGATTTGAGAGATTTGAAAATCAATAACAAAAAAGGTAAGGGATAGTTAATGATAGACATAGCCCAACACCCAAAACCAAACTGGTTAATTAGCAGAAACTGGTGTTAAATAAGGAAAGAAATCTTATTAACAAGCAGATGTCTTCCAAGTATAACAACTATTTTGGACTGGACAACAGAACTATATAACCCCAAAATGCTAATACAGACTTTTGGCATTATGATGTGATGAAGGTCTCTTTTGACAGACACAGACTCTTTGTGAACACTTCCCTTCAGAAGCTGACATGCTGCTCCCTGACAAGGGTCAGAAAACAGAACAAGCTAACAGAACTAAGCTGTTGGTCTAGGGAAACATATCACTATTTTGTAACTAAGTCTAGGCTAACCTGGCAATTACCACAGAATTGCTATAAGTGAATTTGTATTGATCCCCACTTTTTATTTTATAAGATTTATTTTTATCATTGTAAACTGGAAATTAAATGGTCTTTCACTCAAAACAACCTGATTGGGTCATCGATGCTTATGGGCCTCTCTAACAGAGAGAAACTGATTTCTGACATAGATGGAGGCAAGGAACTGGACAAGATCCCATTCTATTTATTACATGGCTAAATGTTACATGAGTATCTAACAGCTATCTTATTCCAACTTCCTTAAGTCCCAGGACAATTTATTTTCATACCATATTTGCATTTGGCTGTAAGACTAAGTCACAAGAAAACCAAAGGGAACGAACAGTCCTCTGCATTACCACACACACCTTTATATTCACAGTTTTTCAAATACTTAGGCAGGGTGGAATAAGATAGCATTTGGAGTCCTATGTATAATTTTGATGCCTAATAGTTGGAATAGGATCTGGGTCATTGTCTCTATAAACCCACCCTTTCAGGATATATTTCTCTGATAAGGAGATTAGAGCATATGTTTTCTCCTCATAAGGACAGCCCTCCTGCTAGCTAGCAAAAACCTAGACCTGGTTGGATTTACAGAAACCTGGTGGAATTCTATCCATGACTGGGCAGAAGACATTGAAGGCTATAGGTTGTATATACAAGATAGAGTAGGGAGAAAAGGGGGGGGGGGGATCACTCTATGTTAACAAGCAGTACATGTCCTTGATGATCAGCATGGGTTCAGAAGACGGGCAAACTGAGGTGCTCTGAGTTAGAATGCAAGGAGGTCGTGGGGAAAGGGACTTGATAGTGGGTGTCTACTACAGACCACCTCACCAGGGGGATGAGCTGGACCTGAAATTTTTAGGTCAGCTCACAGTGGCTGTAAGGACAAGGGATAAGGTTGTCATGGGTGACCTAAACTGTCCTGACATCTGCAGGGAGGAGCAGTCAGCCAGGTCTGAATGCTTACGTAGGTTTTTAGCCTTCCTACAGGACCTCCACCTAAACCAGGAGATACATAATCCCACCAGAGGAAATGCCTTGCTGGACTTGGTCCTTGCCACAGGTGATGACCTGGTGAGGGATCTGCGGGTGCTTGACTACCTAGGCATTAGTGACCATCGTCTGCTGGAATTTACTATCCAGGGCAGGGTGGTGAAAGCAAGCAGTAAGGCAAAAGTCCTTGACTTTAGGAGGGCCGACTTCAATGAGCTAAGGAGATTAGTAACAGAGACATTGGGGACTTGGAGCTTCAGTGACATGGGAGTCCAGGACAGGTGGTTGTTCCTTAAGGAGATGATACTCTAAGCTCAGAGGGAGTCAGTCCCAATGCGAACCAAAGGGGGCAAGAGTGCTAAAAAGCCCCCTTGGCTCAGGAAAGGCATCCAGGAGGGCCTGAGGGAAAAAAAGGTGGCATACAATCAGTGGAAGCAAGGGGCAATCATCAAGGAGGATTACACCTCCATTGCTTGTGATTGCAGGGAACTGGTTAGGAAGGCCAAGGCAGAGGCGGAACTAGGGCTGGAGACCAGAATTAAAGAGAACAAAAAGTGCTTTTTCAAATACATAGGGAGTAAGAAGGTGGCACCAGGTAACAAGGGGCCCCTACAGGACAGGCTTGGCACTCTGGTGAGTGCAGCAAAGGAAAAAGCTGATCTCTTCAATGAGTTATTTGCCTCCATATTTCTGAGCAGGGACCAGGACAACTCCCCCACTAGGATTACAGACAGGTTTAGGGGGCATGATGCCATGCCTAGGGTCAGGGATGATCTAGTTAGGGACCTCTTGGAGGGGCTGGATGTGTATAAATCAGGGCATGCTCTTCATCCAAGCGTAGTGAGGGAATTGGCAGAGGTCATAGCAGGGCCCCTGGCACAGCTGTATGAGCACTCATGGTGCTCTGGCCAGATCCCAGAGGACTGGAAAAGGGCCAATGTGGTCCCCATTTACAAGACAGGGAGAAAGGAGGACCCAGGTAACTATAGGCCAGTTAGTCTCACCTTAGTCCTTGGGAAGACTTTTGAGAAAATTATCAAGGAACACATCTGCGGGGGCCCAGCATGGGAGGTAATGCTCAGAGGCAACCAACATGGGTTCATTGCAGGCAGATCCTGCCTGACTAACCTTTTTTCCTTTTACAACCAGATCACAAAGTCCTTGGATGTGGGCGTTGAAGTGGATGTTGTCTACCGGGACTTCAAGAAGGCCTTTGACACTTTCTCACCCCATTCTCATAAAAAAAAACTAGGCGACTGCGATATTGATGCCTACACAGTCAGATGGGTGGCAAATTGGCTCAATGGTCGCACCCAGAGAGTGGTGGTGGACGGGTCATTTTCGACCTGGAGGAATGTGGGCAATGGAGTTCCCCAGGGCTTGGTCCTCAGGCCTGTGCTATTCAACATCTTTATCAGTGACTTGGAGGTGGGCATGAAAAGCACGCTGCCCAAATTTGCTGGTGACACAAAGATGTGGGGAGAAGTGGGCACACTGGAGGGGAGGGACAAAATCCAACTTGATCTAGACAGGTTACAGAGGTGGGTGGATGAGAATAAAATGGAATTCAATGCAGACAAGTGCAAGGTGCTGCATCTAGGGAGAAGGAACCTGCAACATACCTATAGGCTGGGGAACACCCTTCTCAACAACACAGTGGCTGAAAGGGATCTTGGAGTCATTGTTGACTCTAGGATGGACATGAGCCACCAATGCGAGGAAGCGGTCAGTAAAGCTAAATGCACCTTGCTGTGCATCTACAGATGCATCACAAGCAGGTCCAGGATCCTTCCCCTCCATATGGCGCTGATCAGGCCACAGTTGGAGTGATGTGTCCAGTTTTGGGCGCTGTACTTCAAGAGGGATCTGGCTAACTTTGAGAGGGTCCAGAGGAGGGTCATTTTCATGGTCAGGGGGCAGCAGGTCAGGCCCTATGAAAATAGACTAAAGGGCCTTAATCTATTCAGCCTCCACAAGAGAAGACAGAGGGGATCTGGTGGCCGTCTATAAACTCACTGGGGGGACAAGCAGAAAATAGGTGAGGCTCTGTACCCCCGGGCACCACCTGAGATAACAAGGAATAATGGCCACAAATTAATTGAAAGCAGGTTCAGGCTTGATATCAGGAGGCTTTACTTTACAGTTAGGGCTGCCAGGCTCTGGAATGGGCTCCCAAGGGAGGTGGTGCTCTTCCCTACTTTGGGGGTCTTCAAGAGGAGGTTGGATAGATATCTGGCTGGGGTATTATGATCCGAGCACTCGTTCCTGCCCAGGGCAGGGGGTAGGAATTGATGATCTGTTCAGGTCCCTTCCGACCCTAGAAACTATGAAACTATCTGTGGAGCTACATTTCATGAAGGAAAACTGTGTAAATAGGAAGTAAATGCAAAGAAATGACAAGATTTTTTAAAATTGTGGCAAAGAATTAGATAAGTCAGGCAACTATGGATGTTTGTGTATAAGTAAAATATGCATCAAGCAGTGATGTATATTACCATCTGGAAGAAAAATTATACAAGCTGAGGCTACTCATATACAGATCAACTTGAAGATATGCACCAGGTATTTGTATATAAAACTTAAATTTACCATACTTATTGAATGCAAAAGGAGCCCTTCCCCTGCAATTAACCCTGGGGGAAAAGCCTCACCTTAGATTCAAGTACTGACCTGGGGCACATGGTGGTTCAACTCCAAGCTTTGGCCGGAGCTGAGCTGCCACTGGCCCTGAGTTAAGGAGGGGGCTTATGAGGTGGAGGAGGGGGCTTACAGTGGGGGGTGCACAGAGGACACCATGCATCCTGCCCCTGCTATATCTTGACCCAACTGGGCCTGGAGTTGCCACCACTGCTTCTGCCTGGCTGCATTAGGGCCAGGGACACTGCCACTGCTCTGAAGCCAGAGCCAGAGCTGCTCCAAAGGTAAGCAGCAGGGAGTACAGGTGTTGGGGGGGCTGGAGTGGGACAGATGGCTGGGGAACAGGCACAGGCACTGGCATAGGGAGGAAGGAGGAGCAGAGGGCAGGTGAGCACATTGCAGAGAAGGCAGCAGAGGGTGGAGGACAAGTCACAGCAGAACAGGTGGTAGGGAACCAGTCACAGACATGCGGGCAAGGGAACAGACAGGTGTCTGGCCCGTCACCTCTGCTTTCCCTGCCACTGCTGCAGAGGGGATGAATTAAAACCCACCCTCCAATAATTAGATTCTATACATGAAAAATTATAACAAATTTATCATTTTCCATATATAGAATCCAATTATTATGGGTCATTGTAAATTCAAAGTTTTCTTGGATTTGGGTATTCATGGTACATAATTAGCTGTCTGCATGTGACTTTGGAAAAACAGAATAATTTTAGAATCAGCAGACTTAAAAAGTATAACATTTTTGGAATTCAGGCTTTCTTTTACAAGACATATTAAACATATTTTACCCTGTCTTTTACACTAATTTCACCTACTACTGATTATTATGCCTAAGCCATTTCTCTCTCTCTCGATCTATAGACACACACACACACGTGTTTGTGTGTGTGTGTGTGTGTGTGTGTGTGTGTGTATTTCTATTTGTAATTTTTTTTTGCTTTGATGTATTTGGATTTTCTTATTTCTGATTTACATATTTTCTTCGGTGCTTAGCCCTTAAAGAAGCAGTTTTGATAACATCAATTTAAAAACACAATGATTTTAAAATAAAAGTGAACAAAGAAGTGTTTTCAAGCACAGATTAAAAACATGAAATCAATGGCCTTAAGCTGTGGTTTTTAAAATACATGTTTCTCTTTACAAATTCTTGTTGATCACAGATTTCAATACTGCTCATAACTTTTCCTTTTTAATTGAAAAAGCTTAATTAGAAGTAATAAAGACCACTGATATCTAAGGCCAGCTGGCAGTTTCATTTTTAAAAGGGGCTTATTTTTACTAATCCAAAACTAATTATTGGTGATCATGTCACACTTATGAAATGCAAAACTGAAGTTAACTTTCCATTGCAGCTTTTTTTTTAAACAGTAAAACAATGGCTGTTTGTGAAACAGAAGTCAAACTGTACATTTTAAATTATTTATATTTTCTAAAAATTCCCACAAACTTGAACACAATATAAAACAATTAGTATTGGTATAATTTTAAACAGTCATATTAATATTAGTATGAAATACTGACAACAATGGGCAATTTTTCATGGTTTGGAGAGTAGACTAGAATGAGACTAGTAGACTAGAACATATTTCAAATAAAATCATTCTAATATTATAAAAATTACAAACCTTCTAGAGAAAAAAAGTAAAAACCATGCTGGCTATATTGTCATGGTTTATTACCAAATCTCAGAGACAAATTTATATTCCTGTATTCCTTTAGTAACTCATTTTCTTTCTTTACTACTGAAAAGTCATGGAGGTTCAATGGAAAGATTGAAAATTTTGAAAAATCCAGATTCTAATCTGGAAGAATATTTAGTAATTTAAACTGTTCAACTGATTTATGATAATACTGAGCTACATTTAGACTACTGTAGTTGCATTTAACTAATATATGTAGAATGGTATAACTATTGTACAGAAAGGACAGGGTGGGGAAGAAAGGGGGAGGGGTTGCGCTCTATGTCAGTGAGCAATATACATCAACCCTCATCAAGACGGAATCCAAGGATGAGGAAGTAGAAGGATTGTGGGTTAGGCTACATGGGGGGCAAGGAGAAAGGGATTTGGTGGTAGAGGTCTGCTACAGACCCCCACATCAAGGGGAAGAAAGAGATTCGGGACTCCTGAGGCAACTATCGGAGACCATAAAAGCTAAAGAGGCGGTAGTCATGGGGGACCTAAACTACCTGGACATCTGCTGGGAGATGCAGACAGCAAAGTCCCACCGCTCACGCAGGTTTCTAACCTGTGTACAGGACCTCCACCTGACACAGGAGGAACATGGTCCGACTAGGAGGAATGCCATACTGGATCTGGTATTGGCAACGGGAGATGACATGGTAGCGGACCTCCAGATTGGTAGCCATCTGGGGGACAGTGATCATCTAATAATAGAATACACCATAAGACGTCGAGTGGGTAAGGTAACTAGTAGGGTGAAAGTGATAGACTTTAGGAAAGCTGATTTCAATGAACTCAGGCGATTAGTCAAGGACGCACTGCAGAGGAGGAGATTTGAAGAAATGGAAGCCCGAGAAGGGTGGCTGTGCCTTAAGGAAACGATCCTTCGGGCACAAAGCAAGATGATCCCCGAGCGAGGCAAAAGAGGGAAAGGGGCCAGGAGGCTTCCCTGGCTGACCAGAGAAATCCAGGGCAGCCTAAGGGACAAAAGGGGAGCACATAAAAAGTGGAAACAGGGAGAGATCACCAAAGATGAATATACCTCCTCTGCTCGTGCTTGCAGGGAGGCAGTTAGACAGGCCAAAGCTACCATGGAGCTAAGGATGGCAACCCAAGTAAAAGACAACAAGAAATTGTTTTTTAGATATATAGGGAGTAAAAAGAAGGCCCAGGGAGGAATAGGACCCCTGCTAAATGGACAGAAACAATTGGTGACAGACAGGGGGGACAAGGCTAAACTCCTCAACGAGTTCTTTGCCTCAGTGTTCCTAAGTGAGGGGCACGACAAGTCTGTCACTGGGGTTGTAGAGAGGCAGCAGCAAGGTGCTAGACTTCCACGCGTAGACCCTGAGACGGTGCAGAGTCACTTGGAAGAACTGGATGCCTTTAAGTCGGCAGGCCCGGATGAGCTCCATCCGAGGGTGCTGAAGGCACTGGCAGACATCATTGCAGAGCCACTGGCGGGAATATTTGAACGCTCGTGGCGCACAGGCCAAGTCCCGGAGGACTGGAAAAGGGCCAATGTGGTCCCCATTTTCAAAAAGGGGAGGAAGGAGGACCCGGGCAACTATAGGCCAGTCAGTCTCACCTCCATCTTTGACAAAGTCTTTGAAAAAATTATCAAGGCTCACATTTGTGAGAGCCCGGCAGGACAAATTATGCTGAGGGGAAATCAGCACAGGTTTGTGGCGGGCAGATCGTGCCTGACCAATCTAGTTTCTTTTTATGACCAGGTTACGGAACGCCTGGACACAGGAGGAGGGGTGGATGTCGTATACTTAGACTTCAGGAAGGCCTTCGATACGGTATCCCACCCCATACTGGTGAACAAGTTAAGAGGCTGTGACTTGGATGACTACACAGTCCGGTGGGTGGTGAATTGGCTGGAGGGTCGCACCCAGAGAGTCGTGGTGGATGGGTCAGTTTCGACCTGGAAGGGTGTGGGCATTGGGGTCCCGCAGGGTTCAGTCCTTGGACCGATACTCTTTAATGTCTTCATCAGTGACTTGGACGAGGGAGTCAAATGTACTCTGTCCAAGTTTGCAGATGACACAAAGCTATGGGTAGATGTAGACACGCCAGAGGGCAGGGAACAGCTGCAAGCAAATCTGGACAGGTTGGACAAGTGGGCAGAAAACAACAGAATGCAGTTCAACAAGGAGAAATGCAAAGTGCTGCACCTAGGGAGGAAAAATGTCCAGCACACCTACAGCCTAGGGAATGACCTGCTGGGTGGCATGGAAGTGGAAAGCGATCTTGGAGTCCTAATGGACTCCAAGATGAACGTGAGTCGACAGTGTGACGAAGCCATCAAAAAAGCCAATGGCACTTTATCGTGCATCAGCAGAGGCATGACAAATAGGTCCAAGGAGGAGATACTTTCCTTCTATCGGGCGCTGGTCAGACCGCAGTTGGAGTACTGCATGCAATTCTGGGCGCCGCAATTCAAGAGGGATGCGGATAACCTGGAGAGGGTCCAGAGAAGGGCAACTCATATGGTTAAGGGCCTGCAGACCAAGCCCTACGAGGAGAGACTAGAGAAACTGGACCTTTTCAGCCTCCGCAAGAGAAGGTTGAGAGGAGACCTTGTGGCTGCCTATAAGTTCATCACAGGGGCACAGAAGGGAATTGGTGAGTATTTATTCACCAAGGCGCCCCCAGGGGTTACAAGAAATAATGGCCACAAGCTAGCAGAGAGCAGATTTAGATTGGACATTAGGAAGAACTTCTTCACAGTTCGAGTGGCCAGGGTCTGGAACAGGCTCCCAAGGGAGGTGGTGCTCTCCCCTACCCTGGGGGTCTTCAAGAGGAGGTTAGATGAGCATCTAGCTGGGGTCATCTAGACCCAGCATTCTTTCCTGCTTATGCAGGGGGTCGGACTCGATGATCTATTGAAGTCCCTTCCGACCCTAACATCTATGAATCTATGGACTAAGATACATTTACACTGTGTATATTTTAGTAATAACATTTTAATTTATTTTATGTCTTTGTAAATTGTGACTAAGCTTCTCATTAAAAATACACATAGAGAACATTTAAAATAAATTCACTTAAAAATAAAACAATGTATGGACTACAGCTGTATTATTTTCAAATAATTCATGATTTCCAAGTTAAATTTATAATCTTAAATGCAGAATTTGAATCCTCACACATCTATTATCTGACCTGTGATGTTTCTGTTGTCTTGAATTTATTCAGAACTCTATTCACGTTAGATAAATATTACTGGTTTATTTTAAGGACAAGTTGTAGATTTGTTTTAAAGAAAGCTCTTAGTGTCAGTTATATAAATTTGTACATCCAGCATTTCAAACTATCACTGTTGAGAATGTATTTAGAATGCACAACATGAATTCTCTAATCACTGTGAAACAAAGTAAGGATTCACTTAAAGAATAATAACAGTTCTATTACAAGCTCAAATACAAGTGAAAGATAATCATATATAAACTGAGAAACATCTTTAATCAAAACTATTTACTATTTAATTCATTACAAGACAAAAAGTAATGTTTGCTTCTGGATCAGCTCTATGCATTCTTATAAAGCTCATTCATCTAGATATTCTTGCACATATGATCAATAAAAATTCCTCAATGACCTGCTTATCTTCTGACACTATTTCTTTTTCTGCATCATTTAATTGCAAATAAGCACTGGTCTGTAGAAGATCTTTAAGGAATTCTGTTCTGCTTCACTAGAGTCTTTCCTAAGGAATGGCATTAATCATAGTTTTATTTCACTATTAATCTAATCCACTAAGCAATAACACTTTCAAAAGACCTTACATGGGAAACTGCATTTCAGTATCTTGCTGGTAGAGGGCAGATGTTAATTTAATATCACAAACGATTACAATCATTATTAAGAAAATAAAATGGCTCAAATTATTCTTATTACATTTATGCTTTGTTAAGTGATCAATAAATAACCATAAGAAAAGTTGCACAAGTATGAGAACAATGCAACATATTACATTATTAGAGACATAAATGAAGGCAGTGGAAATTGCCAAAGAGGAGGTTTTCAATAACATTAATGAAAGATATGTAAAACTTCTTTTTCTCTTCAACCAGCAACTGAAAATTGTTTCAAATTGGACCCAATGTATAATCTGGATTGCAGTATTTAACATTCGACATTCAAATGAAAGACCCAGCATGATTCTCAAACCTCCAGCTGAAATGCAAGGTTGCCAGTTAAGGGGGACAAATAAATCACCTCTTTATTTGACAACTGAGCAAATTCAACATGGAATCAGTGAGAACCTAAAGCTGGCAGGAGAGCTGCCTTGGGCTGCAGCCTTCCCAGGCTAAACCTTCTGGAAACAGAGGCATTTCACCCATTCCATGTGCCTGTTCTCAGGAGACATGGCTCAGGATCAGACTGGGAAGGGTTGGAGCATGGGCTTGTTCTCCAGCTTGCTTTTGGCTGATCAGAGAAACAGGTAGGAAGAATAAGCTCATGTACCACAGCCCTTTCCAGTCTGGTTATATAGCAGATGCGTAGGGACAGTTTTACCTGGAGGCAGCAGCACGCAGTTGAAAAACACTGAGCTAAGTCAAGCACAGTGGTTCTCAATTGGAGATGCTGCCACATGGTGCTCTAACTCTGAAAAGGTTGAGAACCACTATTAGAGACTAAGTGAATCATATACATAAGCTTTCATGAGCAAACTTCGATGAACATTTGATAAAGTGAGCTTCGCTCGTGAAAATTTATGCATCTCTGATACAGTTCTTCTCGTAGGAGCAGTTCTACCCTGCTTCCTGTCTGACTTACTACTAACACAGTTAACTACTACTCTCTTTTCAGAGAGACTCACACTTGAATACAATTCATGGCACATATATAACCTGCCTGAAACTCAAAGGACATAGTGCTATAAAATGTGTTTGATATCACCATTAGAAGCATGGAAGGAGAGTACTGATGCACTATCATATTACTGTATAAACCAATGGTTTTCTACCTGTGCAGATACAAGACACCCTCCATAAGCTTTTTTCTGAATTTAGCAGTCCCCGTTTCAAAAACTAATTTAACTCATTTTTGACGACAGAAAAATAATAGAGCAATTCTGTTGAAATAGCTCAGAAAGACTGCAATAGTTCAGAATAGCTTTGATGCTATGGATGCCTATTTGAAATCTGGGTTTATCTTGTGAGAATCAATTGAAGGTGTTTGCAGTGCTAATATGGCAGGCAATCCACAGCACCCTTAAAATGATCTCACATCATCCTAGTTGAGAATTGCTAAGATTTAGACAAGCTTTCAAATGTAAGGCATTCTTCTTTAGTCATGACCTTGAAACCTTTTTCAGTTCTTCAGATCTGAAGAATGCCTTGCATTTGAAAGTCTGTCTAAATCTATCCCAACAATAAGTCCATAAAACTCCCTGACCTGCACATATTTGATGCATCAAAGCTGTATTACTCCTCCAGTTGTACTCAATACATATGTCCCAAGTTCTGTGTAATTTTGTTAAGCAAAATTTTAATCTACCCTCAGGTTGGAACAGTAACTATGGCCTCATACAGACATTCAGTTTCTCCTGGGAGAGTCACTGCTCTCTCTGGTGAAACATGAGTGTACAAATGTTCAGGCATTCTCTACCACCAAAAATGGCTGCTCCAGGAGAAAAATTCCTGGGAATGATTTAACTCTGGTTATTCCCAGGTTGACTTTCTCATGGAAAAGCAAATGCCTGTACCTGCTGTGGCTTTTCTCAGAAAAGAACATAGTCCTTCTCTCCCTTCACCTCCACCAGGGAGACAGTATGTCACTTGCTGGACTCTAGGGCTCCAGCAGGGAACAAAAAATGTCCCTTTCAAAATCCCCAAATTGTGCTGCAGAGAAAAACAGGTTGACCAATGCATTTCTGCTATCTGGTACCAGGCAGACTAGCAGTCTCTGCAGAGCACACTGAGATAAATATGTGCATAGCACCCCCACTCCAATCCCATGCACATGCAGTGTCAGCACTGCAAGCTCTCCAATCTTTAGGGTCTCAGCATTGTAATGTCTGTACACACAGCTTGAGGTAAGCTTTTCTCCCAGAAGAACAAACCTGGAAGAATTATCTCAGATCATTTGAACGTGTGTATGCAGCCTATATAGGAGGCAGAAATGACAGAACATACGCTATTGCACTGTGGAGCATGCAACAGTGCCACCCTACTGCGAGACAAACCTGTCACAAAAAAATTAATATCAAAGTAAATAATAAAAATGCTTGGGAAACTGGAAGCTGCTTCTTTTAACTTATAATTATAGCAAAATTGATAGAAAGACAATGATAGAAGGATTAATATAAAAATGTTCATTTTTATGTTCACTATTCTCATCAAAACAATAGAACGTGCCTAATAAAAACAAACAGGACACGTAGTTGTTTTATATATTAAATTTTCCAGAAATACTTAGTAAAGCCAAAGCCCTTCTGTGAGCAACTGTCTGGAAAGTATACTAGGGGAACCTTGGCACAATGGGAAAAGCAAAACACTTTCAATTTAGGCTGGGACATAAACCAAAGCAGGTTATAAAGACAATATTGGCCTTGGTCCCCAGGCATTTATGAGGGCACTAATAAATGACTAAGGTTACAATCTTCCTACTGGTCAGTAATTCCCTGGAAAATGTCCTGGCTTCAAGTGTTATACCTGTAGGAAATATGATTCACTGTCAGAAAAAATAACAGTAAAAATAACTATATGTACAAAGACAGCAAAAATGTTTCTTGTTACTGCTGAATAAGATGCGAGTCAACATTTTTGACTGTTGTACAAAGGGGATTAACAGGAACTGATTGGTTATATCACAGGTCAAGACGCTATGCTAGAACTGTCCAAATTCTGAGTGGCTGTGGACCACACTGCCTCATCACCACCTTCCCTGCTCTGTCCCCAGATCAGTGTCAGGAAACAAAAGCTTGAGTGGGTAGAGGGTGCCTAGAGTCCCTGACAGCTCAAGAAGTGGAGGTGTTGATGGGAGCAGCAGGAAGAGGCAATGGAGGGAGGTGGTACTGGAACAGGGGAGTGGCACCTGGACCCATACGGGAAAGTTCAGGGGGCTAAGGATGTCAAGGAAGTAGGAACCCATGGGCTGCAAGTTAAGCATTCATGGGCTGCAGATTGCCTGTAGTCTTGTCATTTGAACAGATCTGTAGATTAGAAAACATTCCTTTTCAGAGTAGAAGCAAAAACCATCCTCTTGCTCCCTACAGCACAGGAAGCGAAATACTTTCTTCTTGTTTCAATCTCTTTACAGAAAGACAACCTCTTCTTTTTACTTCCTCAGACCAGACAGACAGCCATCTTCCATGATTTTTTTCCCCTTACTTTTATCTATCCAAACCACTTGACAAATAAAGCCAGAGAACAAGTCTTAAATGTTGTTCTTCCACTCCAGTGAAGTGCAAAGACTGCTGGATGCCCTTCCAAAAGCAGTATGGGAAAGAGTCTGATTCCCTAATCTAAGAATATCTGAGGAGAATACCTGTTGCAAGATATGCTCTCTGCTGCTCTGTAGTAGTTATGCTGTCGCACACTGATAATGATAATCATGCATACTGACAGTGCTGTCTGCTATTCTGTAATAAGACCTGAGAGCCCACAATAAAGATTTCTCATGTAGATTCTCTCACTGCATAAATTCCCCAAAACGTTCAACCACATAGATTGCATTTAAATTAACAGGAGTTCTGAAGTTAAATGCCATACAAGAGAAAATTTAGGGCCTGACATTCAAATGTCTGATACAGCAACAGCATAAAAGGCTATAAAATCTTCTTGGCTTCTGGGAAATATCCCTGACATTTCATATCCCTAATGTTTCTCCAAAAAGTGCAGAGCTAGTGCTATGGTTCTATGCTGACCTCAACTTTACATTCATCAGGGATATACTAGGGGTCAGAGTTTGACCAGGGGGCATGAGTATGGGCTGTGTGAAGCTTAAACCATGTATATTAGAGATGTTGTTTGCTGCAGTCTTACGGCTCTTCTACACTCCTCTGAGACAGGAGGTCTTTGGTTACTTTCAGATTTGGAAAGAGCAACAAACATGGCTTTTTCTCCTCTCAATGGTCCTATACGGAAAGGAATATTGCCAAACCTAAGAACCAGAGCTTAGGAATAAGTGATAAACCATGCTTAGGCAGCAAAGTATCAGTGCAACAACTCTTGCTTTGACTTGTATCCAATGCAATTGCACTGAAGTGAAGGGGACTGAATGGGAAATAAGAAAGGAAATATTTGAAATTTTATAATTTGTCACTGACTTCAAATTGAAAGATCCATAAAACGATATTTTTACAAAGTAAATGAAAAAAAAAGACCTGGAAAGATTATATACCATCTGCACAAATAACTGTAATATTTTGGCAAAGCAAAGGATGAGGGGTTTTCCCCAATATTTAAGTAACTCAGGAAGGTATTTTTACATCTGGAAATAGCTTGCTCTCTAATACATGGAGAAGGACCAGCCGTCAAAATCTGGAAATTTGCAGAAAAACATGCAGCATTCCTGAGGTTATCCTTAAAATACGTAAATTATACAAGATTTCATATAGTAATTTTAGTGCCAGACTATTTATCCCTTAGTGAAATGAATAACAATACATCAGTGAGATACTAAATAGAAAATCCACAAACAACTTAATTTATAAAGTGCTAAAAAAATTAGAACAGATATTGTAGCATCCACATAAGCTAAAAAAATTAGAACAGATATTGTAGCATCCACATAAGTTCCACAGTATTTCCACAGGCAGGCAAGGTTCCTTGGTTAGATGTGATATCTTTTATTAAACCATCTGAGTAGTTGGAAAAAAGTTCTTTGCAAGCTTTTGGGCGCAGTCACACTTCGCCTGGCATAGGGAGTCTCTGCTGGTCTGAGACTCCAAGGAACGAGAGAAGCTTTTAGCTTCTTTGCTTTTAGCTTTAACAGACTATAAGAGGTATTTTGATCTCATCCACTGCAAAACTAGTGGGAAAGAGGAAGACCTAGATCAGCATGGACCTATACATTAAAATAAAAAAGCCTGAATGACATTCAGATGCAGAAGAAAAGCAACACATAGAGCATAGCTTTAACTCTGCTCAGGAATGGAACACAGACTAGGTAAGAGGGATCTGGTATGGTTGCCATTTATTCAAACAAGACGTCCAAATACAAATTTTAATCCAGTGAGCAAGATCATCTTAGAGGTCCTGGCACCCATACAAGATTCTTCCTACTGAATGGTAATCCAGAAAAATGTAGTTCCTTAGCTCTTCCCAGATAATAGATCTGAACTAATATTCCTTACCAAATTCCAGACCGTGCCATTGACAGAAAGGTCGATTTTATAATGGAACTTGGGGCATCCCACCAAGAAGTAAAATTCACATATTCAGATATACAGCGAATGTGGAACACTGGACGCCTTACAACGAAACTCAAAACAAGAGGGCTCATATTTGTATTTGAAGACCCAGGGGTTGAACTGATGATAGCATCACTGCCAACCTCTTATACTGTAATCTAGTGGTCAGAGCAGCTGCCCAGGAAGTGAGAAACTAGTGTTCTAAGTCATGGGTAGGCGACCTATGGCCTATGATCTGTGTCTGGCCTGTCAAAGTACTGGATCTGACCTGTGGACACAGGGCTTTGGCGGCACAAGGGCTTCTGTTGCAGAGACTCTCCCTGTGCCACTGTGCAGACAAGTGGTGGGAGTGCTCAGGTCCTAGCACCTGCCTATGACCCAAAGTGAGCCATTTCAGCTTATGGTTAAAGGTTGCCTACCCCTGTCCTAGGCACTCTGCAGCCTCACAGGATTCAAAATCCATATTTCTTACCTCTGAAAAGACTGCCTTAACTAACACTCTCCATTCCCCTGCAAAGCTGGGCTACTGGGAAGAAAGGAACATAAAGTTTGAGTCCAGAAAGAAAAAATGCAAAGAGATGGCATGGCTCTAAGCCAAGTGATAGGGGATTCATCCGGGAAACAAGAGTCCTGAGATCTACTAACTCTCGTTCCCAACACTGTGGGTGCATCTATGTGAGACAGTTACTGCAGAGTAGACTAATTAGCTCCACAGAAAACATTACGCATCTACAAGCGTGGCCCTATTAGGTCACAGGAAACTAACTCCGCAGCAGGATAGTACTACCTTGCTGCAGAGATTTTTACTCCACAGCAGAGCACATATAGGCGCTACCCCAGGGGCCTGGCTGGGGCACAAAGGTGCTTCAGTGAGGGGCTAGCCTGCCAGCTATCCCTGAACTGAAGCACCCTCATGCTCCGGCCAGTCCCTCTGCAGCACACTGAACCAGGTTGGAGCAGTTCCAGGCTAGTAGGCTGGACCTCTGACCCCGCTGTCAGCCACAGTTGCTCCAACCCAGCTCAACATGCTGTCGTCCCATGTGCACGTGGACACAGCACCTGGGAGCAATAAACTCTGGCATAATAAGCATCGGAGTTTATTGCATCACATTAACATGCACAGATAGACAAGCCAGTTTCTATATGGTCTTCAATTCAATTCTAAAGCTCTTCAATTCATATTCTTCAATAGTCTCTGGAGGAGGAATCAGAATCAGTCCAGCATTTTTTTAAATTTTTTTTTATACAGTAGCAAAATTTTCTGCAATAAACTTGTGCCAATCAACTCTCTGATGCCTCAGTTGTTAGGGTGACTGTTTGTGGATCATTCATTTGAACTAAGGTGCCTAAAATCCACCTGAATTTCATCTTAGATATTGAAGTACTTTTTTGGATTTGTCCCCGAGAGACAAAACTCTGCAATCTTATTAAATCGAAATCAAGAAGCTACTTTATACAGAAAGGAATTAACAATCCATAAAATTACCTTATTGTAGTGGAACACTAAGGATTTTTCCACACAGCAAAGGCAGCTATATTTTTTTAGCTAGTTTAGCTACTCTCATTTGACCTACTTACAAAATGTAAAGACCAATGTTTGTGCATCTGTGTTCTTTCTACTTAGCCATATTATGTTCTGAACCATGGAAAAATCTGTCTATCCTATAATATATAAGTAGAAGATACAGTTTTTAGAGGGGAGGCAAAAAATGTCATTACTAGCACATGGAACAATGCAATTTAGTGTGTTTATGGATAGGAAAGCTGACAGAAAAAGACTAACCAAATCAGTTGCCTCAGCACTGCTAAAGATGCTATCTCCAACCAAATTAATAGCATCGCAGACCAGTTACTAGGAACAATTATCTGTCATTTTAGGGCCTTGTTACAAATTGCACTTTGAGCTGGTCAAATGTTGATCAGTGTTAGCGCTAGCTTGAGTTTGGAGCAATCTCACATTTACGCCAGCAGGCGCCTGGAGGACTGAAAGGGAAGAATCCCTGCCCCTCCCATTCCAGGTCTCCTCCCTGTCCCCTACAGATCCCCCAGTTCCCTGCCACACCTGGGACACCCCCCCCCCGACCTCCTGACCCTTGGGGCTCTTCCCCTGCTCCCCATACTTATTTGTGGGTGCCTGTTAGGTCTGTGCAAAGTGGCTAGTATTCACTTCGGATTCAGCTGATTCGGGGGACAATGATTCAATTCAATGATTCGAATCACTGTCCCGAATCAATTTGGAGATCTGGCCGCTGCTAAACTGGCCAATCTTTGAATCAAATAGGCCCCATCACCCGCCTGCTCTCCCAGCCCTGTCAATGGCTGCCCAGCCCGTGTCCTGGCTTTAAAATAAATAAATAAATAAAGCCCTGCACTCACCGGTTGCTGCCAGGCCCTGGGGCTGGGGGGGCAGGGCATCCCTGCTGCACTCTACTGCCCTGTGCTGCATGATGGGCTCTGCCATGAGCCCCCAGAAGTGAGTGCAGAGTTTTTGGGTTTTTTGTTTTAAAGAGCCAGGTAGGGCAGCCATTGATGGGCCTGGGAGAGTGGGTGGGGGTCAGGGGGAGCTCAGAGGGGCTGGGGGGGCAGGCAGGGGATGAGGCCTGGCAGGGGACCTCACCCATGGTCCCTTCTCCCCTCCTCCAGTCCCCCGCTGCTCCTAGCTACCTACTTACTGGCACGAATTCTGGGTCCAACTCCCTGAAGCGGCAAGCGGGGACTGCCTGAATTTCTGAATCTCTCCGAATCTTTTCTGAATTGATTTGAAGAGTTTACAATCAATTTGGACCTTTTTATTGGTCTCCCAATTCAATTCAGAGATTCAGCTGCTGAATTGAGCCGAATCTCCTCCAAATCGAATCAGCACCAGAAGCTTCGCACACTCCACAATGTGCCGTCTGTCTGTTCCAGGGGAGCAGGCAGGGAAGACAACCTCCCTGCCCAACCCCTGGCACCACTGCTATCAGGCTGCTGCTCTGTTTTGGGCTGAGCCCAGCCTAGACAGCACCAGTGGCAGGGTAGGCAGGTTAACTCTTCCCTGCCTGCTCCCCTGGGACAGATAGTACAGGCAACCACAAGTACGTAGAAGAGTGGGGGGATCTGGAGTGCTGGGAAGGGTGGTGGGGGGCAGGGAGTAGGCCTCATCTGGGCCTGCAGGTGGGAAAGAGGTGGGTGGGTTGTTTACATTAATTTAGAGTGGCTACACATTACTGTAACATGCATTATGTTAACATGGATCAAAAATAAACAGGCTGAAGTGGTATGTCTTTTAGCCACCTAAACAGTGCTTAAAACTAGTTTTAGTTGTTTATGTGTAGACAATCCAGGGGTTAAGAGGTCCACAAGCCACCTAAAATTAATATGTAACAAGGCCCTTAAGCTGCTGCTGAAAGTAAAACTGTTAACTTAAATTTATTAATCAAGAACCAGTATTAACTATACTAATCTGCAGACACAATCATGTTTAGAGTAGAACAGAGACCTAAACTCAGTCAAAAGAATTAATATAGAGAATGGGTTTTGAGAGAGAGATATGTTTCCTTAATGAATCATTCCTCAAGCTCTGACCACAAAAACACCCCCATAACAAAAATACTTAACTGTTGAAAAATATGGAACAGAGAACTCAAGGGCTTACAAAGGGACTGGAAGGAGTTTATGTTCCAGATGGAAATGACATATCTAACTAGGCTAAAAATCAGGAAAGTTATGAAAATCAAGTGGGTTGTCACTGAATCACACTGTGGTACTTCTGCAAGACCTAATTTTAATGAAACAACATAGCTAGATTTTAACTAAAAGAAGTGCTTTTTATGTAAAGGCTGGTTGGAAAGCTACTTTATCCTGCAATAACCACTGAGATATCAATTTCTTAGATCACAACATACACAAGTGAAAAAATATGTTGGAAATTATAATCCTCATGAATAATTTCATTTTCAAATGGAAAACATGAGGCAGAGGTCAGCAACTGTTTATGGATGATGGTACACTATGTACAAATCAGGTCTATCTGGACCAAATATGGATAAAGCTTACAGTTTTAGTTTACTTTTAACATATAACACTCTACTAATTACTACTCTTAAAAGAAGAAATTAGAACAGCTGTCTGTTGTCTCTCTCCCTCATTTATAAATTTATTGGAAACAGATGGAAAGCAATTTTGGAATTTGGGTCAGAAAAAGAATTCCAAATATGATCGTGAATACTAAATTCAAGCTAAGTTAAGGTTTAAATCAATATTTTCAAAACCCTCCTTAGGGTCCCCATGTTACTGAGGGGATGATAATGGAGGGTGAATATATGATCAAGGCGGGGTAAACTAACTGTAGTTATTTATTCAAGTACATTAACTAACATTAGTCATAGACTAAATCAGAGATGCACAAGCTTTCGTAAGCAATAGCTTACTTTGTTAAATACCATCATATGACTTGCAGAGTCTCCAAGCACTCCCTCCCTCCTCCAGCTAAAGTGTTCGTTCTGCCCTTGCCTCAGGGGGCAAGACAGTACAAAACATTGTGGGGAGCTGAGGGCGAGTCTGGGCTATGCATGTGTGTTGCGGGTATTGGGAGCAAGCCAGAGACAGGGGTTGCATTCACATGGGGCAGTAGTGTGGGTACTTGTGAGAGCTTGTACTGCAGTGGGAGGGTGGGCACTACACCCATGCATCTGCACAGAGCAGCAATGCGGGTGGTGGAGATTGCTTGAGGCAGTGCCCCATAGTTCGTGCACAGTAGTGAGGAGAAGCCATGAGGTATGTGGCTTGCGGCTTGCCTGGTATAGTCTGCTGCTGTTGCAGATGTAGCCCCCCAGGGTGTTAGAAGCTGGACAGCTCTGGGTTAGACCATACTTAACCTAATCCAATATATGAATGATTTCTTGTTCCACAATTTCACATCCCCTTCCCCTGTCTGACCTGCTGCTCAGCTCTCTAGTCCCTGCCCCATCTGCCACTGTTTTCCCTGCTCCCTCTCTAGTTTAACAAGTGGAGGCTGCCTGTGCCATCTGTGGCACATCATGCACTCCTTGCAGGCCACCTGTGTTCTAAAAGGATGTCATGAGACCTGATCCATATTTTGAAGCAAGTTAGCCCCTAATAGCTGAATGGACAGAATGCATACAAGTGATTCACCTCCTGATTTTGCATCACTATGAGACCCACAAAATTCTATTTTACTTTTAATACAGCCCCTGGCAAATCTCTTGGCTACTGCAAATCAAGAGAAGTGATTCTTCAACTTTGCAGTACTCATGAAGCCTCATTTACAGTACTATGTCCGATTTTGGGCCCCACACTTCAAAAAAGATGTGGACAGATTGGAAAAAGTCCAGTAGAGACAAAAACGACAAACCGCCAGGGAAGCATGACTTATGTAAAAAGGCTGAAAAAAAATAAAGGGTTTAGTCTGCAGAACAGAAGACAGAGAGAATTTGACAGCAGCCTTCAAATAGCCAAAGAGTGATTACAAAGAGGGTGGAGATAGCTATAGGGGACAGGACTAGGAACAATGGCCTCAAACTGCAGTTAAAGTTAAGCTGGAGATTACGAAGAATTTACTGATTATAGGGTGGTCAGGCATGAAAGCTACCTCAAGATATTGTGGACTCTCCATCCCAGAAATTTGAAGCAGGTTAGAAAGACACTTGGTGGGATAGTTAAATCAGGGATTATCCTGCCTTGAGTTGGGGGTTTGATTAAATGACCTCATGGGGACTCTTCCAGCCCTACTTTCGTACGTTTTACTATAACACATAGATAGAGTGAACTAGATGGATTTGAGAACAGACTTATAACTCACCAGTGATAAAATTAGTGTAATTTCTACACAAAAATTAATAGGGCACAAAGAGAAAAGAGCAAATATATACATAATCATGAAGGATAGATCAAGATCCAAACTCTGCACCTAGTAACAGTCATATGAATAAGTTAGACACTCACATTTCGTCTTCCTACATGTTATGTTTTGGTCTATAATGGAAGATGTGCATTACATCCTGATAACTGCCCTATGGTAAGGGAAAGGCAGATTGCACAAAGACTTTATTCTGCTGGGGTAGGAGTTTTGCTATACCACTAGTAATGATTATCATACTTAGGAAGCAAGAAAATACCAGGAAGAAATGAAACATCTTGGAGGAACACACATATGTGGTGCAAAATCTTTCCCCTACAATGCTATTTAAGAACATTCATCTATAGGATGCATCTGAATAGGGGAAAATGGACATACGCCAGTGGTTCTCAACCTTTTTAGACTTGAGGCAGCCCTGGATAGATTTGAGGTACCCCTTGGAAAATGCCAGCTTTTTGTTCTCATTCCTTTTTTCCTACAGAAATAAAATAGAGCAATGTTTCTGTTGCAAGTAATTCAGAAATTCCACAGTTACGGATTTCTATTTGAAATCTCTGGTTTTACCTTGTTAATCATGCTTGTAAAACTAACAGTGCCAACACTGTGTGGTTCCCATGGAACCCTTCAAAGAATCTCAAGGAACCCCAGGGTGCTATGATGCCTTCGTTGAGAACCACTGGCCAAGACCAATTTTTTTTTTTAAATATTTTTCCCAATATATGAAGTAATCATTGCAAAATAGACATAGACTAAACATGATCCTATAAACAATCCTATAACCTGTATCTTGTTTCATTATAGAAATATTAGTTACTCTACAATCAATTTTTAATACAAGTATTAAAATGTATCTTTTAGAGATCCATAGAGAAATAAGAACTCCTAACTTGAAGGATACTGAAGAAAAGTTAAGTTGAATTCTTTTTTCCCCTGTAAACAACAAAGATACACTCCTCCAATTTCAGGAGTATCTACCATATTAATATGATGTTACATGCCTGCCAGTGTTTATGATATAAACATGACTGACAAAGTTCATGATGGAGCAACATTTAAGTTTCCAGGCTAAAAATAAAGGAAAATTGGATAATAGAAAAAGAAGTTATATGCAATTTTTAATCACCTCTAATTCTAAAGAGTCTTTGGCTCTTTTCCCTTTAGTAAAAGTTTGCAGTTCATTAGTTTTTAATGTGGACAAGTGCCCAGGGGCATTCTGGTGAGAAAATTATAAACAATACATTTTTAACAATAGTGATTGCAGAGGTATAGCTTCCTGGAACAAAAATCTCTTACATTTTTTAGGTCTTTGTTGGCATGGCAATTCAATTAACACAACATAGTCACAGTTTTGAAGGAGTTGAACTGTTTCAATGTGCAAAATCCATTTCAGAGAATCCGTAACTACTTACTGCTGATTGACAGAGTCACTACTATAAAGTGAATAAAAATCTCTTTATAATTCTGAGTTTTGGGTTTGCAAAAAAAGAAAAAAAAACAATGATTCCAGAAATGTGCCAATGATAATCAAAATTAATTATGGTTTAATTTACACAGATAAAAACCAAAACATTAAAAAGTGGAGACAATAAAGGCACATTTTTGATGGGTTCAATCAGCAGAGCCCAAACTCTTGACTTAATGGAAGAAAGTGTGCCTGGGGATGGGGTTCAAAAGTCACTCTCAGCGCAGACAATACAAGGAGCACAGTTCTAGCTGGCATGGTTCACACAACAGAAAAAAACCATAGCATCAGGAGATGAAATTATTTCCAATCTATTTGAGGTAGTCTACTGGCAGGACCCCCAGTAGCCCTCTAACCAGCTTAAATTCTCCTCAAGTTTCCTGTTTCATGTTCTTGCAAGAAGGTATTAGTAGAATTCACAGATTCATTGGAATCTGACATTGCCACGCTGTGAGTGGGTTGTCAGCCATGCGCCTTAGCACTTGTGCCACCTCTGCCCCTCCCCTCAACCAATACAGGCTGTACTCAGTACTCAGGACCTTTCTTCCCCAGAATCCTTACTCAAGATTGTTAACAGAATGCAAGGTACTATCTTATTATAAAAGATCATCAATAAAGTAGAGGATCTTAAATCTCACAAGATGTAATACAGGCACAATAGGGTGTATTGTGAATGCAGGTTAAACCTCACTCTAAATTTTCCGACTTGTTGTGTCCACTTAAAAGAGCTCTGTAATGTTATCTTCATTCAATGGTTTGTAAAAAATATCTTTACAGTTACTTTTGGTTAAGAGTCTTTGTAACTGAAGAACTGTATTAAAACAGACATTAGCTGTGTTTCTGTAATCCTCTTGTATTGGTTACTTACACAACTACTGACAGGTTTGAGATTACCGTGCTGGAACCTATTTTCATGTGACAGCCGCAGTGCAGATACTTGTCGATATACTGGTGCTGAATGTTAATCACTGCTACAGTCTAGAAACAATTGCTAGCTACGTCACTTATCAGCAGAATGAACAGCAAAGCTTTAATTGCCTTATCATATGCCACATGCTTCTTAATGAAATGGATAGACACCAGTACGAAATACTGTGTGGTATAAAATGATTATAAACTCATAAGAATAATAAGGTTTAGTGATAAATGTAGCTTCAGGAGTCAGTTAAGATCCTCATATCTTCCTTCATTTACAAAATTTTAATACTATCCAAAAAGAGATTTGGATTATTTGTTAAATGATTGAATAAAAATAGATTATGAATAAAATGAACTAAATAACGTAATGTGAGATATGGACAAGGCACAAAAGCATACATACTTCTGAAGTTTGAATAATGACAGACCACTTCAACATAAACCAGCTTTTCTAAGTAGTAAAATACTATTTGTCAGAAGTAGACACAAATTTAATTTTCCTACTCTAAAGTTCAAATTAGAATTTGGATTGTAAAAAACTTCATGAAACAGATCCAAAGGAAAGCATGTCTGATGCTATTCAAACATGCCTAAAATCATGTTAAATAAAATTCTCATTACATAAAAAGACTATTTTCCTCAAAAATCAGCTGATAGCCACTTATTTAGAAAAACAACACAAACAAAGAAAGAAAGAAACTCAATCAGGACATTAAAAAGCTAAATAATTAGCTGCTTCTCAACATTTTCAATACCTTGTAATTAAAGAACACATACATCTGACATAAGATATGAAAAAAGACATGCCAAGTACAGTATTCATAAACAGAATCTGACTTGCTCTTTGCAAAGGTTTAGTCTTTGTCATTTAACTGCTGGTGAAGGAAAATAATCATTGCTGGAGTGGCAGGCGGCTGTATATAAGATTTGCATATCAATCTGTTGGACACTACAGCACAGTTTTCTGACTAGTGCTTCTAGATATACAATTTTTCTCTCTAGATTTATAATTTTTTGTGCCAGATGTCACCTTTAACAGATTCTCTTGCAATAATTAAAACTATATTATATGTTATTTTAATACATGCATGTCCTGCTATATGCTGAGCTTTGTTGTTTAGCAATAATTTATAGGTGTGTTAATTATCCATAAGAAAATTAGCTTGTTGGAAAGAAAATCCTTCTTGGGAATCAAATCAAATTTGTATAAAACCTGAGAAAAGCATTCCGATAATGCAGTTTTAACAGATTATTTTCTTAATACATACTGAATGTAAAAATCATTAAAATACAATAGAGTATTTTTTATCTTAACAATGTACTAGTATACCTTAAAATGTCACTGAATAACATAGTATCTGATATACCCACATCTAGTTCTGAAGTGGAAGGTATTTAGTAAAAAAAATAGGACTTTTCATCAAGTAAAGCAAAAATATATGCAACATGATATCCTTAACAATAAATGAACTACAGATGTAGCTCATTTAAAAGAAAAATTAAAACAACATGAAATTAAAAATATTTACTGATACAATTTATGCATTTAAAAAAATAAGAACAAACTAAGAAGTAATCAAAACTAAGATGAATTCCATTAAAATGTTTTAAAAACATTATCTTTACTTCATTTTTGTCATTACATTTTAATTTCAACTAATTTTATTTTGCTAAATAAACTGGATAAATACTATTGCCTCTACATGAAATGTCACAATTAAGGATAAAACTAGTTTCTGTTTCTTTAAAATTAAATGTAGACCATTTTATTTATCTATTTAAATATGGCATTGATGCTAATTCCATTCTATGACATAGGGATCTTGGGATTATATATGTGCACACACACACACACGTATATATATATATATATATATATATATATATATACACACACACACACACACACACACACACACACACACACACACACACAGACACTTACTGCAATTACAGATTCACGAATACACACCTACAAATATATACATTTTTATTAAAGGTAAAAATAAAATAAATATTATTTATAATATATTCTACTGTCATTAGATGTTTAAAAATTCAAAAAAAAAAATACTCAGTGGAGAAAACTTTACCATTCAGTTTACCAAATTTTGAAAAGTTTTCCTTATGCAACAGTATTAGATATCTATGATTATGGGTGTATACATGTGAATGAACGAATAAATCCTTAACCCACCATATCTTTTTCTCCAGTCTGCATGTTGTCACCCGTGAAAAGTATGGTGTAGATGGTAGGATGATACTGTACCTGATTGGCTCTGGAGGTGGTCATGGGATCAGATGGAGAGGACTTGGTGGTAGTTGGGGAAGATGGCAATGTCTGGGAACAAAGCAGTTCAGGAGCAAATCAACCTTTACAAGCCTTAGACTGAACAGTCAAAAATAAATAAACAAAAGTAATGTAACTAGAAAATTAAAAGAATAAAAAAGACCAAAATCCTTCTCTTACTCATTCGAACTTAATGGAATTTAAAGTCAATTGAGTAAATAAGTAATGCATGTAAGTATGCATGCATATGTGTGTAAAAACAAATTCATGACTTGAAATCAAGATGGTGAACTCACATAGATACTAAAAGGTATGCTGACTACATGAGGAATATTTTCTTTCCCCTCTCCTCTTCTTGGGGAAAACAAAGACTAAAGTAAACACAAATTCCAGCAAGTTCAATGAGCACACTGAAAACAGTAATGTTTCTGTAAACAAATAGGGCTACTGTTTGGAAGAAGTAGTGAAATTTACTTTGATATACAATTTTTTCATCCAGTCTTTGTATAGAGTATATCCAACAAGCTGATTCCAAAATAATTTTGTTATCCATATCTTAAAATAATTTAATTCAAGCTACTGAATTTTCAGCAATAAATTAGCTGTTAAAATATTCATTGATTTTTTTAATCAAGAGGCACGTGTGAAAAATGTAAACATCCATCTTATAAACAAACATGCAACTAATGCCATCACAACAAATTACTACAATATATTTATCATTAGTGTTAAAAGATCATTATTTAATTAGGGTAAAGGTTAATAATGTAGCACCAGCCTGTGTTCAAAATAAACACAAAAATAATTATGAGTCATATTTATTGATAAGATTTTGCTAAATAATATACATATACTTAACATTAATTGAACACATTGGTTATCAAAAAGCACTTTGAAAAATATATATACACACATATAACTCTCTTAAACATTATTCCTAACAAAATTTTCTGTTCATATAGTGAGAATGTCAGATATTAATTTTCATAACAGTATACAATACTCATTTAAACATGTTTTTGAACATCTTTGTAATATATAAGTAACTTAGAAAATCTGAAAGTACATCAATAGTATTCTAAGTTAAAATGCTGTACAATGATATGCATTATGCTTTCATATAACTGAGGCAAATCTAGGTGGAAATATAGCAACCTAACTTTAAATTATGTGTAGTCCTGGTACTTACAATAATTCAGACCTAAAAAAAACCAAAACTCATTTAAAAAACTGGGTGCATAGTTTTGCACTAACAAAATCCTGAATGCATGTGCGCAAGTCAGTATGTGAATAGAGAAAGTCCTGTGTTCTGGCAAAATACTGAATTGTACATATACATACAATGCTGAATACTTGGTCTTACATTTTGAGCAATGTAGAGTTCTTTGTTTTGTGTTTTCAAAGTTTGTGTACAAGTGAAGCAGTCAGAAGCAAAACATATTAAAAAATACATAGACCTACTTGATATTTTCAACTTGTAGCTGACATTTAGAAAAAAGAATATATCCCTAAGCATAAGATGCAGTTTTATCAAAAGATGTCTTATCACACACTAGCACGGTCAATTCTCTCTCAAAAATAATGGGTATCTGCTGAATTATGTAGTGCTAGTAAAACCAGTAGATATTGTAATGAAAAGAAGGGCAGTTAAAAAGGAGTCTTCCATATCTTTCACTCCACCTTTGTTTCTCACAGACTAGCATTATTTAGAAAAATAAATTGTGGATTTCACTTAGAGCTCATTCTATTAGGTTACATCAGTGCAATCGCCTGGGTTTTAATGGAATTACACAGGAAGAGTTTGTTTCTAGACTATAACAGATTAATTTTTATCATTCTAGTTACAATTGTATCTGTACTACTACCATGAAGCTGAACAGTCCATTGTAACTTAAAACTCTGGTCTGCACTGTAATTTAATACTAAAGTACTGGCCAGATATATATTTAAAGAACCAAATACAATTTATAGCCACATCGCAGTTGAGGCTGAGGAGGGTTATATCTGCCTGATTATTAGCCTCAATTATTATATATTTCTAGCATGTGATGTTTTGGGCAATTGATGTTAATAAAGTGCATATATGATTTTCTGTCTAGCAGTAATTAATCAACACAAAAATAGGATTTAACAGCTGCCTAACAGAGTTCTGCAATTTTAACTACTGCATTCACTTGAAAGCTTGTACAGTTTAACACTAAGAAATGCCCTATTTTTAATAGCAAAGGCTATATACACTGCTAGACTATATGCAATTCTTTATTAAGTATTAACATTCAATGTCCTAAAGCAGGAAAAATATGGGCAGCAAAGAAAAAAAGGAGGGGTGACAGCTTATGGATGATATCTGCAGCTGGCTACTGACTCACATTCCCTAAAATTGGAGCTTTCATTATTTGAACAAAAACGTGTTAAAAAAACATGGTAAGAATAATCAAAGACAAACAATGGTTTCGTAATCAAGAAATATGGGCATACACATTTTCTTCTAAATACATACACCAATGACAAAATATTCCAGTGATTTTCCTATGATTCTAAATTCTGAGCAGAAATTACTTTACATACCAAAGTGTGTTGCATCTATGGCCAAGGCACTGTTTCTCTGGTTAATGACATTACCAGCATTTTTTTTTTAATTTACTAGAACAGCAAATTATGTTTTAAACTAATACAAATAAGGTCAGAGAAATAGGATTTCTTATATACACAGCCTCTATTTTTGTCAAATATTTTTCTATCTAAAAATAATAAATAAGCCTCATCCTGTACCACCAAGAGTGACAGGCCAGAACTGGGCTCTATGCTGTGTGTAAGTTGCAGTCATTTGCCTGTTCCTCTCTAACAATAATTATTCTGCAGGTCACATACCATTAAAGTGCAACATGAAAAAATGGCCACTTCATGCACTAAATAACACAGCTGAAAAAAAAATCTAAATGATATATAACAAGATACAATTTAGCTAGATATACAATCCCTCTATCCCCAAATATAACCGGTGCATACATTGTAGTGTGTGAACTATACTTACTTCCTCATTATTCCAATTATGAAACAATATTTTCAAACAAAAAAGGAGGGCTTTTTAAATCCTATATTAATGGGAAAAATGTTTTATCTATGTATCTTGGACTGTATTACAAGAATTCTATGCAATACACTTTTATGCAGAATTGCTTATTAAAGGAAGTAGGAAGTAATTCAATAATTCTGAATTACTATGCAGTGCAGAATAATTTAAAAAATTTAGCAAGTGTTTTTCATTAGGCAAGCGCTTGAATTTAGAAGTTATTAGGCTTCTGGGAATGAGAAGTATAAAGTGATTAGAAATTATAAGATGAATTCACATTAAGGATTTTCAATTTTCCAGTCTGAAACATTCATACTATTATTGAAGCTCTCCAGTAATTATAGAAGGCCCTCTAGCAAGGCTATAGTAAAGGACCAGTCAGAATATCTATTGCATACTATTTTTAAGAACTTATAAAACTCTGCAACAAGCGGAAACTTAACTAAAAATTTCTAATCCAGGTTAAAATTGATTTTCTTTTTGGTCTCCAATTGTATATACTTTTTTGTAATTATGAGCATGGGGAAGACAATGTTTAAAGGTTTAAAGGATTTAAGAAATGCTTTGTGCTTCTAGAACATGGTGTCTGAGAATGTAAATTAAAAAAAATTCTGCCTCACCCATATTTAAATGTGTGCTATTTTGGAAGATCACAGCAGACCCGTTTTCTCTGTATGGCTCTCAAAGAATTTCAGTTTGCTCCTAAGCTATGTAACAACCTAAAGTCAACAGGGAGAAGGGCAAAGCCATGACTTGCTATATGTTTCACACTTTTTGAGGTACAGAGCAGGACTGGCATGCAGCACAGAGCTGGCTGAGCTACAGTATAAAGGGGGTAGACCCCTGTGCAAAATTTCCAAGAGAGAGAGATTTTAAGGCTCACTTAATATTGAGGGGTATCTAAATATCACAATCTTGCCCTATATATTACCTTAAAAATAAGGTTAAATATTTACATGTAAGATCAGGAGTACCTGTATAAATGAGTGAACTGTATAATATTTTATTTTAATTCCATACTATTATTTTTAATAAGAAGGAAGATGAAGGGAAAAGGCAGAAAATTGAATAATAAAATATAACTATTAAATAATGGTGAAAAGATGAAAACACTGCAAAAGGCAGGACACTCGAATGTAAAGCTTAAACTCCATAATCAGCTTACCACTTTGTAGTTTGCAGGTCTTGCCAAACAATGGTAATCTTGCAATACTGTAGACTTACTACACAAAGCAATACTATGTGAAACATAGAATAAGTTTCAGTCTTAAATGTTAACATGCATGGGCTTGAACAGCACTATTATCATTTGAACATACGTAATACTTTTTTAAAAATGTGGTATATTTTTAGTCAAATGAAAAATTAAAAGTTGCCTTTTTTTCTTTTTTTTTTTTTTGGAAGTGAAACAAAGGGACATAGCAGCCATGAAACATTTCTGCTGAAGAATCAGAAAGAGTGGCTTGAGACATTTCCTACAATGTCAGAGATGGACATCCCCAGAGACCCCTCAGTCTGTTATGCACTACACATTTTGAAGACCCACTAATAATTAATTTAGTCTCTAACTTAAAACTAGGAAACATGATAATTGTGAAATATCTTTAAAGTTAGGAACCACTCCTAATTACTGATTTTTAGAAGCTGGCTTTGTTAAAAAAAAAAGTTAATTAGATTACAGTTTAGATACTAAAGAAGGAATTATATTTGCACTATAATTTGAGACTCTGATACTATCTTATACTATGCAACACATACATAACGTATTGCCATTCTGAGTGGGCTGGGGACAGACATTCAGAAAGCCTGAGCCAGAACTGATTCAATTTTTGCAGGTTAGTCTAACTTGGCTAGGCTGAATCAGTTTGTAACTGTACAGACATCCCAGAAATGTAGGTACATGCCTTCAGTGGCTCAGGCTAGAAGCTGGGGGGGGGGGGGAGGAGGGGGGCACACACACTAAAGCAGCCCTCCCTACCCTTCCACAGTGCTGAGCTGAGGGGGGCGTGCACGTGCACATGTACGTGTAGATGTGCTCACTGTTACATACTTAAATTGCACTTACATAGATTGTACTTGCACTTTTTAGACTCTGGACTTTGGGACTCTGCACTGAATAAATGGAGGCACATGCCTGTAGCGGCTCAAACTAGAAGCTGGGGGGCACTAAAGCAGCTCTCCCTCCCTTTCACTGTGCTGAGCTGAGGGGGGCATGGCCAGACCCTGGCACTCTGATTAGGGAGGGGTCCCCGCCCCCATTAGCCCAGCAGGAAATTGATAACACAATGTTTATCATCCCTATACTCAGTGTTTATCACCCATTAAGAAAACAACAGAGGGACATTAGCAGCTTACCTGTTGATTCTGCCTTTGTCCCATCTGCCACAGCATGGACTGTAGCCAGCATGTGGTCTGCTAGCTAATGCTGAGAGGATTCTGTGTAAGGCAGAGGGAACAGGAAAATAATTCCTGCTTAGCAGGGAGTGGGAGGGGGAGGAGGGGACCATGGGAAAGCCAGGCAGACGCCTGCAGTCCCTGCTGAGCTCCAGCCAGGGAGCACAGGGCAGGAACCAGCTCTGCTGTGGAGCACAGGGCCTCACCCAGTCCAGAGAGCATGCTGGGATGCTGGGGGAGTCTGGTTTAAGTTAAACCAGCAAGGGGTCTGGGACAGACATTGCATAAACTGGTTTGACCCACATCAGTTAAGTCTGATACTACATTCAAGCAAGTTTATCTCAAGAAGGTTTCAGTCATTTTCAAACTGGTTTATGTGCACTGAACATCTGCTCCATTACAGATTTAAGTGAGTTCTTGATCACTTAAACCAGTATGTGTGTAATGCCCGTTCCTAGCCATGGTGCTGTATTCTGCACCTATAGCTGAAGAATCCTCCTCTGAATAGAACTGGAGCCTTTAAAACCACATACCAGTTCTTTAGCCATAACATAAATGCTAGGTACAGATGTAAACTAAACCAAACCTGTAACCATACAAAAGTTTGGGGCACAAAGACCAAACTAAAAATGGTGGAACCCAGACTAACAGAGCCCTGGATTAACATGCATTCAAATTTATGCAAATTAGGTTAGTCCGGTGCCCCAAACTTCTGTACCAGATCCCTTATCGAATCAAGTTAGGTCACTGTCTGCTGGCATTCCAGCTTTCCCAGGCTCCTTTGAGAACCCCCAACTAGCACCCCTTTACAGGAAGATGTGCTCGAAGTTGGCCTGCTCCAGCAAAGGCTCAGCACACGCTGCCACCAGACTATCACAGTGCTAAGTTAGCAAAACCTCTGTCCCCAACCCTGCCTCCAGCCAGTTGTCAGCTAAAGGAAGGACAGAGGCAGGGGTGGGAGAGGGGCTTGCAAGCTGCCTGTGGGGGGTGGTGCTAGCAGTGAACCCTGCATTCCTAGCCTGGGTCAGCAGGGCATGGAATGCCCCTTCCCTGTCCACGTTTTGTCTGAACCCAAGGACCTGCATGCTGGAGCAGCTTCAGGAAGGGCTCAGACGATTCCCTTCCTGCCCCAGGCCAGTCCCCAGCTCCCAGCTGAAGTTCCTTCCCCTGTAACCATGGGGTTCCAGTCCTAGCCCCACCTACCACTTGAACACCAACTGCTGCCAGCTGGGCTGGCTTGACTCAGGCGGTTCCATTTCCAGCATGATCTTGCCAGCTTCCCTCCCCTGACCTTGACAGCAGCAGCACCTGGGAACAGAGTGAATCAATGGAACAAAGGACAAAACCCTGACTGGGGACAGGCAAGCGCTGCTTCCCATCAGCCATGGGCTCCATGCAGCTACTGGCCCCCTTCCAACCTGCTCCTGGAGACACCATGGTGCATCTTGGATATGGGTGTGAAGTGTACTCTGTTCAAGTTTGCAGATGATACTAAATTGTGGGGTGAAGTGAACACTCTGGAGGGTAGGGAACGATTGCAGGCAGACCTGGACAGGTTGGAACAGTAGGCAGAAAATAATAAGATGCAGTACAACAAGGACAAATGCAGAGTGCTGCACCTAGGGTGTAAAAATATTCAGCACACCTACTGGCTAGGAAATGACCCTCTCAGCAGCACAGAAGTGGAAAAGGATACTGGAGTCAAAGTGGACTCCAAAATGAACATGAGTCGTCAGTGGGAGGAAATATCAGCAAAGCTAACCACACTTTATCATGCATCAGCAGATGCATGACAAATAGAATGAAGCATGTGATACTTCCCCTCTATGTGACATTGGTCAGACCGCAGTTGGAGTACTGTGTCCAGTTTGGGGCACTGTACTTTAAGAAGGATGTGGATAGCAATGAGAGGGTCCAGAGGAGGGCCACTCATATGGCTAAGGGTTTACAAGCAAAGCCCTGTGACGAGAGACTGAGGGACCTGGAACTCTCCAGCCTCTGCAAGAGAAGGCTGAGAGGTGATCTTGTGACCACCTACAAATTTATTAGGGGGACGCAGCAAGGTATCAGAGATGCTCTGTTCACCACCATGCCTCTTGGGGTAACAAGGAACAATGGTCATAGATTCATAGATTCATAGCTGTTAGGGTCAGAAGGGACCTCAATAGATCATCGAGTCCGACCCCCAACATAAGCAGGAAAGAGTGCTGGGTCTAGATGACCCCAGCTAGGTGCTCATCTAACCACCTCTTGAAGACCCCCAGGGTAGGGGAGAGCACCACCTCCCTTGGGAGCCCGTTCCAGACCCTGGCCACTCGAACTGTGAAGAAGTTCTTCCTAATGTCCAATCTAAATCTGCTCTCTGCTAGCTTGTGGCCATTGTTTCTTGTAACCTCCGGGGGCGCCTTGGTGAATAAATACTCACCAATTCCCTTCTGTGCCCCCGTGATGAACTTAAAGGCAGCCACAAGGTCACCTCTCAACCTTCTCTTGCGGAGGCTGAAAAGGTCCAGTTTCTCTAGTCTCTCCTCGTAGGGCTTGGTCTGCAGGCCCTTGACCATATGAGTTGCCCTTCTCTGGACCCTCTCCAGGTTATCCGCATCCTTCTTGAAGTGTGGCGCCCAGAATTGCACGCAGTACTCCAACTGCGGTCTGACCAGCGCCCGATAGAGGGGAAGTATCACCTCCTTGGACCTATCTGTCATGCATCTGCTGATGCACGATAAAGTGCCATTGGCTTTTGTGATGGCTTCGTCACACTGCCGGCTCATGTTCATCTTGGAGTCCACTAGGACTCCAAGATCCCTTTCCACTTCCATGCCACCCAGCAGGTCATTTCCTAGGCTGTAGGTGTTCTGGACATTTTTCCTCCCTAGGTGCAGCACTTTGCATTTCTCCCTTGTTGAACTGCATTCTGTTGTTTTCTGCCCACTTGTCCAACCTATCCAGGTCTGCCTGCAGCTGTTCCCTGCCCTCTGGCGTGTCCACATCTCCCCATAGCTTTGTGTCATCTGCAAACTTGGACAGAGTACATTTCACTCCCTCGTCCAAGTCACTGATGAAGACATTAAAGAGTATATGTCTAAGGACCGAGCCCTGCGGGACCCCATTGCCCACACCGTTCCAGGTCAAGACCGACCCATCCACCACGACTCTCTGGGTGCAGCCCTCTAGCCAATTCGCCACCCACCGGACTGTGTAGTCATCCACGTCACAGCCTCTTAACTTGTTCACCAGTATGGGGTAGGATACCGTATCGAAGGCCTTCCTGAAGTCTAAGTATACGACATCCACCCCTCCTCCTGTGTCCAGGCGTTTCGTAACCTGGTCATAGAAAGAGACTAGATTGGTCAGGCACGATCTGCCCGCCACAAACCCGTGCTGGTTTCCCCTCAGCATAATTTGCCCTGCTGGGCTCTCACAAATGTGAGACTTGATAATTTTTTCAAAGACTTTACCAAGGATGGAGGTGAGACTGACCGGCCTATAGTTGCCCGGGTCCTCCTTCCTCCCCTTTTTGAAAATGGGGACCACGTTAGCCCTTTTCCAGTCCTCCGGGATTTGGCCCGTGCGCCACGAGCGTTCGAATATTCCCGCCAGTGGCTCTGCAATGATGTTGGCCAGTGCCTTCAGCACCCTCGGATGGAGCTCATCCAGGCCTGCCGACTTAAAGGCATCCAGTTCTTCCAAGTGACTCTGAACCATCTCAGGGTCTACTCATGGAAGTCTGGCGCCTTGCTGCTGCCTCTCTACAACCCCAGTGACAGACTTGTCGTGCCCCTCACTTAGGAACACTGAGGCAAAGAACTCGTTGAGGAGTTCAGCCTTGTCCCCCCTATCTGTCACCAATTGTTTCTGCCCATTTAGCAGGGGTCCTATTCCTCCCTGGGCCTTCCTTTTACTCCCAATATATCTAAAAAACAATTTCTTGTTGTCTTTTACTTGGGTTGCCATCTTCAGCTCCATGGTAGCTTTGACCCGTCTAACTGCCTCCCTACAAGCACGAGCAGAGGAGGTATATTCTTCTTTAGTGATCTCACCTTGTTTCCACTTTTTATGTGCTCCCCCCTTTTGGCCCTTAGGCTGCCCTGGATTTCTGCAGTCAGCCAGGGAAGCCTCCTGGCCCCTTTCCCTCTTTTGCCTCGCTTGGGGATCGTCTTGCTTTGTGCCCGAAGGATTGTTTCCTTAAGGCACAGCCACCATTCTTGGGCTCCCATCCCTTCAAAACTCCTACTCTGCAGTGCGTCCTTGACTAATCGCCTGAGTTCATTGAGATCAGCTTTCCTAAAGTCTAGCACTTTCACCCTACTAGTTACCTTACCCACTCGGCGTCTTATGCTGAATTCTATTATTAGGTGATCACTGTCTCCCAAATGGCTACCGATCTGGAGGTCCCCTACTATGTCATCCCCTGTTGCCAATACCAGATCCAGTGTGGCATTCCCCCTAGTGGGACCATGTACCTCCTGTGTCAGGTGGAGGTCCTGTACACAGTTTAGAAACCTGCGTGAGTGGTGGGACTTTGCTGTCTGCGTCTCCCAGCAGATGTCCGGGTAGTTTAGGTCCCCCATGACTACCGCCTCTTTAGCTTTTATGGTCTCCGAGAGTTGCCTCAGGAGCCCCGCATCTATTTCTTCCCCTGTCATCAACTGACAGACAGCAGATTTAGGCTAGACATCAGGAAAAACTTCTTTACGGTGAGGGTGACCAAAATTTGGAATGGGCTTCCAAGGGAGGTGGTGCTCTCCCCTATCTTGGGGGTCTTTAAGAGAAGGCTAGATAGGCATCTGGCTGGAGTCATTTGACCCCAGCACTCTTTCCTGCCCAGGCAGGGGGTCAGACTTGATGATCTATTGAGGTCCCTTCCAACCCTAGCATCTATGAATCTATGAATCTTGTGGGTCCCCAGGTTCCTGTGGTGTATGGCGGCTGCTTGGAAACTCCTGAGCCAACACCTGGATCTGGGGAATGTTCAATAAGTGTGCATGTGCCAGAACCATTCCTGGGGTCTTTTGCTGGCCCCTGGCACTGCTGCCCGGCTCTGCCCCCAGACTCACCTGGATGGGCACAACTGTGGATCCTCCTTTGTCTCTGCCAACCCTCCCCTCTGTGCTGTCTGTAGCACTGCTTTCTGCAGCAGGGGTGGACAAAATATGGCCTGTGGGCCAGATCTGGCCTGACAGGCAATTCCATACAGCCTGAAGAGCACCTCTGTAAGCCCTGGGCTGCCCCTCTCCAAGCTAGCACATCCCAGCAGGAAGTGTAGCTCTGGTTGCTAAGCAGATACCCCCTCTCCATCCCAGTCTGGCCTGACCCACCCCAGACTTGAGCTAGGGGCTGCTAGATATAAGAAACCTCTGCCTGGTAGAGGCTTTAGCCTGGTCACCTTGAAGCTGTGCCCAGCCCTCTCCTTCCTGAGAGTGTGGGATTTCAGGTATAGCCCCATTGGGTTGGGGCCAGGGACTCCCACTGGGCGAAAGGGGTGGGAGCACAGGGACCTGTGCGCTATGGGCCTGGCTTGGGCTGGCCTCACATGCTACCACCACATGTGGCTGGGGACTGGGGTAGGGGCATGAGAACTGTGACAATGGGGCTGAATGGGGCTGGCCACAATCACTGCCATCATGTGCAGCCATGGACTTGGGCGGGAGTGCTATGGGGCCAGGCTGGGCTGGCCCTGCACACTGCTGCCACTTGTGGCCAGGGACTCAGGCAGAAGCTGCATGTTATGGAGCCGGGTGAGGCCATGGATGGAGACCATGGGGTGGGAGTGCAAGAGCTCCAAGTTATGCAGCCAGGTGGGCTGGCGTTGCACACCAGCACCATGCGCAGCTGGGGACTCAGGTGAGAGTGCTATTGAGCCAGGTGGAGCTGGCCCCCTCATGCTGCAACCACCTGCAGCTGGGGACTGGGGTGGGAGTGCAGGGAGCTGTGCACTATGGACATGGGCAGGTCTGGTCCCACTCACTGCTACCATTGGCAGATAAAGAGACTGGCACACTCCAGTGACTCTGAGAACGCCTCACCCCGCCACATACAACCACACTTCCACCACCCCCACACATATTCCCACCCCCCACCATAACTCCCCAACACATCTACGGTCCCCCTACACTCCAAAACCATGCCCCCAAACACACCCACACCCTCCCACCCTGTGATAACCCCACACACCCACCCCCTCAACTCCATACACACCCACACCCTCCCATAGCCCCACTCTAGCCACCTATTCCACACCCACACTCCTCCACACCCACCCTCTCCCATACACACACAGCCCCAACCACCCCTCCCCACATACCACCCTTACCTCCCCCAAATACAATATACAAGAGTAAGATTGTATTTTGAGCTATTATGCAATTGCCTCTAGATACACTATGCCATCATACATAAAGTAGGACAAAAATATTTTAAAATAAGATTAAAATAATTTATAGTTAAAGGTGCACGAATACATTGGTCCATATCATATAAAAACATAGATAAACATAGGCGGCAGAAGGGAAATGGTAACTGCGCTCAGCCCCCACAAAATGCAGAAGCCAGCAAGTATGGCCGGAAGGCAGCCCAGCTGCAGGCTGCTGCAGCAGAGGGGAGGGGCATGCACACTCGGATACCCTGCGGTGCACAGCCAGGAGGATCCCAGCCATCCCAACAGGCAGGTTAATTTCTTTCTTTACCTAGGCTTGGGGGGGGAGGGGGAGGGAAGGTAGATCGATACCCCCACAGTGCATAAGCCAGTGGGGTTGGGGTGGGGGAGAATCATTCACCCCTGCCCCTGCCCTGCTCCCTGCTGCACTGTGGGGATTGTCCCATGACCCGGTCTGACCAGGTCATGGGACAATCAGAGTCCAGCAACTCCTCCAGAGGCACAGCATCATGGAACCAAGGGGGGGGGGGGACAAGTGCCCTCCTGATGTTTGCTCCTGATGTTGAGCAAACATGTGCCTGATGTTTGCCCTCCTGATGTTTGCTCCTGTTGGGCCGCAGCCGTGAGTTGGGCTCTGCCTATTCCCAGCCTCCATGCCTCAGTGCCACCTTTGAAAGCAGCACAGCATGGCGCCATGTGCATCCCGCCGCTGAGCGGGCTGGGCAGTGAGGCACATGGTGCCGCACTGTGCCACTTTTAAAGGCAGCAGCGAGGTGAGGACGCTGAGAGCAAGCATAGCCCAGCTGCAACCCACTCTTGCCCCATGCAAAGATTGGGGGGGGGGGGTCACCTGCCCCACACTTGGCTCCCCAATGCCACACTGTGCCTATGGAGAAACTGCTAGGCTGTGACTTCACCATGAATGGGGCCCAGGCTCGGCCGGGTCATTGGGCAATCAGAGCTCAGTGGTTCATCCAGGGGTGGACCCTTCCCCTGGCTCCCTCACAGTGCATGCAGTGGCAGGAGCCAACCACCCATGTCCTTGGAGGAGCCACCGGGCTCCGACTGCCCCACAACCTGGCCCAGCTTGAGTGAAGCCTGGCACAGCCCCAGCCCCACTCCCCCCCATGGCCGTGACCCTAACCCCTCCCCCTCAGACTTTATAGGGGAAGAGGGGTACGCACATGTGCATGTGCACTCAGCCCTCTCCACAATTTTTTCACCCTCTGCCTATGCTGATAAATGCCACATGCACACATGCAGCCAGAAACTCAGCTCAGCAGCATGGAAAGCATCTGGTTGGTAAGTCTATGGGAGGGGGGAAGGGGCATGGGGGGTAGATCAAGACCCCTGTGGTGAGGGAGGGAGTGGGCCTACCCCAGCTCCAGCCCCAATCCCTGCCTCAATAGGGGGCCTCGGTCTGCCCCCCCATGCTCCTTCCATCCCCTATGCCTCTTCCCTCCCCACAGACTTACCGGCTGGATGCTACTCTCCAAGCTGCCAGGCTGCATATCGTCAATCAGATTGGTATCAGCCGATATGGCTGGTTAACAATCGGCCATCGGTATCAGCCCAAAAACCCTTTACTGGTGCACCCCTAGTCATAGTAAATGTTTGAATTTTTAGTTTATGATTTGTTTCTTTTTTCTGGTTTCAAGATGGCAACACCCTCCAAAGAGAGTACTTCCAGAGCAAAGGGAAGGACTTCTGATGGCAAAGGTCAGGGGGTTAAGGGGTGGGACTTCTAGTCCCAAGATGATGACTAGGAGGCAGGTCACCCATTAAGGGGTGGGGCTACCCTTGCAGTCCTCAACAGCTCACCAAAACTCATTAAGTGGCCCTCCAGCCAATATAATTACCTGCCCCTGCTCTGAAGGGACAGGAAAGGGGCTGTTACCAGCTCAGCCCAGCATTGTTTAACAGGGATACATGGCCCTCCCCATGAAGCCCCCCCAATCTCCATCCTAGAATCACCCCTCAGTCTGATGCTGCAGCCACAAAGGTGTGGCTGCCCCCCCCCACACCTGCGGGGAAGGTGTGGCTGTCCCCAGGGCTGCAGGGGATGGGGTTTCAGTTGGGAACTTGATGCTGGCTTCAAGGGGTAGCAGAATCCTCTATGCCCTGACTGGAGTTGTTCCAGAGCATTGGTCCCGGGACTCAGATGGAACTGAGACAGGGGAGGGACAATCTGTGCTTTGATGCCCTGGGTTGGGAATGCAGGATGCAATGCTGATACCACCTTTTCTTCAGCACCTTGTGAGCCTCACTGCTCTCCCACCTCTGTCCTGCCTGGGGCAAACCCCCACACTCCATCCTGGAGAAAGCCAAAGGGACCCTTAGGCCACAGCAAGCGGGGGCATCCTCACAGAGCTGGATCCTGACTGGGCTGCAGGGACAGCATGCCTACATTCGCTGGCTACCTGAAGATGGCAGGTGCCTATGGCTGACAGATGATGTAGCAGCAGGGGAAAACTGGGCAGCCAATCAGAGGTGGCCCAGACACTTGGCCTTGCTCAGCAGTGTCTGACAGCCTGGTGAGACCGCTGGGAGGCAAACATAAATGCCGCCAACCTGCTGGGCTTGGCCAGTGCACGCAGCCAGCATTTCCACCCCCCCAAAGGGCAAACGCATGTTCTGTTCCCTCCCAATCTAACCTAGGGCACTTAGAGTAAACAGCATAACTTAGATGGATTCCAGCTAAGTTTTTTGAATGTCTGTACCAAGCCAAGAGTCTGAGGAAGAGGGTGAAACTCTTGCGGTCGGCACCTACATTTTGTTACAAGAAGTGTATGGCCAAAAGGATGTCTTTCTTACAAGAAACAATTTTTGAACAATGTTTATGTCCTGATTAATAAACATCTTTGTTTCAGACAGAATCATTTGCATATTGCTTTGTCTACAAAACAGTTTTGCTTGTTTCTTAAAGATCAATTATACCCTACTTTGTGGCAGGGAATTTATGTGACAACTTTTAGTGCAAAGTAGACCAAACCCCATAATTAACCCAGCAAAGAAAGGTTTTTAACTAAAATAAGATAGACCTTCAACAACAACAAAACATGCTTAAAAAAGGATGAAAAATTAGCAAAAGTGAAATAGACTTGGTGGCCTGACGGTTGTGTCACAGGCTACAGGATAGAATTAGGAAAAAAGGAGAATGTTCTGGGTCAGGGAATAATTTAAAGAAACCTGATAAAAAACAATGAAATAATAAGTTTTGCTTTCATAGTTCTGGTAAACTTGTACTGATTTTGGTATCTTATATTGTATCCTTTAATATCATTTCAAAATTTCACGTCAATGGGCAGGTAACTAGAAGAACTAACTTGGGACTATTTAAGGTATTAAATGATGTAGTTGGGCCTCTTCACTTTCTAGTACAAAATGCTTGCAACTATATAACCTCTATATACGAATCAAACTATGGTGATTGTCCCCATGGGTGAACAGTATCTCAGCAAAAGATTTGGGGCCTAGTAGAACACCAGTATATATTGGGGGCTTGATGGCTAACCAGGAGCTTCCATGAAAATCACAGGGAAGTAACCTGGAAGGAAGGCAAATCCCACATCTCATTCTTTCTCCTTCCCAGGAATCTGTAAATGGATTTATGCAGTTCACACCTCACTGAAGAATGGCTCACTGGTAGTATCTTTTAAATATGCTATGGCTTAACAACTGGTTAAGAAATCATTCTTGACATAGAAACCTTACCAACTTTTGCCAGCTGACTAATATAATAACCATAATAATTAGAATAATACATCTTTCTAAAGAAAGTTAACTGGAAACAAGGTGATGAGCCAATTCCAGCAGCATTTGTCATTCTCTAATTCTAAGAATGTCAGTTAGGATTCAAATATGGATATAGCATAGAAATGTTATTTGTCTCAGTTGTTAATGATCTCTTCTGACCAGTGAACAAAGATCAGATGCATTTGATAATACACCTAGAACTAGCATGAGTAGAAAGAATGTCTTTGAAAGCAGTAGTGTTAATTCTATCTGCAGAGCCAAAAGGGTGGTTAGATAGCCGATTCTTCTCATTTGCCAAGCCTTTTTCTTACATTGTCACACAGGGCTTAATCTTGTCACCTTCCTGTTTAAAGTTTATGAGAATGTGCTAAGTAGCTCCTGATGCAGAGTGAATACTGTCTATATCAGGGGTGGGCAAAATGCGACCCACCAGGCCCAAATAATTGCCCGCCCCTGGTCTATATATACCTAAGTATTTAGTTTTATATTTGTTTGTCCAACATGAAGCAATTTCCTTAAATTTCCAAAGCCGAACAGAGATAAGAATCTGGGATAGAACCAGCTGGCTTAAGATTTAAATAATAAAATAAATAATGCTATTTTCCAGGAGATTCATTTTAAGAAACTGAGGTAGTTTACTGAGCACTCTGTGATTAGAAGGAACTGGCTCAGATATTACCAAAGTGGGCATTCCGGGATTCAGGCCAACGTTTTTAAATTAGGTTGTCTAAAGTTAGACTTCAAATTCCGTATCTAGTTTTCATTAACTTCAACAGGATTTGGTAGCGCTCAGACCCTCAGGCCACTCAAGTGTAGAAATATGAAATTAAGTTTAAGTTTAGTCATTTTATTTTGTACAATTTGTCCCTAAACTCTGGGGCCCAGGTTTTCAAAAGAAAGACTCTGAAACGGAGTAACCCAGGAAATTGTTTTACAAAAGGGCTGAATATTTGGCTGCTTCCACTGATAATTTTAAGTTTCCATATGTTTTTAGCCTGGATTTCCAGCTCAGCTAGTAGCAGAAATGCCTTTTGCACTTCTGGATGGCCAAAAGACATCATGCTTTTGTTTTGTTGGTCATTTGTGGTTCTATCATTTCCTAGATAAGTTACTGAAATATTGTCTACCTGGAAATGACTGTGAAAGCTGTATGGAAGACTCAGCTAATGCAAAAAGCAATTGTGCACCTTCTGAACACGGTGAACTGCTGACAGAATATTACATCCATCTTTATAATAGGCATTGATCAATTTTCAGGTGAAATTTAAGGTATTCTGTACTATTTTCAAATAATGAAATAACTTGGAGCCCTGCTATTCAGACGTTACACACACAGTTTCTGGCCCATGTAAATAAAGTAAGTCCAGCACCTCTGTAAGAGGAGACAGAGTACTAGGGAAGTAGGGTACCAGAAGTATTTGCCTTCTGTCTTCTAGGATGGAGGACTGAATCCAGACATCTGAAGAATGCTGAGAACCAAGGCTAGTAGAAGTTTGGCATACTGAGGGACCCTAACTAGTAGTTGGGGTTGCCTAATGACTATCTAGGCTGGAGCCAGTGGGGCAGAAGAGGGGTAATTCCCATTGAAGGATTAATAATAATAGAGAAGTGACAACTCCCAGGTAAGAATTTTTGTGGACCAACTGCAGGGTTGGAATAGACTTAGATAAGCTTTTCAATGAAGCACAGGTTTGTGAAATAGGAGAAGAGAGGCATTTGTAGGAGCAGCTAACAGACAATAAAGCTGCAGAACACAGGGCAGCTTGATTAGTGGAAGATCACAATCTTTAAAAAGGGGAGGGTCATTAACATCTGTGGAGTGAAAAGAGCTTATCCTTAATTCAGTAGGTTATAATAAGCTATAATGTCAACATCTGTGTTCAGTACTGTCCAGTTGCACAAATCATGCACTTCATCCTCACCCACAACTTTATCTTCAATAACCAGTAATTCCTTTAAACCACGGACACAGATATGGGTACAAAGATGGCCTCTCAATATGCCAAACTTTCAAGAGCTGCCTGGAGGAGGAATTTTTAGAATATTGCCCCACCAAACCTGAGTTATACTGATATTATATAGATTATAACATCAACATCTGGAACAAACACTGAGACTCACTTACTGCTTTCCATCACAGATTTAACAACCATCACATCTCAAACAAATTCTCTCTGGAATACTCTTACACTAACACTAACTCTCTAGATAACACAATCCACAACTGGAATAACACCCCACAAACCACTATAGCACAAAAAAACCCACAGACCACCATATTTAAATCCACAAAACCAGCAATCATCCCAAACACATCAAAAAGCTGTAATCTACAGTCAGGTCCTCAAACACTACCAAAAAATGCTCTAAGAATACTTGCAATACCTTGACACCCTGAAATGTGCCTTTATACAAGGACACTCCAGCAGAGATATAGACCATATCTTTGTAAGAGGCGCCAAATACCTGGCACTGATCTGGTACAATATAAAAGGAACCCCCATGATTGTAAATCTCTAGTGGTTACCTACCATCCTACACTTGAACCAATAAAAAGTATCATCAAACAATTATAGCTTATGCTCAAAAAATATCAGCCCTTGAGAGAAATATTGCTAGCCCCACCATTCCTGGCTTTCAAACAACTCCTTAACCTAGGTTTGCCCATGTCATCATAAGAAGCAAACTCCTCACTGATCAACATACATTGAATGGGATTCAGCCCATCCCATTATGAACCTTTCAACACAGCTAAAATAATCAACATCTCCCACAATAAACCCATCAGAATCCACAGATCCTATAAGACTATCCTAGCATGGGTATATCTGGGTATATAGTATATTTCATCCAGTGCATCAAATGCACTCATGGAAACTATGTGGGTAAAACTAAACTAAAATTATGCACTAGGCTATATGATCACAGAGAAAAGACGGAGACACATTAACCAGTAGGAGAACAGTTGTCATACCCCCCCCCCCACTCAATTTCTGACCTCATTATCCTTGTATTCAAGGGGTATTTACAAAACACCTAGAAAGGTAGGAACAAAAATTCATAAGCTACAAACCAAGGACTGGACACGTATACTGGCTCCATAATTCATTATCGTTTACCTGATTTCTGATAATCTCCTTTCAATCCACAGGTATTTATGACCTTGTCCCTTCTTAATGGTCTTAATCACCCACTGAGCAAGCTATCCTTTCTTCTACAATTTTCATTTTTGTTAGCTATTCCTGGGAATGTCTCTCTTCTCCCATTTTACAACCCTGAAGACTATTTGGACCTAGCAGTGCCTGTTTTTTTTTTTCAGACCACAAGAAAAATGCACAGAATTGTCTAAATCTAACTCAACCATGAAGTGAGTCCAATAAAAGATACTGCTCACAATTTTTTTTGCCTCTTACATATTTCCTGGTCTACCATGGTTCTAACGTGACTCCAAAAACTCTCAGGTGGACAGCATGGGAAATTTCTGCTGGAAAGAACACGAAAGGGGTGGAATGATGAAGTATTCTGGAACTGGATGCCTACATTGAAATACTGTGTTTGGGATTTTTAAAGCCCATGTGCACAGTGGGACAATACAGATTGTGTTATGGAACTTTTGTGTTTCAGTTTACTGATCATGAAAATAAATAGGAGTGATTCCTGCCACAGATAGGAGTGACTCTAGTGACAAAATACACTAAGGTAGAGTTCTTCACTGGCTGACAATGGAAAAGCAGGGCTAGCTTACCACTACACCATCTGCATCTGTCTGAACACTTAAGCTAAAAAGTCAATAGGTGCTAGGGGAATGCTACCTTCATAAAATGCTGTATTTGTCCACTCAGTTCTATAATCACAAGCCTGGGTGGTAGAAATGTTGTGAAGCATTTTAGCCTTTCACTAGGGTTCTGTGTTAGAGAAATAGAAACCATATTCAAGTTTCTAAAAATAAAAAATGATGATAATTCATAAAGATTATTGTCCCAAAAGTTATGCTAAGCTTTACTTTGGTTGGTTTCATTAAGCTGCGACTTGTTTGCTCCCAAACAAAATAACATCAAGTTTTTAAGTCATAACTGCTGTTTGTAAAAGTTATATAAGCTTTATGAAACTTTAAAAAAAATACATGTGTTTTGCCTATTTTACACAAAGAGTGTATGTGGTGTGTATACACACACATACTCTAGAGGACGTACTATCTTATGCCAATTTGAAAAAAAGCTGTGAGAATATGTTTTCATAATTTAAATTTGCTAAGCCAATTATTACAGTTTGTAATTTTTTCATGCAAAGATATCACTTGATTACACAAGAAATGGGAAGTCATTTAAGTTTGATTATAAAATACATATAAATTTGTATATCTACCTCTTCATATATACACACATCTATATATCTGTATGTTGCACATACTAATACGTTGTGATATCTTCAGGTCATAAAACTATGGAATCATATGATAAACTGCAGAACCAATAAGTTAGTGTATTTATCTGTTGTCCTAAGATCTTTGTGCAGTAATTAGGCATATTACTGGAGTAGAACTGTAGTTCCAATATCTCATAGTCCTACTGACTGAACTAGGAATAAGTATTTTATATTACTGAAAAAAGGGGGAAAAAAACAGCTTTCCCTTGCAATGCAGAACACTTCTTGTTAGATCATGAGACACGGGACTTAAAATTGTAACATTTTGTATGCAGAAAATCTATTTGAGACATTACATTTTTAGCTATCTCTTCCTCTGAACCATATTCATTCACACTGCTGGTAACTAAAGAAAAACTAGTTTTTACAGGAAAAGTTATATATGGAAGTCAGGTCCTATGGATTTTTTAAAAATCTCTAAAGAATTTCTATAATACTTTTTTTTCCTCTGAGATATGTACGTATACAGAATAAATGATTTTGTGGTAATTAACAGTAATCTGCAATGGCTCAAATAATTTAAATTTTCAATATTTTAGAACAGTGTAACTATCCCAGCTTCATGCTAATAAAACCTTTAAAATGCAGTACATAATCAAATACACATTCTGGGTATGTTCATGTGCACATAGAATAAATAATTAAAGACAATACATACAGCTTACGAACCATTGCATGACACTGAATCTTATTAAGGGGACCATTCAAATACAGAAGAAACAAGAGAAAATTTCCCCTGAATGCTCATTGATTTAATTTTCTCTCTTCTCTTCTTCCTCAAGAAATAACTTAATAAATTATAGATTTAAAAGTACTTAGCCCCATTAATTCATTCTCCTTAGAGAACATTGTTTTTCCCAGTTTTAAATTTTCTTGGAAAATGTGATGCAATACAGGGATGATGTTAGATCATTATATATATCATATGTGATTACCTTAGTTACACAAAACATAATAGTAGAAGAGAAGCCATGTAAAATTTATGCAAAAAGATGCTAAAAATGGATAGTTGGAACAGCTGAAAATACCAACAAAATTCTTGTAATTTTCAAGTTTTTATGTAGACTTTAGATGACTATCAAATGATATCCATAAAAGATTTTTTTGATGCACAAAGGTGAAGAAATTTATTGGCATAATTTTCCTAAATTGTAATGTATCTTAAGGATCTATGGATAGGCCCATATTTTAAATTTAAAATGGACTGACCATTTAAAATGAGTGTTCCCTGAGATAAAAAGACAAATATATGGATACATCATATAGTTGATTTAAATTTATAAAGTATTGTGTATAAACCCTACTGAGAATAATAAATAGATAAACTATAAAGCAAAAAAGATCAGTAAATTCTTGATTAAAACCTCTGACATTCTCTTAAGATACATTTAATGTTGATTCTTTACATGTTAAATCTTTAAGGCTTCTCAAAAAAGCAGTTAATTCTAAGCAGCTGACGTGCCTCTGTTTTCTCAACAAAAAACTCACTTGTTTGATGCGGTCTGGATTAACAGTGGTCTGGGGCTGCAGAATGCTGACTGGCTCAGTCTTGGCCACATTTTGAGGCATTTCTCGAATCTTTTCAGCAATGAAACCATGTACTGCATTCAGCGCTTCAACTGTTCCCTGGATCAAACACACCCGCTCTGTAGTACCTGTAAAGAGAGAACCTTTATTGCAAACAAGTCTTAATATTAGATGCTTGGCCATGGATTTGTCAATATCTCAAATAATCGTTTGAATTGTGACTGAACATAGACACCTAATTATTAAAAGGCAACATTAAAAGGTAAATGTAGTAACAGTTGGGTAAGTGTACAAATAGGAAGAAATTTCCAAAGTTTAAAAACAATTTAAAATTAATATCATGTGAAATTGTTTTGGGTAACTTCTGTTGATATAGATCTTACATTTATCTGTGTAAACTTTTAGCCCAAATTAACTAGCTATTTGCTCAAAAATGGCTAAGGCATATTAATAACTACCCAGAAAATAAATAAAATATGATACATACAGTATTATGAATGGGGAAAAAAAAAGAAAAGAAACAATGTTGTAATCCTAATTAGAAATAAAAGCAAACTTCTGAACATTATTCAGAAACTATTTAAGATTCGAGCTTGATTTAGGAATATGCTAAAATGTTAAATAATGTTTAAGACAAGCATTAGAGTAGCTCTATCCAATAATATAGATCAACATGTAGCATATTTCTGTGACCAGTGCCCTAAACTGGAAATATACCAGTTTAGTACCTAGAGTTTGAAACCTTTTTCAAGCTATAGGTTACAGTTTATGTGGAATTATTTTCAAGGCAATTTTCTTTCCTGGTCTTGAGAATCCAGCCTGTATTCCAGTCCATTTATGTCTTATTAACACCTCAATAACACCTACAACAAATATTTACTGAACACACAAAAAGTATCATTTAGAATCTAGATAAAGTAGTTTCAGTTGTCCTTTAACAAGATTTAGTACCTGGATACAATGAAAATCAGCACCATACAACTGGCCAGCATTCTGTAGATGGCAGTTTCAGTACCTCTGGTTTATGTTTATGGCTTATACTGAATCCTCCATAGTCCTGTTCCCCAAATAAGCGATAATGCCAGAGAAAATATACTGATGGATATTTAACCCACCTGATAAATTAAATATGTATTCTGTATGTCAGAGTATCAGGTCTTCAGGGAGAAATCACAACCGTTTCTGAACTACAGAGAGAATGATTCCCTTAAGCAGAACAGCCCTCAAGCCATTCTTCACCTTGAGTTAGCACATGGGTTCTCCTCAGCCTGTTAGGTCTAGTACCATCCACCACTGATTCCCAGGCATACTGTGCCTATGAACAGCAATTTGTCCCTTCTCTCCAGTCTCTTGCTATACGAAAGTCCTCTTTCCCACCACTTCCAGTTTCTGCCTCTTCTTCCTAGCATCACAATAATTCAACTTCATCTTTGACTTCACATTCTTGGTGTATGACCTGCTGAATCCTCAAACCAAGACAAAAGCTATATTTTCATTATGTATGGGTATAATGCTCAGCAGAATTGGGTCTGATCCATAATTAGAGATTGTAGGCATGACTATAAAACCAATGACTTCAATGATGATTAAGGTATCAAAATTTTCCAGAAACAGTCTTTCAAGTCTAAACTTCCAAGAATTACTATTTTGGGGTCCGATTTCTTGATTGGATCCATCAATAGGCTGCTAAACATACACACATTAAGTTTTCACTTCCCCCAGAAGAAAGACTTCATTTAATACTTCATTTCTGGGAAAAAAAAGAGTTTTGATGGCTATATTCTTCTCAGCTGATGGCTTTGTCTGACTTAACCTTAGAGAAGGAGTTGGCAATGTATGGCCCACAGGCTAGATCTGGCCTGCAGAGCTGGGGTTTTGTCAGCATTCAAGGATGGGTTGGGGGGTTAGCAGCAAGATGCTTTGCTGGGTCATACTGCAGCAGGGAAAAGCAGTGGCAGCTGAGTCCTAGAACCAATCTACTTTGGACTGAACTGGGTTATTCCAGCCTGCTGCCAGAAAAGATTGCCAACTGTCACCTTAGAGCATAACTAAATATCTGGTCTTTTCTTGTATAGTTAGTAACTTTCTAAATGCATTCTCAATCTATTTTTGCGATATAAATAATAGTATCATCCAGAGTCTATTGGGGTTTAAATAAAGGAGAAAAGAAATTGTTTGCTATTTTAATGACTTCCAGTTGAAAAAGTTAGGCTATATAACTGATCAAATCAACTGCTTTGAATCTGTAACTTTCAAAATGCAACAGTTCAGGCTCTCAGAAATTCAAACATGGTCAAATTAATAATTTCTATTTCTTTTCTTCGAAAATACTTAATTTGAAACAGAATAAGAGGGCTAGACATGTCCCATTAAAATGAAAATTTGATTACAAATTCAGCTGCCTACTTTATAAAAACAAGCCAACACTACAGTTTAGAGGAATCCCAAATATACATGACAAAACATATTCTATCATGTTTACAAATATTTTTGAAATAAGGACAAATCACAAGTCATGTGCAATGTGCACCTCTAAGCAGAGCAGAAAGAGATCTAATCTATATCTTTGGCTCTGCCCTTACCAAAGGGGGGAGCATTACAAACCTACAAAAGCTATTCTTTCAGCCACACAATGAAACAGAAGTCTATAAAGTAGGTACCTTATCCACTGCATGAGCACATTGCCCCTTCTTAGTAAATGTATCTTATTTAATTTCTTATGGTCTCTAAAGATGAAACATTAACCAGCATGCTGTTCAAGAGCCCACACAACAAAGAGAATTTGTCCATGTGCGCTTAAAAATGCAAATGGTTTTAAAAAACAGATCGGTCAACACCTGCATTAAGCACCATTTGCCCCACAGCAATGAATTACATCACACTGATCATCCCTCTACTGAAGTATTTGCTTAAATTAAGACTAAAACAGGTGAATCAGTGTGTTTTTTTTAAAAAGCCCATCCTATCCAAACCCTTTAATTTCATATTAAAATGCATTTTAACAGCACTTTTGGCAACAAGTTATATGGCTGTAAAAACAAAGCATACATATTTCAGAAACATCAGATACAATGATGTGTTCAGTATTATGATGTTCTTTTTTCACTATAATACTGTCAAAATAAAATTAAAAGACAATGAAAACAAAAGCCAATCTCCCATCAACTTGCAGGATGGAACTTTTACATAGTATTTCAACAGAAAGCAATATAATTTCAGAGGCATCAGGCTGGAAGCTCAACCACTGAATTACAACGTAATTTGGTCTATGGTTGCTTTCTCATGCTTTTCTTTTTTTTCCCCCTAGCTAGATTTTTTTCTCCTTTCATGTACAACTCCTGTGGTTTTTGTGTAAAGCGATCCAGCTCTAACCAAGTGCTCTGGGGAGTCCTTACACTGCAGTATTAATTGTCTACTAAATGATGAGAAGTATGTGGATTGATCAATGTAGCTAATGCAAGTGTTCTCTAGCTCAGCAGACAACACATTTATACAAAACAGAGATCAGGTTGCATTCAAGCTACTGGAGCCTGATAGGGAGAGCACTTACAGGGATGGCTACTGTCAAAACAGTGGTAAGGAAAGCAGTCAAAGCTAAATAGATATTTCATTAGACTTGGCACTGAGTGACCAAAAAGTATCCTGCAATCTGTGCTGTTTTAGAAGCTGCAATTTAATATAATACACATCGTGTCATACAACAGACCAACTCTCCTTCATTTCAGCATGTATAAAGCAGAAAGTAGTAAATGGAAATCACTGTATCATGAAGAAATACAATTGTGCAAAAATAAATTTCAGTGTATGAGACAGTTTTGAAATGGTTCACAATAGTAGTACATTTTCTTTGAGGATTAAATTTTGTGACTTCCATTGGAAGCTGCTAGAAAAAAGAGGAGGAGGGAGTGTGGGAAAATTGTACATTTACTGTTGGGAATTGCTTTAATCCCTTGAAGAGATGCTGTCATATTCTTCCCCACAACTCTAATGGCTTTTCACTCAGATAACACAGTACAATAATTTACAGGAGAGAGTCACGCAAAGGGAAAACTGTCAGCTATATGATCAACCTGTGTAACAAAAATGGGCCTATGAATCACCAAAGTTGGTGAGATTTCTGTCATTTGAAAAGCTTTTAGTTTCCATTAGTGTCTAAAGTAAACTGCCAGATTATTTACCATTTCCAGTTGTTTAACGGTTGGATCTACTTCCTTTTGCAAACTGTTACTAACAAAAATGCAGGCATTTACATACATATACTTAATTTATTCATTTAATATAATTTGAAGAAACATCTTTGAAGCAAAATACTAATTTTAAAATGGTTGTGGAGAAAATTTTGAATAAGTAATGTATCTTCAATATTTACACATAGGCACACACAAATATTCACTAGGGTATCATTTTAAAATATTTTTTTTCAGTATTGTATGTCCTGTCATAGTTAATTATCTCAGATGCATTTTATTCTGCACATTAGTGGAAAAAGATCTATATATTCCAGATTGCAACAATTTGGTCACACAAAATGAAAGAACTGCATTTGCATTTCAGAAACTTTTTGAAGTGGTAACTCTTAAAATACACTCTTCTCTAATGAACATTATCATTATTATAGACTAACTAAATAGGAGATGTATAGCATAACCAGCTCTCATTATCAGTATGCCAACTCAAAAAAGTAGAAACATGTATTTTTTTGTGAGTATACAAGTAACATCAAAATATTGGACTGAATTTTGCAAATAGATATCAAATTTAAGAACAATCAGATTACATACACTGTTGCAAATGTCAAAATGTGTCATTTCCTGCATAGAGTAGCTGTCCATTTTTTACTCATGAATTAAAAAAAAAATTTAACATACAGGGAGGGAATCTATGTTTTTATAAGCAAGCCTCCATTAACTTTTTCAAATACAGTTTGCGAATGGGTAGTATTCTTAAGAGGCAAAAGTTAATGCAGAACACAAACCACTTACGATACTTATGACATAACTTTACAATAATATTAATATTTTATTAAAAATAATTTAATAAGGGTTCATTTTAATGAATCCTCTCTGTTGATCCAGAAAAGACTGCAAACTCTCCTGCTTTGAATATAAAACTACCAACTTCCATTACCAACTTCCATCTTTTTCTTCTGCCAATCCTAAAATTAGAGCATTACAGAATTATTATTATTATGTACTAGCTAGCATTTAAAATAAAACTCTAATAACCATTAACACGCATACAGACCAGAGGGAAGGACTCTGATTTCTTTCAAAGAAAACATGTGTTTCCATTCTATGGAATTATTCCTGGATTATAAAATGTATGCCAGCTTTCAGAATAAAGACAAGTTTAAAGCCAAGTTATAATACTTTAAAAAGAAAAGGAAGAATATTTTAATGAAAGTTAAGATTACTTTTTTAATTCTTATCTGTAACATTAAAAAAAAAAATAGTCCATTGGATCTAATGCCACAGGGCAGTATTATTAAACATAACTTTTTAGACTTGACTTTCAAGAAGGCTTAGCAACCTTGGGCAGCTCTACCTGGCTTCTGTGGTGAATCTTGGATCATCACTGACGTGTCTATTCAGCATGGTCAAGAGGAACTGCTAGGATAGAGAATCTGAGCTAATTTCTGCTTTTGACATGCACTGAGTGACAACAAGTTGGTCCAATACACTTACTGGTGGTGCTCCTTGGTTTGCTATAGACGCAGTGTAGACAAGGCTTAGTTGAAAACTTTTAGCCCCAAGCTTTAAATGTTCTGTGGATCCCTAATTCAGGAAGTATATAAGTAGCTCCTCTGTAGCCACTGGCAGTCTCACATACTTTAAAGTTTAGCATTTGCTCAAATACCTTGCTGAATCTTAGCCTACATTCTTTGGAATATGTATCGCTTATTAATCAAAGGATATTTAGGCTTTTCTAGGAAGCTATACATTTTTATTGTGCTTTTATATTAATTCTAAAGGGCATTTAAAAAGCAGAAAAGCATAATACATTACCAGCACTTGGTGATCTCAATATCTCTACTAATTAAATTTCACTACATTTTCTCAGAGTAGCCTGTCAATTTCTTTGATTATACAGAAAAGTAAAAAGCCAGACGCAGGAGGTAAAACTAACTAAATTAAAGCTAATCTCACATCTTCTCATCGGCTGATTTATTTTTAGCTTCTGGTTTGGCAAATCATAAATGCTGTAGCCATGTAACTCTAGAGCCCTACAGGTTCATTCTTTTAACACATGATGAGAGTATCTACAGATTGTGATACTTACATAGTTGGATTAAAATTTAAGAACCACTGCAACTATAAACCACATTTGCATACCCTGCCAATAACACAAATTCTGATGTGAAACTAGTCTATGGGAATGTACACCATACAACTCCAATATATTGTCAATAATTATCTTAATGGCTGTTTAGTGGTAAATCCTTTATCAATATATTTATATAAATCCCCATAAGGAAACATAGTTTTATTTTAATGTAATCATATAATTTTATTATACATCACAACTATGCCAAAGTGAAACCTCTTGGCCATATATAATTTATTGTGGGTACAGTAATTTAAGTACAACTTTCAAATGCATCAATGATACACATCCAAAATATGGAATGTATACTACACATACTACATATATTTATTGAAGTATAAAGCATATTTTAGGAACAAGAAAATATTACAATACTATAATGTTAAAGGCATCAGTTTTAGTCACCTTTTCCACCTCACTCCTTATAGAATTCTCATTCCATTCCCTTGGCTTTACACTGTATTTATTTTTCCTTACTTAGAAAGTATAAATTCAGTTTGTTAGGAGCTCATCATTATTTCCCTAAGCTTTTCTAGAAGAGTACTTCAGCCTGACATAGGGACCCTCTTCTTTCACAGATGAGCATGTCTCCCTCACAGGCCTCCTTGCCTGGGAAAAAAAAGATGAGGTCAGGAAATCACACAACCCATTTTATAACAGAAGAAAAGAGCTGCACATGTAGTCCTGTTCATGTACAGGTACTCAAAACAACAACCTTTCTGCTTTCCTGATAAAAATATTTCTCTATGAATGCAAAGGAGGAAAAGCTAGCAATAGGGATACACTTTCTGTACTAGAAGGGATTGATGCCCCTAGCCTCAAAGATATTTTGTACAACTATGATTGTAACTGAAATATACTATAATGTATTCTGTACTTATGACCAAAATCTTCACATGCCTTTCCTTATGAGCATCTGCAAGTCAAACACACAGAAATGGCAGAGAATTTATATTATTTTTAATATTTACACATTACCCAACGTAAATGCACATGTAACATTTGAAGTTTTGCAAGTGCCTTTAAAGGGATCCAAAAAAATGAGGGCACAGCCAATTAAATGTTTTCAAAAAGGGCCATTCTGCCCCAGAAAAGGAACACTAATAACTTTGAAATGCTAGACTGCGAAGCACTTCATGTAATGTTTACACCATGTAGCAGCACGTGATAAGAACCTGGTCAGTCCTCTGGCATCCTGTAGTATTTTACTTCCTATACCCCCAATGCTCTGAGGAGTCACTTCTGCGACTCACTGAACTCCACTGATCCAGTTATAGGACCTCAATGCTATACTACCTTGCCTATTTACATCCAGGAGTGAAGGTGTGCCACACTCCTACTTTGCTGAAGACTTGGCTCCTTCTATAGTGGACCAGTGTTGTGGGCTTTGGAGCATGTTAACAGTAGCCTGCATCCACAATATCAGTGTCAGCACCCTCCGCCACTCCCATGAAGTAGTCAGCTAAGTGGAGCAGGGCAGAGGTAATGGACCTCCTTGCCATCTGAAGCAACAAGAACACCCAGAGGAACTAAGGACTAGCCATCTACTAGAACATTAATTGCCTTTGAAATAGTTGCTAGAGACCACAACTGTGTTTGGAATCAGTCACATTAAGACCAGACTATTGAAGGCACAGTAGAAGAAAAGCCATGATGCAAGTCAGGTCTCAGACGCTCAGAGGGTGACTTGAATTCAATATACGGAGCTGTTGCAGATTCTGGCTGGCAATGGCTTGATAGAGTCCTACTTCAACATCTACCCTAGGGTCAGTCCTGAGGTCTCCAACAATTCTGAAGGTTCTTACTAGGAAAAAAACAAAGGACACACTGGCTCCCAGAGAGGACTGTGGCAGTTCATCCAGATAGGATGGAAGGCAACATCATTTAGGGCACTGCCTTCATTTAGGCCACTGCCAACATCATTTACTAAACTCCCAGAGCTGCTGACTGGTTGGGCCAACTTTTCAGCCATTACTGCCCGATTGCAAACCCCTCGCTTTAGGCGCTGCTTATCACAGCTTCCCAAGGTTGCCTGCCAGAGTCATGCAGACAAAAACAAAAGATGGTATAATAAAACCAACAGTAAAACTTAATCTCATAACTTTCTATTGTTTGCAAGGTTGCTTCTTATTGGCTGTGGCTGGCTGTAGAAACATAGCTGCCATTTTCTGCAGCACCCCAGGGTAACAGAGCTGTTCTAGCAACCGATAAGCATTCCTGAGGTGAAACTAACTAAAACCAAAATAACAGCAAGCACAAAGAGAAACTGGGGGGGGGGGGGGAGGAAGGGCAAACAACCAATGAAAACTCTCTGTTCTATTTGGCAGTCTTAGGGAGCCTCTAAAGACTAGGAAGTCCAGGTTGAATGCATGGACCGTAAAGGTGGCAAGAAAACTTGCTGTATTGTCAGGCTCAAAGGGTAGTAATCAATGGCTCAATGTCTAGTTGGCAGCCAGTATCAAGTGCCCCAGGGGTCAGTACTGGGGCCAGTTTTGTTCAATATCTTCATTAATGACCTGGAAGATGGGACAGAGTACACCCCCCAGCAAGTCTGCAGATGACACAGAGAGGGAGAGCAGTAGATACATTGGAGGGTAGGGATAGGATTCAGAGAAACCTAGACAAAGTGAAGGACTGGACCAAAAGAAGTCTCATGGGGCACATCCAGACAAGCAGGAACATGTTTCCCAGGGACAAGTAGCAGTGGAAACCCTTGTGCTGCTGCTACTTGTCCCTGGGGAATGCCCATGTCACACGCTCTGGAGCACAGAAGGTTACTCGTGGGGTAGCGGAGGCTCAGGCCAGTAACTACGTTGGCCCCAGCAGCCTTATCTGGGGGCTTCTGGGAGCTGCAGATGCAGCACTCCTGCAGCAGGAAACCTGGTCAGCAGCCAAAGCATGCCTTTGGCTGGCCAGGTTCCCACTTTGGGCAATGCGTGCCGCTGCTATGTGCACTGCCCTGATTTTTTGGTGTGGGTTTTTTTGATTTCCAGATCTCCTAGGGTAAAAAACCTCCCACTCCCACACTGCAAGGAACATTTGCATGTGTGACACTGCGGATGGGTCTGCAGTGCCACATACTGCACGTCTGCGCTTGTCCGGACGTGCCCACGGAGTTCAACAAGGACAAGTGCAAAGTCTTGCATTTAGGACAGATCAGTCCCATGCACCAGTACCTTTTGGGGACTGACTGGCTAAACAGCAGCTCTGCAGAAAAAGATCTGGGGGTTACAGTGGACAATAAGCTGAATATGAGCCAACAGAGTGCCTTTGTTGCAAAGACAGATAATGGCATACTGGGTTGCATTAGCATTAGGAGAAGCGTTCTCAGCAGATAGACAGAAGTGATTATTTCCCTCTATTCAGTACTGGTGAGGCCACTTCTGGAATACTGTGTATAGTTCTGGGTCTCCCAGTACAGAAAGGATGTAAAGAAATTGGAGACTCCAGCAGAGAGCAATAAAAATGGTTAGGGGACTGGGGCACATGACTTACAGGGAGAGGCTGAAGGAACTGAGCTTATTTAAAAGAGAAGTCTTAGGTGGTTTTAACTTCCCTACATGGTGGTTACAAAAATCATGGAGCTAAATTGTTCTCAGTGGTCACAGATGACAGAGCAAGGGTCTCAAATCGCAGCAAGGGAAGTGCAGCGGACAGGGCAAGGTCTATGTATAGCCAATCTCCAGTGTTGGGGTCTTCGTGACAATCCAAACTGAAGCTGTGGCAAAACACACACCACGTTGCATACCATCGATGGCTGCCTGCTGACTAAGCTCAGGGGCAGACTACAGGAACTGCACATGGCCACTGAAGATGCTATTGCATGACTTGGCAAATATGCATCTGCTGATTGACTGACTGAAGGGAAGTTTAGGTTAGACATAAGGAAAAACTCTCTCACTAGGAGGGTTGTAAAACACTGGAACAGGTTACCCAGAGAGGCTGTGGAATCTCCATCCTTGGAAGTTAAGACCCAGATAGACAAGACCTTGACTGGGATAATACAGCTTGGGATGGTCCTCCTTTGTGCAGGGGTTGGACTACATCAGTGGTTCTCAACTTTTTTTGTACCAGGACCTATTTGCAAACATCAATGGCCAGACCTGAACCACAGCCCCCTGGCTGTGCTGGCGCCCCTCACTCCTGACCCACAGTCCCCCGCCCCCTCCCCCCGGGCCATGCCAGTGACCCTCACTCCCAACCTATAGCCCTCTGCCCCCCCCGCTCTGCCAGAGGGGGCCCTTAACTGGCTGTCCCACTTGGGCCAGAGTGTGGTGGTTGCAGCAGCTCTAGCTCACACCGTCAGCCTGGCAGTGGAGTGCGTCTGACCCTGGCATGGGTTGGAGAGAGGAGGAGAGGAGGCCTGTGGCACCCCCCGCCCTGGGTTGGGGCTCCTGTGCTGCACCAGGCAGCCTGGTCATGGCCTCACCTGCCCCCTGGACAGTGTCTTCTGACTGCTCCACCCCTGCGAGTATGGGCACTAACCCATACTAAGCCTGGCACTAACCCTGGGACGCTGTCCCAGGCAAGTAGTTCCCCGCCACCCCTGAAGAACCCCCCCCCACCCGCTTCCCCCACTGGAGGGGCAGGCACCTTCCCTCCCTGATTAAGCCTCAGTACATGGCCACATTCCCCCCAGTGACAGAAGGCACCTGCCCCCCCTCCCATCCCATTCACACACACCCCTCCCAGACAGTCCCCGCTGGACATCCAGCTCCACTTCCCACAGACTTACCTATATCCAGCTGCTGGGGCTGCTCCCAAGACCCTGCCTGGCTGCATGCCAGTCACATGCAAGTGCATGCACAGCCCTCAGTTGCCCCACACAGCTCCTTGCAGGCTGGAATGCTGCCAGTCTGCAAAGGGAAACCTGAGCTTTCCTGCTTTTTTTCTGGGACTTACAACCATTTCAAATATTCTTGTAACCCACTTTTGGGACGTGACCCACGAGTTGAGAAACACTGGACTAGGTGACCTCATGAGGTCCATTTCAGACCTAATTTTCTATGATTCTAATCTCTGCTCTCTAGCTTCCTATATGCCAAGCTCTACTACAGCATACACTCAGGGCCATTATGAAGCACCAAAGTTCTTTACAATGCTGAAGTTGAATCTATCCACATTCAAATTATTATTTGATTTACTTGAAAAGTCTGGTGAAACTGAATTTCTGAATATAATTTAAAAACCATTTCTATATCTTCAATGAAGAACAATCACAAGGCAAGTACCCACAAAATGGGAAAAGTTGGTGGGTAAAGTATGAGATTTTTGAAAAATAAGATTTCTTTTAAAGGAAATAAGAAACTAAGTAGTTCTAGGAATATCTGGAGCAAAGGAAACCTTCCGTCATTTTACAGTAGTATGGACAGCATGATGTACTTCAACAAGTATGGAAACAATTGTGTGTAATATTCCTATATATTAAATAAGTATCAATTAGGAAACAAACACCAGTTTTAATGGGAGATCTAGTATAAATATGTAAACAATCATGTCATTTAGGTCCTGAGAAGCCACCTACCTAGCAATACTTAAAATAGATATATAATGCAACACAACTACTCATACCATCAACTTTGAAGAAAATAATTATAGACATGTGAGGATCATAATAATTTTTAAAAGGAAATTTGTTAACTTTTGGTACCGTTTAAATTTCTAGAGCCCTATACATTGAGATATGTTAACTACTTTGCTGATCATCATCCATGTTAACTCAGAGTTTAAATAAAGATTACCTCAACTGGAAGGTCCTATTATATACAATGTGATATCTTTTAATCCAGCCTAACCTTTTTAAGGATTCTGAAACATTTGACATATGAACAATAATTGTTCAGAAACACTACCATATTGTAAGTGACATTTCCCCCCAAACTATATCATAAAATGTTTAGTGAAACATTAAAAATCTCCACAACTATAGAAGACATTTCATGAAGTGGAATGCCAGATGGCAGGGTTAGATGCACCAACTAATACAGTTAAGTATTCTTGCAAATACTTATAAAAATTCAACAAATTATTTTGCTCTGATTTTGGGACACGGTAGCTACAACTGATAGTGAAACTCAATGGATTCAAGTCTGCAAAGTACACCATACAAGGTTTGAAATATATTGATTTTTTGAAGTTGTATAGCAACCTGTAATATTTACTCCACTACAATCAGATCACAAGAGTGATTTACAAATCTAGGCCTGAGGTTAATAGTTTGAAGAAATGCGCTATTGTGGGCATAAGACAGAGCAAGAAATTGAGGTGGTCATGATGGAATAAAATAATACTTAAGAAGCTGGACGAATTTATGGGGAATGATTAAAAGAATGGAATATGAGTATCTTGGCTGAACACAAATTATAAAGCAGATGATGGTAATTATAAATATTTTAATAATATAAAGGACAAGGAGTTTATGGCTTGGATTAGCAATCACTGAAACTGAGGCATATAACTATTCCTATTCTTTTGACAGCTGTACAAGAAACAACTGTGCTCCTTTATAAAAATAACAGTGACCTCCACATAAAACACAAGCACGTCACCATGCAAAAAAGACATATGTGAACAAAGGAGTTTCTGCGGCTATTGTATCGGAAAGATTTATTAACCTTGAAGGCTGATAAAAACTGGGAAACAGAGAAAGAATGCCACAAGTATGTGAGAGATCTAGAAAACGTCTAGAAAGACAGCTTACTGACTTTAGTGGTGGCTGAAAGAGGCTTAAACCGGGTGTGCTTACATGACACACTAACTGAGTAGTAGCTTAATACTGTGCAGTAGCATATAACAGCAGAAACAGTGCTAACACGCTCTTGCGCAGTATTATTATGATACGGCACAGCAGCATCACTAAAAAGGTGTGGTCTGGTGCTACTTGATTATACAAGTACTAAACAAAGGTAGACTATATGTTTTCTTCTTAGTGGCTCCATCTATGCTTTCATTAACATGCTGTAGTTACTGCGCATTAAGTTTAGTACTTGTATAATCAAGTACTACACTTAATGTGCAGTAACTATGGCACATTAATGAAAGTACAGATGCGGCCACTGAGAACAAAACATATGGTCTACCTTTGTTTAATTACTCTGTTCAGGAAAAACACAAATGTGTATGTTCTCAGTTAAAGTCTTTGTAGGACTCATTCAAAAGCACATGCTGCTGACTCCATCACCAGTTTCCCCTCCAAACTGAAACAACCTTCAAGACCCTGAAGACTTACTCTTCATGTTTAAAAGGGTGACAGTATAAGTAAAATAGAATGAAATTGAGGAAAAAGCAAATTAAAATTTCATAGCTGATAAAACTTCATGACATTGAAAGACAGTAGATTTTGTAAGTCTCCCAAAGGAAATGCTAAAAATTCCCACTAACTGAAACATTTAAAAGTTGACTTAAAAATAAAAGATATACTTGAATACCTTGTTCTGTTACAGAGACCCATTAAATAAACAATTTTTTTCCATCTCAAATCTCTATGATTAGAGAACAAATAGATTTTTCCTATTGCTCATGAGGTAAGTCACCAATAAAACTAAAATAAAGGAACGTGTAAGAATGAAAGAAATTGAAATGCATGTTAAGAAAATTCAGAAACTTTAAATGCTATTTATTATTAATAGAATTTACATTAAGAGAAAGAAAACTGGTTACATGATATTCTGTGTTACTGGTTTTGCTCTTTACTTTTTGCCTTTATTCCCACTAAGTTAATATTGCTAATTTTGAGGGTATGAAGAAGTGTTGCAGTTGCCATCTTTTTTTTTCCTTTTTTTTTTTTTTTACTTATCCATGGGAAGGTAAGTGAGGTAAAACAGCACACATATGACTGACAGAAAAGCTTAGATGAGAGTGTGAATTAAAACGTGTTATTTTATATCTATGTTTTGGAGGTATATAATACAGGGGTCCGATGATTGTCAAAGGTACACGGAGCTTTTCAAGGGCATTCAATTAAAATATCTACAAGTAATAAAACACAAGTATAACTTTTCCTTGACAATATAAGGGTACAGACAAAAGCAACAATTTTCTGCCTGATTTGGACACAGAAAGCAGTTTATAGCTCTGACCAAACAAGTCCATGGCTGCATGCAGCTTCCAAAATGGCTGACTGGGTAAAAATCTCGTCCCTTGTTGTATGAGGTATCAGATGAAGACTTTTCAAAATTTAGTGTCTTTTGTAATTTGTGTCTGCAGAGCTCCCAGCCTGTTTTCGGAATGGGAGCAGGGAAAGGAAGTGGAGGGAGTTCAGTCTGGGGGGTTTTCAGTCCTCCCCCTGGAGGTTAGGGCAGGTGTACTGTAGCTCCAATTCACCTATCCCAACTAATTCACCTACCCCATCCTTCAGCAACAGCTGGGGAGCCCCAAGAACAAGCTCCCTCTGCTGTCTTTCCCCACTCCCATTCTGAAAACTGCAAGCACTGGCAGAAAGCCCTGGTCATTGCTATGGGATTCTGGCCACAGGCTTCTAGCCAGCAGCTAGATTCCCCTCCCACCTGGAACCAACAGTGAACTTCTGTTTGGACTGGGGTACCACTGTAACTCAGAACACTTTGCAGAACTTGCCCTGAGTTACAGCTGGGAACTGCACTTCTGCCTGCTGCACCCAGCCCTGCAAAGAGAAAGCTATAAAAAATACACCAAAACTAGTAAGCTATTATATTTATATTTTATATCGATTCCAAATCAATATTTGATTTTGATTCCAAAAATTGATTCCACTTTATATTGATTCCAAATCTACTGGGGGGAAAACAATTGACCCTGATCTTGAAAATTGACCACTGAATAAGAAGAAAAATGACTGTTTTTCAAGATATCTGGAAGCACTTGAGATTTTTTTCATGGAAAGAAAGAGTTCAGTTTGCAATTATATCTTTTATGCTACACTAAAGAAATATGAACTTTTGTTAATAGTACCTCCCACACACACAATTACTAAAGGAAAAAGCCTACCCATTTAAACAGTAAAATGTACTTAAGAAATTGTAGGAACTGATGCATCTTGTAATTTAGTGTGGTAACAGATCAATTCTCCAAGGGAGTTATTCTCTTAAAAATGCTTCTCAAGTTCCAAGGTTTGAAAGCCTATCTAAAGCTTTGGAAAATATTTTTAGATCAGGCCAATGAAAAAGAAATCAAGTAACCTACTAAAACCCTTAGCGTATTCATTTGTTCTGAGGGAACACATCACAGATTCCAGGTTACTGGCCTCTGCTGAGATACTACATTAGTATTTTTTTATTCTTCAGTAACTTTATATAATTCTACTGTGACCACCTTATAAAGTGAAAAATGTAAAATTTTTTTATATGCAAATGTGTTTCTGAAAAAATAATTTGTTAAGAATTAATTTGTTCCCATGTATTATTCTTTTATTTAAATCATAATCCTGTGTGACATCATAATGAACTGCAGTGCATATAATTAATGACTGCACAGAATGATACGTTCAGACAGGTTAAGCATTGTAAGAAGCTATGTATTAATATTTTAAGTATAACAGTTCCAAACCCTACTTCTTAAATTTAAATGGAAACCCAGGATGGAAAAGAACCCAAATGCCTCAAGGGTAGCACTAAGGCCCCATTATGCTAGATGCCCAAGAAACAAATTAGTAGTCAGGACACATTTTAAAAATATATTTTTTGTATCTTGATCCTTTCAGATTCAACACACTCTATCCTGTCCTTTATTCCTTCCTACTGAAGTTGTATTTATCCTATTACTTTGTGGAACCAGTTAGTTTTTTCCCATAAGATCATGGTAAAACTCTGCTGTTTCATGCTGAATTAAACACTATTCCCTCTGCCATTATTGAAATGCACCTATTAGAGAGAAACAGTTAGGCAGGTGGCCAGTTGTGATTACCATCTCTAAGAAGAAGTATAACAGGCTTTGCTAATTGTTTTTTGTTAACTTGTCTTTCAGCCACCCACCCAAACCTCCATGTTGGTTTCATCAACCTATTATACCTTACACTTTACAGTGTAAACTCTTTGAAACTGGGACTATAATTTTCTTTCTGTATAGTACCTAGCAAATGGAGGCCACACTAAGCTGTCTTGTAGGTGCTGAGAAAATAAGCTGTTTTTTATGAAAGCTAGTGCCTCTGAATTACATAGACCAGGCATGTCAAATTTACAGCCCATGAACCAGACCTGACCCATTGAGCCCCATTATCCAGCACTGGTGCTGGCCCCATGTGGGGCCAGTTTGGGGCACCCTCCTTCCCCACATGCTTGATCCAGGGCCCACAGCATCTGCTTTGGCTGGTTCAGGAAGGGGTAAGGGAGGGTGCGAGTTTGTGGGTCCCCAGCATGCTGGATGTGGCACCCGTTCTGGTCAATCTGAGACTGTGCTGCACATGGCACCGATCCAGGACCAGCTAGAGCAGGCACTACTTGATTCTCATGTCTTGGACAAGCCAAAATGGGTGCAATGGGATCAGGCATGTGGGGGAGGGGGAGGTCATAGATCCCATGGCATTGATCTGGACTGTGGACCAGTTCCCGGCAACTCATCTGACTCATTGACACACCTGACTTAGTCCATAAGGTGCTACTCTGCCCAGCCTTCTGACTGACTTCATACTAATACAGTTAACTACCTCTGTCTATAAAGTGAATGATAGAACTTTTTTTTCCTTAATCCATTAGCATAGAATTGTTTATTTTGATGTACACTTTCTTGCCATTCTTGGCAAAGAGTATTTTTAAATGTTCCCATCATAAGTATCTTGGACTATTATAAAATATATACTATATATTATAAAACATATAACACTTGTTGACTCAATTTAAACAGAGCCAAAGACCAAACAGCTAGAGACAGATAAATAGCTTATGGCAAAAGACTAACAAATGGCATTCATGTCCTTAAAGTATAAAATATATGCAATAAAGTGGTGCTCGGAAAACAATGTGGGATACAAATTCAAGAACTGAGTTCCCTCCTCTGAAAATGTCATGACCTTAAAGAGTGTGCAAAAGACCTCATCAGTTCACCTCAATTCTCAAAACAGAGCACTAAGTGTGAATATCAAAATTGTGTCTGAAAATGATAAGGGAGCAGTTCTGCCTTTGAAGAAACAGTCTAATAGGACCCCTGTACCTAAAAATGATAAGCAATCAGGCTGTTACATACTAGTTCCACTTCTATGTGGTCTCCAGTGATAGCCTATGTACAGTTCATTGCAGTAACCTAATCTGGATGTCAAAGGAACAGGGATAGGTCAATACTACAATCTTCACACAAAATGAAGGCATTTATTGGGACTAAAGCAGAGGTCAGGGGTCCACAAGAAGCCAGAAATGTTGTGAACCACTTTCTTAAAAGGAAGGTGAATATGATCTCAAGAGATCAGACTTATTCTCCATGTGTCCCTGTTTATCTGCTTTAACTCAGATAAATAACACTCATCCATCTTCCCATGTTGAAAGGTGCAGTGAATGGAAGAGAACTGCATCATCTGCAATTTGATGCAGATGAAAAGAACGCACACAGAAGGGTTTCTACTAAATAATATACTCACACTGTATCTATACCAAACATACTCAGTTCTACTAGGGAGGGAGAATGGTTTTATTTAGCCCTTTCTTAGCAATATAAAATATATACATCTCAGCCTAAATTCCCCTGCAACTTTAACTGTTTCTGGGACTTTCACTTTAGGACCTGTTTTGTCCCAACCATGCAGTCCCACCCCCCTCTTCTATTTTGGCTGGTGTTAATAAAATATACTGTGACTCAGCAGTAACTCCTCTGTACCTTCATGTAGGAGTCAAGTACCTGATATCAGGCTGATTCACCAAAAAAACCCTGCAATCCCATGCTAATTAATAGAATCTGTCTCTATGCTATGAAAAGGGTCTTTCTCCATACATAAAATGTTCTGTTATGTGCTTAATAAAGAGGAGTGGGAACACTAGACTGAATTCACTTTTATTTAGCTTTACATGGGACACAAGAAGGGGTGAGGACACAGTGTACTCTGAAGATAATACTAAAGCAAGAAGTATCTAGTAAAGAGCCTGGGATGCTCATATGCCCACAGTAAGGATATGTATAGATTAGTGGTTCTCACCCTTTTTAGAGCCAAGGTACCCCTCACAGTTTTTTGAATGTGGCAGCACCCCCACCTGAGAAGCACTGTGGTACTGTCTCAACTTACCTCGGTGCTTCTCAACTGGGCATCGCTGCCACTAAATAAAAGTACCCTACACTGCTGCACATCTAGCCCAGGAAGGGCTGCAGCTCCACATGTGTGTGTTCTTCCTGCATTAGGGCTTTGAACAGCCTAAAGCAGTCAGTAGCTGCTTTGTGCTGTGCAGCTCTTTCCAGTCCAGTTTCCCCACTCTCAATTTTCCTTCCTGATGCAGAGGCATACAAGACAGTTCCACATGGCTCTGTTCTAGGAGGAGCATAGAAGGGCCAGAGCAGGAAAGACTGCACAGCCCAAGGCAGGTCCTGCCTGCTTGAGTCCAAATGCAGCAGGAGTACATGTGGGGCAGTTTTACCTGGCTGCTACTGCTGCAGTGGCAACACCTGCAATGCAGCACCCCTGAGGTGAGGTTTGTGGCACAAGACTTGCAGACAAATGTTACAGTCTTATTCAAACTGTACTTTCACCAACACTGTATTTGAAACAGATGCCAGGGACAAATAACAATATCAAAACCGGAAATCATTGCAACGTATTTCTGTAATTTGTCTCATCATGAACCATAAATCAACTAAGATTATTAAATAACAATCCTAGGTTTCTATTAAAATATGAAGTATTCTCAAAAACTTAAATGATACTTTAAAACATGCTTATGAAAATTAAATAAAAATATATTAAAATGTCTAGCCCATATTAATTTGTCCCTGAAGGCCAAATTCCTACTCAATATCTAAAACTAGGAATAATAGACAAGATGCTGTCACATGTAAGATGATACATATTTACTTGTATGTAAAGGTAGATTTTCCAATTGCATCTCCCCCACTACATTAGTTTGTGCTTCTCCTGTAAGACAAATCTTAAAAAAAAAGATAGCCTGGGTGACACCAACCATGGAATCATCATGTTCACTGTCAGTCGCAAGGCAGATAAATCAGATAGCAGGACTGAAGTTTTGGACTTCAAAAACACAAATTTCAACAAACTCGGGTCACTAGTAGAGAAAGGGCTGCGGAACCAGGGGCTGAAGGTGAAAGGAGTGCATGAAGAGTGGTCATTCCTTAAAGACATTATCCTCAAAGCACAAAGGAAGTCCATTCTCACATGGAGGAAAGGTAACAAAAGGGTTGGGAATCCCTCTTGGCTAAACAGGCAAATCATGGTCCTCTTAAGAAAGAAGAAAGAGGCATACACACAATGGAAGCTTGGGGCATGCCCCAAGGAGGGCTATACAACAATGGCCTGCACTTGTAGGGAATAGATTCGAAGGCCTAAGATGGCAATTGAGCTAAAATTAGTGACAGGAGTCAAGGACAACAAGAAGTCCTTCTTTAGGTATGTAGGGAACAGGAGGAAAACAAATGGGAGTGTGGGGCCACTGCTCAGCAATTCAGGACAGCTGGTTACTGGCACTCAGGAGAAAACTGAACTCCTGAATGATTAGTTTGCTTCAGTCTTTCACTAAGCCAAGGGCAAAATCATGCCAGAGTGGGTAGAGAACAGGCAGGATAGGAATGACTGCCTTCCTAATATTACTGTAGAGCTGGTGCGTGATCTTTTGAAAAAATTAGACATATACAAGTCAGCAGGACGGATGACATCTGAGGGTGCGGAGGGAGCTGGCTGAAGTCATTGCGGGACTGCTGGCAAAAACTTTCTAAAACTCATGGTGCTCCGGAGAGGTCCCTGAGGACTGGAAGAGGGCCAATGTTGTGCCCATCTTCAAGAAAGGGAGGAGGGAGGACCCAGATAACTATAGGCCAATCAACCTAACTTCTATCCCAGGGAAGATCCTGGAAATATTCATCAAGGAGTCTATATGCGATAGACTTGCAAAAGGTAGGATTCTGAATGACAGCCAGCACAGCTTCATCGTGGGCAGGTCTCGTCTTACCAACTTCATCTCCTTTTACGATCAGGTAACTCGCCACCTGGATAAGGGAGAGGAGGTTGACGTTGTACACCTTGACTTCCAAAAGGCCTTTGATCTAGTAACCAGTGATGTTCCTGTGAGAAAACTGGAGGACTGTGGGCTTAACTGTGAGACAGTTAGCAGGGTAGGGAGCTGGTTGCAGGGTAGGACCCAGAGACATCTAATGAACAGATCTGTGTTGTCTTGACAAGGAGTGGTCAGTGGTGTCCCTTAGGGGTTGGTGCATGGTACAGTGCTTTTCAGCATCTTTATCAATTATTTGGATGCAGGGGTGAAGAGCTCATTGGCCACATTCACAGATGACACCAAGCTATGAGGAAGTGTGGTCATGTTTGAAGATAGGCTGCAGATACAGGTGGACCTAGACAGGCTGGCAAGTTGGGCGGATCGGAATCTGATGAAGTTCAATGTCAAGAAATGTAAAGTGCTCCACCTGGGGACAAAAAAAGCCCCTACACACCTACAGGCTTGGCAACAAACTGACCAGGCACCACAAATGAAAGGGACCTGGGGGTAATAATAGACCACGGTATGAATATGAGCTGGAAGTGCAATGCTGCAGCCAACAGGGCAAATAATACCCTGGCATGCATTAATCTATTCATCTCTAGCAAACCTAGGGAAGTAATTCTTCCACTCTACTCAGCATTGGTGAGACTGCAGCTGGAGTACTGTGTCCAGTACTAGGCACCACACTTCAACAAGGATATGGTAAAGTACGAGAGAATCCAGAGAAGGGCCACCCCTATCATCAAAGACTTGCAAGGCAAGCCAACGAGGAAAGGCCGAGGGACCTGGGACTCTTCAGCCTGAAAAAGAGAAGGCTGAGAGGGGACTTGATAGTGGCTTACTGCTACATCAGGGCTCGGTGAACATGCATCAAGGGCTTGGTGAACGACTGTTCACCAGGGCACCCTTGGGGAAAACCAGGAGCAATGGTTACAAACACCTGGAAGACCATTTCAGGCTCAACGTTAGGAAAAACTTCTTCACAGCTAAGGCTTCTAGATAGTGGAATAAGCTCCCTCCAGAGCTGGTGCAATCACCTACCCTGGAAATCTTCAAGAAGACTGGACAGTCACCTCACTGGGGTTGCCTGACCCCAGTTGTCTTTCCTGTCTGGTGCAGGGGGCTGGACCCGATGATCTTCCAAGGTCCCTTTCAGCCTTACAATCTATGAAAATCGTATGTTCATTATCAGTATGGTTACCACATTGTATTCTGATCTCACTCGCTATGTCATTCCTCAACCTCCCCACATCCCTACCCCTGCTTAAGCATGTAATCTGTTTTTATAGCATCTTGGGTCCCAAAATCTAAGTATGGGGTACTAAATAACTTAAGTGAGAACAGAGAGATAGCTAGCTATTTAAGTACCCTATGTACAGCGGAAGCCAGGGTACAAAATCTTACCTGATACAGCTTAGGCTTTGGAGGCTGATCTCCTGCTTGCCCACCTATAGTTACACTGATTGGGAATTTAAATCAGTACAGATGAAACAAAAGAAACAGAAAGAAAAAGACCAACTAACATAAAATCATTAGAATGGGAATGCATACCATATTTACTCGACTACAAGACAAAGTTTTTTGCCGCAATCAGACTGAGGAAAAATCTCCTCACCTTATTTATATTTGCATACAAGGAAACCTCATTAAATACACTGTCTATCACTAAACTGCTGCCAAAAAGCAACATGTGCTCACTAATGGAACTAACTATGAAGCTGATTAAATGCAATTAGCAATAAGTGCAACTATAAAACACATGGCCCATATTGACCAAACATACTGATGGAAACCTTTATCTATTTATTTATTGGGGGTGTGGTGTGGTGTGGGTGTGTGTGTGCACGCGTGCATGTCCCTTAAAAAAAACCCAGCCATGTTCCCCTAGGAGGGAAAGGCCTAGAAGTACTGCAATACCAGGCCAGCCCCAGGAGGGCCAGAACCAGCCCTTACATCCTCCTCTGGATGGTAAAAATGCTTAATCTTAGCCACAAGACTGAAATGCTGATGGGAACCTATCAGAAAGAGAAGTTAATGCAGCCCATCTGAACAAGATATACGGTAGTGCCCATTATACACAGTCTCCTTCAGCACTGATGTTTTTAAAAGTCACGGTGAGTCACTAGATTGCATATATTTTATATCTTTACTCCCACAGCTGAGTTGCACCTTTCTTTCCCATTTTCAATGATTTCTCTTTCTTTCACAGCTGTAAACATCTGGCAAACATCACCAAACAGGACACCAAAGAGTTCATCTACAATCCCTCTAGCACCCCCCTCTCTCAGCTTGTCGCATATGATTAGTGTGGCCCCACCCTTCATGAGGCAGAGCCAGGCCAGTCTGTCCTGTGTATCATTTACATATACATGTTTGGAAGGTCCCAGGACTCGTGACAAGAGCAGTCAGGACTCATGACAAGAACAGCCAGTTCCAGTCAGGGGGAGGGAACACAAAGTCACATATGAACCCTTTTTGGGGGGGGGGGCACTTCTAGAGTACACACATGTAATGAGCAGTGCTGAGCTGTAGGGTCACTGACTTAAAACATGCGACTCTGCTGGGGCCCAGCCCTATTAACTATATGGTAAATCATGAGTCTTTTGGCTTTGGACTAATATAATTCATAGTTTGTACTATATATAAGTAGGTATAAAAGTGCTGCTTAAAAGTGTATTCATGGAGTATCTATGCTAACATTTGCAGCAGTTTCCAAAAAGGTAAAATGCATCAATTCTGAATTAACTAAGTCTATAAGTACCTGCAGTAATTTTACTATTTCAAACTCAGTGTTTTCAAAGTTACTCCTCACTTGCACGTGCTCAGATAGAGCAGGGTCTGACAGCAAGGAGGGAGGGAAAAGTTGGTGCTGGCAGAGGGCAAGGGGGTAAGGCCACCTGACCCCCCCCTCCTGACTTATTTTTCTTGCTGTAGCGGTGGCAGGGGGAATAATTCAAAGCAAACCACCACCAATAGTTAGATTCTATACCTGAAAAATTATAACAAATTTTCTATGTCATAAAATATTTCCCATTTTAAATTAAAAAATAATTTTACAGTCATCACATTACATTGGCTATTACATTTTACCTTTTCTCATCTTATACTTCCCATTTCTACAGTTGATTGTTCTGGAACATCTGTTGTAAAACTGCATTTTATTTGCCTTACTAATCATGAATATTACATGGATTGTGTGCAGCCGTAGAACATGAGCCTTGCTATATTTGTAGGTTTCTTGCTAACGTGCTATGGAATACAAAACCTATGGGACTCTGGGACCTTAATTTAAGCCTGTAGCACTGAAGATGCAGCTGCTCATTTATAGGCAATCATTTCAGCTTCTGAAGTTGTACTATGATGAAATGTAAAAAGCCTCTTCCCTGAACTTTTGAAATGATTAGAATCAGTTTTGTGTTTTAGTAGAAATATGCTTACTGGTTAAACAACTTGCAAATTCAAACCCAAACCAACAATACTGACCTGAGTATGACTAGTTAAATGCCAAGATATGTTTTACAGATTATATAGCACCATCTGATTGCTAATGCATGTATTCTACATTCTTAATTAAGAAATCCCATCAACCATGACCCAGAAATATTATGACGAACAGGCTTTTGATGTTGTTGTTATAAATCTAGTTCTAATTTTGACTGAGGTGAAACTCACTATTAGTAGAATTTATTTAGTTGTGCCTTTTTTTACAGTTCAATTAAGCCAAAGCTTTTAATTCTAATAGAAGCAGTTTGTAGGCAATCCATTTCTAGAATGCTCTTTGCTAAAGCTAAGGATAAGAAATATGAGTAGAGCATTTAGCTTCATCTGCCATGAGAAGTAAAATATTTTGTTCTCTGAGGGGATGAGAGCTGCATGCATGTATGGCTTGCAAGACACTTTTCTAACTAGGATTCTGTCTCTTTTTTATGGGGATTGGGACTCTATCCAGTGTTCCACAAGCTAAGAGTTGGAGGAGTCCTGAACATCTCTGAAATAATGCCAATTCTGAAGTCAACAGCTCTGCTGTAATGGGTGGGATCTTATGGAGCTTGGCAAATGAGCTGTTAAGACAGACTCAGTGTGTCAAGCTGACCAAATGATATTAATTACAGTATTTACAGATGGATTAAGTGGGATCGCATAAGCAAGTTTCTCCCTTCTTGGCAGAAAGAGGAAGTTTCCCTGAGATAATGGTAGACGAAATGTGTGCAATTCTTAGCAGCTATTTATTATTTTGGCATTGGCATCACTATCCTGAACAGGTTGCGAGAGGGCACCTATTTCTTTAACTGAGAATAAAGAGAACTACTAGTCTTCTACAATTCTCAAAATAAATGTGCATAAGCAGTCTATCCAAAGCAAGTAGGCATTGGAAGGCAATACTTTCCAATGCAGCGGCATAACTTCCCAAAGATACCACTGCCAAATTTTATGCAGTAGCATGTATGATGTTCCTTTCAGTTTAGAGCCCCCAATACCCTACCTTTTAGTTTTATCAGCAGCAAGGTAAATATAGTGTAGCAAACAACAAGGAGACTTGAGTAATGGTAGGTGCGTCTACACAAGATGCTGAGACAACAGCTGGAAAATACTGCACAGTAGTGCGTCACAGCATGGACAGTGCTAATATACTACTGTGCAGTACTATTTGGCTATTGCACAGTAGCGTCACCTAAAGATGTTTGCCAGCACTGCTAAGCAGTAACTCTAGTTATTGTGCATTTATTTAGTACTTCCTAGTATATATATATAGCTGTGTGTGTGTGTGTGTTTGTAACTGCATAGATATATATGCATCTATATATCCATATAGATACAAATGCATGCATGCAGACACCCCCATATATGTGTGTGTGTGTGTGTGTGTGTGTATGTGTGTGTGTATTTGTATCTATATGGATATATAGATGCAAATATATCTATGCAGTTACAAATACACACACACACATATATATGGGGGTGTCTGCATGCATGCATGCGTGTACGTGAATTGAACTTCTAAAAAAAAAATCTTTAATGTGTACAGTCACCTGATAAGAAACATAGATAACTTAAGAATGTGGATAGATAACTTAAACAACCCTGAAAGGGAATCTTTAGCATTACAATAAAGGAATCTAAACTTGTAAATTTAGAATAAAGTAGGCTTGGCAGGATTCAATTTTTACCAGTAAATGTCAATAAATGTTGAAGTCACGCCACACTCACAGACTGATGAAAAAATATTTCCATTGTTAATAATCAAAATTTATAGAAAGGGGATATAAGAACAGGCTGGTGATTTAAGTTTAAATTTGAAGCAAATCTATTTTCCAATTCCTGACACAATCAAGAGGGCTAGAGTGGTGAGGCGCCAATTCTAATTCAAACCTGAAATTAAAGGATACCTCAGTCAATCACTTCTATGAAAGTATTCTGCAATGATTGCTTTATTAATTATTCACATATTAAAATTAAAATGGAATGTAGTGTTATTTGCTATTTGAAAATATTATTTTAAGAATTTTATGAAATAAAGCAGCACCTACCAGCAGTGTCATGGGGAGAATATATTACTCAAATATTTATTCTTTAGGAAGGAGTGAATCAGGCCATTATCTGTCATAAACTATGCTGTCATGAACTTCTCACTGCCCACTATTTTTTTGCAGGAAACCCTTTCAAACTATCAAATTATAGGATAAACTCTTGGTTTACCCTTAGGTATAAGGTGAATATATTAAGAAAACTAGGAAGAATTTCATTAATTTGGATGATTTTAGGACCCCAAAACTGTCCTGCTAAGTAATTGTAAGCAAGTGGTGTTACAAATACTATTGATGATACTGCAACCAGAGGAGGAGAAATGGCAGGCACTGGACTGAAAACAAGGGCTGACAAAAAAGTGCAAGATGGAGGAACGGTAAAGGTATGGTTTTATTTCTGTGAAAGTAAAGGTTACAAAAAGCAAGATGATAAAAGTAGGGGAAAAAATAGATTAATGGAAATTATACTTGGAGACAGAGTTTTGGAATAAGGAGGGGAAGACAAGGCTATTAAGGTAAGAGGAAGGCAGCAGGATTAAAGAAGTGAATTAAAGAATGGGTAATACGGAGGTGAATGTGTTGCCAGACACAAAGAAAAAAAGATAAGTGTGGGTGTGGAAAGTCAAAGGAGAATTGCTAGTTTATATTCCAGCCTTAGTACCTACATAAATGCATTTCTTTAATCAATAATTGTAGAGAGAGAAAGATATTCCAGCATTTCATGGTATTACCATTACTGGTGTCATTATTTACAGAATATTAATTTAACGTTAGCTGATATATTAAACCATGATGAAGTAAACAAAGAGCAAGATGGTAGAAGAAGAATTAAAAAGGTATCACAAATTAATCAGGGAGCTATTATAATTAAAAAATCTCGTGGCTTTAACACACAAAATCACATATGTTTACACTTGTTGAGGACCTGATCCAATACCCTTTATTTTTCTTGAAGAAAATCCACTCTCTTCCAAAAGCCATTCTTGATTTTGCTAAATTTAGTTTCATCAGCTGGCAAGCAGAAATCTGAGACTTACAACTGTCACCCACTGCTATGGACTGCTGTACTAGCAGTAGTTTTGGTCAGAAAAAAGAAAAGAGAAAAGCTTACACTGACTTTACTGTGAGCTGAAGGCATCCACACTATACAGAACTGGTTTTATAATGAATAGTTGGAAAAAAAAGGGGGGGGGGGCATCTTTTTTTTCATGTAAGTTAGTAAAAACATCAAACATTTTGACACTTTGTAAACCAAAATGTGTTTCACATTGCAGATAGTCTTTACTCCCCCCATTAGTTTTTTCTAAAGTAACAATCTTTTAAAAGAAACCCACATAAGTGCATTTTTGTTTAGTACATCCACCTGATAAGAAGAGCAGTAAGTGATTACTAAAACTGTCATAACCAATGAAATGTCTTTTTCTCCTTTGTGTCCTTGCATTTATTAAGGAAAACAGTATCCAGAAATTATTACAAAGAAATCTTGGTTCAATTTCTATTCAAGAACATTTAAAATGTAATCAGATTAGCTATGCTACAGTTCTAGGTCTGTAATATTATTTTAATACTGTGCTTGCTTTTGTGTCATTGCTTTTGCAGTGGACTGCTCGCTAAAAATATGTTGACTATTGCTCCAAGATTCCTTTCAAAGCCCTCTAACACTGACTCAATCCCATTCATTTTATTTATACTGTGTTTATTGTTCTCAGCCATTTACACTATCAATATTAACTTACATGTGAATGAACTGACAAGGCAGGCACAACACAAATTCAAAGTGTATCATGTTTTATCTACATTTTCTAAACCTAAAAGCTTAACTGAAAGAGTTTGGACGTTTGAATAGTGCCAAATGTTTCATAGAAGAGTGGACAAAACTGTGATAGGTAGTTACAGGCCATAACGTTCAGAAAAACCTGAACTCCTAACTGAATCTGTGAATGTGCTTTACTATAATTAAAGAGGTAACATGAATTAACCCAAAATGTTACTAGAGTTGTAATAAGAAATAAACACTAGAAAGCTGGAAAAGAATGAAAATTCAGAAAAAAACCTCAATTCTGACACTTCATTTGTCTAATGTATGTAATGTCTAATGTAATAAATATACCATAAGTATTACAATTTTAGAACCTTTTCATGTAAGTGATTGCTAATGACAACATAATTCCTGACTGCTGATACCCCTTTCACCTTCTTAGCATCTCAGCCTATCCGGAAGAAGATAGTCTTCTGACATCTCCAGTACACATAAAAAGTGATATGAATTGTTTTGGTGTCCAAGGTTGTATCTGAAACATGCAGTCTCAAAGCTAAATATAGTGAGGTTTTAAAAATATGTATGTGTAATATTCTCTACGGTGATTATAGAGCAATGGCTCTCAACTCTTTTAGACTTGAGGAATGTTTCAATAGACTCAAGGCATGCCTCCATAACTTCTATGAATTGAGTGGCAATCCATTGCAAAAACTTTATTATTATAGTGCTTACCTCCTTGCAGAGGGGCCAGGCAGTGTGTGTGGGGGAATGGCCAATCAGAAACTGAGCCTAAGCCTAAGCCTACAATTATCTGCTTATCTCCTCACATCTTGTGGCACCCTCCGAAGAATCACTGATATGGACACATTATGAGGGAGAGAAGGAAAGATTAATAACGATGGTCTCTGGAAAACAGATGGACCACGGCTGGGTTGAACCTCTGATAAATATATAAAACACAATATACAAGATGTAATTAGAACTGACAGAAATTAAGTGCAATATCTAGTCCTTAGGTACAGATACTGATGTGAGAGAAACAGACATATATAGATCAAATTAGATTCAGGAAACACATTGTGGATCAAACTACCAGTCTATCCAATCTGTTATCCTGCCACCAGGATACTTGCAAATGTTTCATACAAAAATGTAAGAAACCCTATAATAGGTAGTTGCTGGATAACCTTCATTTCTTGAACATGTAAATTTGTTTGTTTCATGTTATTTTATTTATTATTATTAGAGAGAAAACACAACTTGGAAATTCAAAATCCTCCCTACAGGCTCTTAGGCCAAACCCAAATGAGCATCTGCGGCGCTACACACTGCATGTTCATTTGCTCTCTGTGCTGCAAGGGAGCAATGTGGAGGGGTTTTTGACCCCTAGATATTCAGGTGCCAAAAAACCCGTGAGGAAAAAGAAAATCAGAGTGGTGCACGCAGCGGCAGCGTGCACTGCCCAAAGCCTGGCTAGCCAGAGCTGTGCTCTGCTGCTGACCAAGCTCCGAGCAGCAGGATTGCTGCTGCAGCCCCAGGAGGCCCCCAAGGAATCCAGGTAAGCCTACAAGGGCCAACCTAGTGCTAGCCCCAGCCTCCCCTACCCCACCCAGGGTAACTTGCTGCATGCCAGAGCATGCATGGCACAGCCATTCCCCAGGGACAACTAGTGGCAGCACAAGGTGAGCCATCCCTACTTGTTCCCAGGGAAACAAATGTCCACACACATCTGGATGTGGCCTTAGGTGGATCTATGTGTGTGCTTAACTGCACAATAGACTAATTTAGTTCAGTGTAGTGTCACAGTTTACACATACAATGCTATTAGACTGCAGCAAACTAATTTGTGCCACTAATTTTTGCTTACAATGATGAAAAATAACTGCACCTAAATGTACATATCAATGCTGACCCAGGAATACATTGCATCTGGCCACCCCAGGCATCAGTGGGCTAGACCCCTGCCTGCTGCCTAGCCACATGGCTCCACACTTTGGGCACTCTTGTGCCCCAGCCAGGGCTCCCCGCCCAGCCATGACTCGGAGCCCAGGGCTGACCCCTCCAAGCCTGCTGCCAGACCAAGGCTGCTCTGCTCTGGCTCAGACTGCTGCAGTCCCAGGTGTACACATAGATAGTGCACCTGGGAGCCATGAACTGTGGCATGAACTGCAGCAGAGTGTATCATACCACACTTACTGAATATGTAGATGCACCCTTAGATGCCTAATCATTTATTTGAAAGAAGCTAAACATTCTTTGCATCACAGGTGCTTGGCTTACAAACCTTCACAACAAAAATCACTATGGACATTTTAAGTATTTCGGATTAATAGATCTCAAAAATATCAACAATACATCTTTGGACAAAGATGGGAACATTTAGGAAGAAAATAAACTTTTAAGAGAAAGGAACTAGATAACGAAAACTATAGTTACAACAGAAAAATAAGTTAAAACCATAAATATATCATCACATTTTAGCCTCATTAAAGTCAAATAGAAACATTTTTACTTCCTGCCCTAGGAAGTTGTCATGTTAAAATAATACAAAGTGTGATTATCTCTTAACTAAAGAAAAACTTCTTTAAACAATTACTCTTGTCACATCTCCTTATTAATTTTCACATATCCTTAATTTTACTTTACAGGTACTCTTCACTTAATGTCGTCCCAGTTAACATTGTTTCATTATTATGTCACTGATCTATTAGAGAACGTACTCATGTAAAGTTGCACAATGTTTGGTTATAACTTTGTTTGGCCACCTGCTAGTAGTTAACTATTATGACATAATTGGATTAGCTTAACATTGTTTCGATTAAAGTCACATTTTTACAGAATGTAACTACAACGTTAAGTGAGGAGTAGCTGTATTTATATTTAACCTGCTTTGGTATATTAGTCGTGAAAAACCACAGTATGACCACTTTTGCTGCTTGATAGTGTACAATACTGGTAGCTGCTTTTCAGAATACACACATTTAGGTACCATCTGATAAAGGGCATGCTTACCCATTTGGGGATGATTGTAAAGGGACAGATTTAGTATAATACATTCTTAAATATCTGAACAAAGGATTAATAGCAAACCATTAAATGGCATGCTTGATGTTGTCTGCAAACCTATTCACAGTAGTTCCCAGGTATGAATTGTTGTTTCTAGCATGTTTCCTGCTGTGCAGCCTTTTGTTCATTTCCAACCATATTTGAATCCTATCAGAAACTATGAAACAAGACAATCTTATCATATCTGAACATAATGTAAGAAGTGTTATACTAGGTAGGTTTCTGAGCTAGATAGATTGTTGGTCTATCTCCAATCATGGCAGGAGTAGATGCTTTAGAGGGAGAGCACTGAACTGGGTATATCTAGGATCTATCCTCTGTTCATTACCCACCCTCACATCCACCATCATTGTTCTAGAGATGTCAGAGAAAGGGTTATTACAGGCAAGACCTTAAGGTTTAAATCAGTCTAGAAACAAAAGGCCAAGATAAACTGCTTCATAAATTTAAAGCAATATAGCCTGTGGATTTAAGGATCAATATCTCACATTGAACACAAATCTCATATGCACTATTAAAGATCATCTCAACATATCTATTGTACAATTACCTTGTTAATTGCACAATAAATTTAGACTGGTAACATGCACAAATTAACTATAGCACCCTAAACAGGTCCAACCAGCTATAAAGTTATTGTTCAAACATGTGTAATAATGTTATAGCTGGTTTCTATCTAGCTTTAATTTGCACGTGTAGGCAGTCCTGAGGCTCGGAGACTACAGCTGCTCCAGTGTCCCAGCTGCAAAGAGCACACCCAGGGCTGGCAGATCGCAGTCAAGGTGAACTCCCAGTCACAGGAATGCAGGGGCACACCAGACAGTCACTGGGAGATTGGAGCTGCTGCAATCTCCCAGCCCTGGAGTGTTCCACACCCCCCCACAGCTGAAAGACTGCAGCAGTGGCCCATGGCTGTGGAGGCTGAGTCCCACATCTGATTAAACCTGATGCTGCTTCCCAGGTATCTTAAAAGAGCTAGATCACTGGATTTTATTTAGTTTTATGAAACAAGAGCATGCTTGTTTTAAAGTGATTAAACTTCAGTGACTTTAAAACAGGATGCTTCTAGTGCAAAGTACAAAGTAGTCATTGTTTAAATCTGACAGCGTCATATCAAACTCATCATTAAAACACATTTGAGTCTATATCGTAAAAAAACTTTTGTATACGTTTAAATTAGATGATTTAATTATTAGAAAAAACAAAGATCTGTTCTCTCTCATTAGATTATCAATTGCCAAGTTAATACAGTATAATTTCATATCTTTCTCACTCAGACCTGCTCTACTTTTATTCAGGCTCTATGACTTCCGTGGATCTGCTTCCGATTCACAACAGCGTGAGAGGACAATGAAGTTTTAAGAAGTTCACAGCGGACAAATCCTCTCCTCATCACACGAATATGTATTCCACTGAAAGTAAAAGGGACTGCGCACCTGAATGAAGTAATTTAGTTCTATAAAGGTACATATACATGACATCCACTACTGCGCTTTAGCCTAATTTAATGCACATTACAGGTGCATGTCTGCATATGCATACCCTTAATGCACATTATAAATGGCAAAATTAGGCTAATCATGCCTAAACTTGATACCTCAAATGCAGGTATCAAATTTAGATGTGATTAGTTAAAGCGCATTAACACACATGTAAATGTAACCTGGCACTAACTTTGGTGCCGGGTCTGCCCAGCCACTGGGGCACACACCAAGGCTACAGGACTTAAGTGACAAGTCCCTGCATATGTAGGCACCAGCCAAAAATTGCTTAATGCACATTAAATTTAGTCGCATTTAAATGCATATGTAGACATGCCCTATTCCTCCTATTTACAATGTGTATACCTGCATGATATAGATGATAGAAAGACCTTTGGTCTGTGTTTCGATGTTCTTGTTGCCACTGACAGGAGGCTGTATATTAACAAACACATTATATATCACTGTAAGAGTTTTAGCAAGATTGGATCAAGGCTCTTTGCAGTTTTTTTTAAATTTCAATGTCAGAACATTTAGGGCCCTGTCACAAGGGACACTAAGCATGTGTTTTATTTAAATTGTGGTAAGCATGACTGTGCCATATTAAAAGTTAGAATATGCTCTGAACAACAGTCACACAGTAATGTTTATTACAATCTCTAAAACAATTTCTCAGGCGCAGATCACTGATTGTTGGTTCCAGCCCAGCACCACACAGGAGTCTTGAACAAGCTCTGGTGAAGTGCCAGAGCTAGGACCAACAACAGATGCTTGGTACCACAGAGGGGTCCCTAGTAGATGCCATGGCTCGGTGAGGACTGCAAATTGCTCATATTATCCCAATGGAATTGTCCAGTGATAGTTGAAGGCATATTATTTAATATTATCTGGAGCCACTCCTCATTCAAGAAGTCCTAACTGCTATAAGATGATTGCACTTTGAATGATTGAATGTTTTACTGCTTGAACACATAGACACTCATGCTTTAACTGCAGTTAAAACATGGTAAGTGTAATGTACAACAAGGCCCATACTTAATATAAACTTAAGACAGATAGTGGGAAAATCTAGTTTCTGTGAAACTGTTTAGTGTGGGTTCTCCAACCCTTTGCTTAATCTTTCATATAGCCGAAAAGGAAGAGGGTCATGTTATGGCAATGTTTAAGAATCATTGTATTAGGGAAAGTATCTTGTTTAAGCTTACAACAAACAATGCTTAAAAGTATAAATTACATATTTATAAATCATATTTCATTTTCTATGTCAAACAAATAGTCACAAACATATGCTGTATTATTCATGGAGCCCTAATCTTCATTATGCAAAACCATCACACGCATCAGGAAAGACCACACTTCTAATTGAAAAAAACTATGCCTGCAAAAATATCCTTCCTAGGTATATCCATTTTGATTGGTCAACATAGCAAATTAGTATTATTTTCTCAGCATAAGAGGGAAGAAATATTTCTCCTTCAAAAGCTGTGCTGGTATTAATAACATAGGCTATTAATATAGGAGTATAGTAAAAACATTTATAAAATAAAGTGCAATGTTTTGGTAACTTCTACACACTTGGAGAAGAATGCAATTAGAAACAGCATGGATTCACCAAGGGCAAGTCATGCAAGACCAACTTAATTGCCTTCTATGAGATGACTGCCACTGTGGATGCGGGGAGAGTAGTGGATGTAATATACCTCAACTTTAGCAAGGCTTTTGATAGAGTCGGAAATACAGGTTGGATGAAGAAACAGTAGGGTGGATAAAAAAAATGGCTGGATCACTGGGCTCAAGGGTAGTAATCAATAGTGAACAGCTGCTATCAAGTGAAGTGCCTGAGGGGTCAGTCCTAGGGCCAGTTTTGTACAATATCTTCATCATCAATCTGGAAGATGGAATGGAGGGCACCCTCAGTAAATTTGCAGACGACACCAAGCTAGGTGTGTAGACTCTGGGCACTTCTACACGTTAATTAACGTGCTTTTGCTACTGTGCATTGTTTAGTACCTCTAATATGAGGTACTACGAAAAGGCACATTAAGCTGCCCTAAAGCACAGTAGTAAAAATAAATGCCTTTTTTAGTGATGCTTAATGTGAAATAGACTAATACTACTGCACATTAGTTTATTAGCACTGTTGCTGATGTGACACTTTAATGCGCAGTAAAATGCGTTAAACTGGACATGTAAATGTGCCCACACTGAAGGGTAGGGCTAGGACTTAGAGAGGCCTAGACAAATTGGAGTATTGGACTTCATTGGAGTATTGGAAATGTTTGCCTTCCAGGTGTCCTTGAAGCATTTCCTCTGGCCTCTGCATATCCTTTCTCCGTGGCTGAGTTCAGAGTATAGCAGTTATTTTGGTGAATGTACATCAGGCACATGCACTTAATGCCTTTTCCAGTAGTGGACAATAAGCTGAATATGCTGCCCTTGTAAAGAAGACTGACAGCATTCGGGGAGGCATTAGTAGGAACATGGCTACTTTGGCTAGCAGATCAAGGGCAGTGATTCTTTCGGTATATTCAGCAGCAGTGAGGCCACATCCAGAGTACTGTGTCCAGTTTTGAGTGCATTACTACAGAAACGATGTAGACAAATTGAAGAGTCCAGAGGAGGGCAATGAAAATGATTAAGGGGCTGGGGCACATGACTCATGAGAAGAAGCTGAGGGAACTGGACTTGTTTAATCAGGAGAAAAGAAGACTGAGGGGGAATTTCATAGAAGCCTTCAACTACCTCAAGGGTGGTTCTAAAGAGAGTGGAGCTAGATTGTTCTCAGTGGTGGCAGACGATTGAACAAAGAGCAGCAGTCTCAAGTAGCAGCAAGGGAAGCTTAGGTTAGATACTGGGGCGGAAAAAAACGCTCTCATGAGGGTAGTATAACGCTGGAACAGGTTACCCAGAGAGGTGGTGGAATCTCTATGCTTGGAGGTTTTTAAGACTCATCTAGACAAAGCCTTGGCTGGGATGATCTAATTGGGGATGGCTCTGCTTTGAGCAGGGGTTAGCCTAGATGACCTCCTAAGGCCCCTTCCAACCCTAATTTTCTATGATAATTGTTTTAATAAAACACTGTTTCAATGCAAAAAGATGTACTGGTGGATCACAGCTTAGTATTTAGTGATCAAGGTCAACTGTAAGCATAAATGCATTTTTTGATCTATTTAGAAAACATTTTTATATAGTATCTTTCAATCTTCCTAATAAGCAAATTCAATACACTTTGTATTTCACATAGAATTTTGTGGCTCTTTTAACAACTAAGGTCTCTAGTCAGTATACAGGAATGGGAAAGGACAATATTAGAGAATGAACTACCGAGTCTAATGACAATGAACCAATACATAGACAAAACATTAATACAATAGACTAAAGGAACCAGATATCTGAAGCAAAACTTAGAAAATATAACTTTTTGTTATTGCTTCAAGCTGTCTCATTATGGAAATGATCCATAATACTCAAAAATATATTATTTTAGAACACTAATGGGATGGGAAACATTTCAAATCTGGGACTTGTTACACATAAATTTTAGGCAGCTTCTGGAGCCCTTAATGTGTGGGCAATCCAGAGGTTAACACCTGAAACTGGTTTTAGATATACAAAAAACTATAACTCGTGGTTCCAAAATGGTACCTTTTATTAGACCAACTGGAAAATGGTAAGAAAACTGTCCTTTTCTGCAAGCTTTCGGGATCAAAGTCCCTTCGTCAGGCTCTGGAAAAAGTGTAGATGGTATAAGATGGTAAAAAGTCCCCATAGGTAGGAAATAAACTTCATTTTTGCAGAGAGGGAACTGAAGATGGAAGTCTGTCCCTCTGGGTCCTTGAGAGTGTCTTTGTGAGCTATGTTGAGTAGCTCTTTGATGTGTTGGATCAGGTAGAATTCCTTCCCTGAAGGTGTCAGATGGGAGGCAGGGAGGCAAAAAAACTTCCTTGTTGTTCAGCAACGAAGTTTAAAATCCAACAGCGGCTAAAATTTGGCATCTACCTGATCAACACATCAAAGAGCTACTCAACACAGTTCACAAAGACACTCTCATGGACCCAGAGCGACAGACTTCCATCTTCAGCTCCCTCTGTGCAAAAATGAAGATTATTTCCTACCTATGGGGACTTTTTACCATCTTATACCATCTACACTTTTTCCAGAGCCTGACGAAGGGACTTTGATCCCAAAAGCTTGCAGAAAAGGACAATTTTCTTGCCATTTTCCAGTTGGTCTAATAAAAGGTATCATTTTGGAACCACGAGTTATAGTTTTTCATGTGTCTTTTTGTCTCAGACCAACACGGCTACCAAGTACACCCCTGAAACTGGTTTTACGCACTTTAGGCAACTTAAAGTTATACCATCCCAGAGCAGGTTTCTTCCTTATCTGTGGTATCCCGCTCATGTTCCATTAATGTGTGGTCACTCCCCACAGATGACCAACACAAATTGCAGTCCTTAGCATCCCAGGATGTCGTGCCCCCTCTCCTGCCCTCCTGTTCTGTGTAGGCAAAATTTCCACCACCTGAACTCTACTGCCTAGGGAATAGCTATGGTATGAAGCCAACTCCCTTCTCACCCTCATGGGTGTGACCCCATGGCACACAGGCTGCAGAGTGCATGCCAGTTAGCCAGGTCACAGGGCACGGTTGGGTCGAGGGGTGGAGTCTATGGGGCAGAGGCAACCCGAGCAGGGTGTGGAGCCCAGAGCAAATGAGCCTGTGCAGGGCCCCGCCCCTGGACACAAGGAAGCCAGCGGCAGATTTGGCGGCCGGGGGGGATGGGGAGGGTGGTGAGCAGCTGGACACGCTGAATTCAGTGGCAGGGGGAGGGGGGGGTACTGAGCAGCCAGATGTAAAGCCAACGGCAGCATGGTCATCACTCCACCCAGCTCCGCAGGGCCCCCCAAAGCACGGGGCCTGGGGCAGACATCCCAATTCGCTCTCCCCCCCCCACCCCCCGCCCAGGAACAGCCCTACTAGGGGGAGTGGAATGGGGAACAAGGTAGGGGGCCCAATTGGGTCCCCATGAGCTGGGGCTTCCTTCACAGTACCTCCCTCCAAAAGCACCATCTCTCACTGCTCCCACATCCCAGTCACTCCGGGAAGCATGACTAGCACCCTCCACACTGCAACCCCATATCCCAATTTATTAAAACATGACACCTTTAATTTACATCCCCTTTCTTTTTTTACTTTTTATTTTATCCTTCAGTGGGTGTCTTCACTTCACCATCCTTCATCCTCATTTCCTTTCCATCTCCCATTTCATACTTTATCCCATCTATTAGCTCTCCTCCTCCCAATTTCATGTTCCCATCCCTCACACACCCCGACCACCTTGAGCAAGGATAGAAACCTTTCCTGGCTCACCAGCCCTGTAGTGCCAACTCACAGCTGTAGCTCCTAGTCAGGTCCCTGCTTGCCAGCCCTCTACTGGGAAGTCACAACTGTGCAGATGGGGGAGAGTCAGACAGGGCTTTTAGCCTTAAAGTGTGATTGCTCCAAACTAAAGCTAGCATTAACACTGACCAACATTTGTGCAGTTCAAACGTATATCATGTAACAAGTCCCTTTAACTGGTGAATTTCTAAAAGATCTCCTTTTCAGAAGTATAAGTGGCTTTTTGCTTTTTAAGAATGGAATTTATCTGCAAACTAGCCAATACAAACTCCTGGGCTTCTGTTTTCCCAAATATAGAACCATGGGAAGAACTTCGAAGGAAAAGTCAGATTTTGCATGGTAAATCTGAAAACTATTGCGGCTGTGAGATTTGGAAACGCTGTGGCTGAAGAAAGTTATTCTTCTCTGACTCCTTTTGTAGTTATGGGAAAGCCAGATAGCCTGAAATAACAGAAAGACAGCAATAACACAGGTTGCATATGCATATTCAAATGATCTGGAAGAATTCTCCTGAGCTTGCTTTTCTGGTAAAAAAAACCTTACATGGAAACCCCTGAATAGACATTCAAATACTAAGCCCCAGAAGAGCAGAGGTTGCAGTGCTCACATTATGTATCCAACAGGGCCCTGTATACACGTCTCAGCATGCTCTGCAGTCTATTTCAGTCTGCCTGAAGACAGATGGCAGCAGCACACACAGCAGTCCTGACTGGTTGCTCCAGATTGCTCAGGATCAGCCTGTGTCTCCCTACAGCACAATGTGGAGATTGTGAAGGGGGCATGCTATGCTCCATGCTCAGCTGGAGCAGTAGAAGTCCAGCCTGAGAGAGACACTTTCCAGCCTGGGGGAGGAAAGGAAAAGACAAAGCACTCAGGGGTGGTGGAGGATTGTGTTGTGGTCTCTTTCAGAAAGAAAATGAACATTCTCATAGGAGTAATTTAACCCTAGCTGTTCTCAGGTTATTTTTTCCTGGAGCTGCCATTTTTACTCTGGGACAAAAATCCTAAACATCTGTATACTCACGGTTTTTACTGGGAGAGCAACAGCTCTGTCAGGTGAAAATGAATGCCAGTACATGGCCAATATAGTTGTGAAGTTAATCATAAGAGGGAAACAAACTGAAACGACACTGCTGTGACAAAAGAATATAAATTATTGTTCTTTAAATTTTTTATTTGGTATATCAGCATTTTTAAATGTACCAAATAGTCATGCCACTAAATGCCACACTAAAAAAACGCAACATGGAAAAAGTTTTAGAAAATTCAGAGACACCTGACACTCTTGGAAAGCTAAAAAGAACCTTGCGAAAACCTTAATAAGCATTAAAAAAATAACATTTAAGGAAGTAGGTAGCTGCAAAATAAGTGACTTCAAGATCTCATGTACATTAGCATTTTTGGGGAAATGCCAACTGTTATACTACCCCGATAGAACTGAACCAATGAGAGATTTCTTTAAAGCGTTAGTACAAGTGAGGCCTTAAGGTTCAACATAGTCTAGAAACAAAAAAAACCCGAGATAAGCAATTCACCAGTGTTTATTCAGTTGTCTGAGATTCTTTTTAGTTTAACCAATACAATAAGAATGCTTTTCCAAGTTTTTTTGGAAAGGAATTAATATTCATATTCTTCTCCAATTATATTTTATTAATGTTTTGAAATATTTTCTATAACAGCATCTAAATGTCTTCAGAATTACTATATTAAACCAGAGGGATTTTTACAACCATCACTAAAAATAAACATAGCCTGAATTTATATTAACACAGGAGATGAAAATCATTTCAGTAACAGCTTGATGATTTTACTCAATAAAGTAGGTCACCGTGTAAGCAAATGGCATTCACTGGATAATCAAGCAAGTGACAGAAGAAATTATTTTTCTTTGGAGAAAAAAAATGTTTCTCAATGCTGACTGCAGACCAGCTGGTTCCAAGTCTGATAAAACAGTCTTAACTTAGTGACTGAATACCCTTGGAGTGTACATTTCCCTACATACATGATCTAACAGGCTTAGCCAGCCATTATGTTAACTGTGTTTTCTCTCTCTCCTGTTTCTAATAACATTGCAAACCAATTAAGAAAAATTCTCAAATATGAACAGGTCTTTACTTGAGTTTTTGTAATCTAAATCTGAATAATACTAAGAATACTACTACTACTAAATATCAAAGAACTTTGGGGCGGGGGGAAGGGGTAAGAAAACACAATTAAAGCAATTTCAGTAAAAATGTTCCACTTGCATGAATAGCAGATTATTAAATGAGATAAAAATGTTAATCCAAATTTGTTTACCTAACTTGTTTATGGTTTTCATATGCCTCTTCTATCCCTACCGCTTATCTTTCTACTTAACATAGTATCAAGCATGATAGTCATCAATAGGGTTCAATTTTTTAGCATTACAGCACAGAAATCTATCATTTGAACTGAAGTAGCAAGAGATAGCTATAATACAATGTTATCTACTATATGGACAAAGCACTTGGCACATACTTTCCCAGGGTTTCACAGTTATTGGCTGACAGCACAGCAATGAAGACTCAGATAACTCCCTTCTGTTCCAGGTTAGGTGTGTGGTCTACAGTTTACAGATAATTCTGTCTCTACTACATCTGCCTGAGTTTGTCCCACTCCTTACTTATCCTCAAGTGACCCTGTTGCTTTAAAAAAAAGCCTTGGGCAGCTACTCACAATGGAGCAATTTTAGTCACTGTGGTTATCTTAAGTACATGAGACACTACACGCCCGCCCTTAGTAAGAGTAATTTGGATTTTTCCCTGGCCAAAATTGTATTAAGTGACTTTTCAAAGGTGCCACAGAAAAAAAATTATCATGACCCATGTTTGGTTGGGTTTTTTTGATTTTTTGTTGTTGTTTTGGGGTTGTTTTTTTGCTATTTATAGAGCTCTTCATAACTTGAGCAAAAGTGGGGAGAACCTCAAACTAGGAACCATTCTTGTTCTCTTGGTAAATTTACCAGATATATAGTAATTAAAGACTAATTCAAATGTTGGAGGCTACTTAAAATGTATTCAAGAACAGATCAGTCTTTCAACATGCAGAAAAAAAATAAAAAAAATCAAGCACTTCAGGTGGTGAACACTTACCAGTCCAAACTCCACGGTTTGGTGTACACCCTCCTTCCTTATCCTTTCTTCCCACAGCTATATTTCTATTGAAATTTCCTTAGCGGATATAAACCTCTAGGACAGTGCTCCCCAAACTTTTCCTCAGCATGACTCCATTTCCTCAGCATTGCCCCTCACTCTCAAGCCACAGCCTCACACCCCTGCAACCCCATCCACTGATGTTGAGACCCCATTTGGGGTTGTGACCCACAGTTTAGGAACCACTGCAGGTTTCTCTCTAGGATATGGGTTTCTCCCTATTTTTCCTTGTCCTGCAGTACATGACAGACTTATTATAAAGATGGATTATGGCCATGAAATAGCTTACAATAATTAGTAGCACTTTAGTTAAACATTTCTAAACTTTTAATTGAAAAAATATGTACATCAATTTTAATATATTTAATGTCTCCAACTGAAACACATACTGTGCAATCTCCCTTAGGTAAAAAAGGAAGGTCAACACAGAGACATGCGTCACACCTGGAACAGTAAGAAACTAGTTTCTCTGGCGGAAAAAAAAGGGGGAGTCTACACTTTTAAGGTTTTACTTCTTTTAAGGTTTTACCTCTTTCTTCATCTATACAATATCCTGTATGGACAAACTTTTCATTTATGGAACAAACTGCCAACATACAATGCAGCCATCTCCATATAAATACATATGACAGTAGATAATTTTTTTTTTTCCTTTCAGAAAATTCTCCAGTCAAATATAAGCCCAGCAGCTAATGAACAGTTAGTGAGCTCCTGACTTTTACTAAATTTCTGAAAGATTACTTCATGACTAAAAAGAATAACAAATATATAGAACCAGAGAAAATTAGGGTTGGAAGGGACCTCAGGAGGTCATCTACACCAACCCCCTGCTCAAAGCAGGACCATCCCCAACTAGATCACCCCAGACAATGCTTTGTCCAGCTCATTCTAAAAGCCTTCACAGTTCACCCCTCTCTGGGCAAACTGTTTCAGGGCTTTACTACTCACTCCATCAGAAAGTGTTTCATAATATCTAACCTAAACTTTGGTTAGATAAAATTGCTGCTACTTGAGACAACAGCTCCCTGTTCTATCATCTGCCACCACTGAAAACAATCTAGCCCAAATCTGCTTTAGAACCACTCTTCAGGTAGTTAGAGGCTGCTATTAAATCCCCATTCAGTCTTCTCTTCTCCAGATTAAACAAGCCCAGTTCCCTCAGCCTTTCTTCAGAAGTCATGTGCCCCAGCACCCTAACCATTTGTGTTGCCTTCCACTGGACTCACTCCAATTTGCCTATAAAGTCCTGCACTTAGGACAGAAAAATCCCATGCACCAGTACAGGCTGGGGCTGACTGGCTGGGCAGCAGCTCTGCAGGAAAGGACCTGGGGGGTTACACTGGACAATAAGCTGAATATAAGCCAGCAGTGTGCCCTTGCTGCCAAGAAGGCTAATGGCATACTGGGTTGCATTGGTAGGCGTGATGCCAGCAGGTCATAGAAAGTGATTATTCCCCTCTATTCAGCACTGGTAAGGCCACATCTGGAGTACTGTGTTCAGTTTTGGGCCCCACACTACACAAAGGATGTGGACAAATTAGTCTCCAGCGGAGGACAACAAAAATGCTGAGGGGGCTGTGGGACATGACTTATGAAGAAAAACTGAGGGAACTGGGCTTATTTAGTCAAGAGAAGAGAAGACAGAGGGGATTTAATAGCAGCCTTCAACTATCTGAAGGAGGATTCAAAAGAGGATAGAGCTACATTGTTCTCAGTGGTGGCGGATGACAAAACAAGGACACACGGTCTCAAATTGCAGTAAGGGAAGTTTAGGTTAGATATTAGGAAGAACTTTTTCACTAGGAGGGTAGTAAAACACTGGAACAGGCTACCCAGAGAGATGATGGAAGCTCCATCCTTGGAGATTTTCAAGACCCAGCTAGACAAAGCTTTAGCTGGGATGATCTAGTTTGGATGGTCCTGCTTTGAGCAGGGGGTTGGATTAGATGACTTCCTGAGGTCCCTTCAAGCTCTAATTTTCTCTGACTTCTGTGATCTTTTCTCTAGTGGGGGTCCCAAAACTGGACACAGTACTCCGGATGTGGCCTCATCAGTGCCAAAGAGAGGGGAAGAATCACTTCCCTCTAGCTGCTGGCAATGCTCCTATTAAGGCAGCCCAGCATGCTGCTAGACTTCTTCACAACAAGGGCATTCTGTTGCCGCATTCAGCTTATTGTCCACTGTAACCTCCAGGTCTTTTTCTGCACAGCTGCTGCTTAGCCATTTAGTCCCCTGTCTATACCTGTGCATAGGATTGTTTCATCCTAAGCGTAAGACCTAGCACTTGTCCTTACTGAACCTCATGAGATTACTTTTGGTGCAATCCTCCAATTTGTCTAGGTCTCTCTAAATCCTAGTCCTACCCTCCAGGGTCTATGCTATTCCACCTCACTTGGTGTCATCTTCAAACTTGCTGAGGGTGCACTCTGTCCCATCTTCCAGATCACTGATGAAGATATTGAACAAAACTGGCCCCAAGACCAACCCCTGGGGCACTCCACTTGATAATGGCTGCCAACTAGACAAAGAGCCACTAATTAACCCTTTAAGCCTGACAATCCAGCTACTTCTCTGTTTTACAATCCATTCATCCAATCCCTACTTCCTTAGTTTGCTCGTGCAAATGTTGTGAGAGATGTATCAAAAGCCCTGCTAAAGTCAAGGTATATCATATATCCAGTGTTCTCCCCACATCCATAGTCAGTCATCCTGTCATTGACAGCAATCAGGCTATTTTGGCATGACTTGCCCTTGGTGAATCCATGCAAGGGCTGGTCCTAACACTCTTCTCCAAGTGCTTAGAAATTGATTCTTTGAAGACTTGCTGCATGATTTTTCCAGGGACTAAGTTGAGGCTGACTGCTTTGTAGTTCCCCATATCTACCTCCTTATCTTTCTTAAAGATGGGCACCATATTTGCCTTTTTGCAATTATCCTGGATGTCTTATCACTGGGTTTTCAAATGGCCAGTGGCTCTGCAATCAAATCAGCCAACTCCCTCAGCATGTGCAGATACACTGCACTTGGCCCTATGGACTTGTACGCATACAGTTTTCTAAATAATCCTTCACCTGTTCTTTTGCTACTGTTGGCTGCTCACTTCCTCCCCAAAGAGTAATGCCACCTGTAATCTGGGAGTTGACGCTGACTACAGACTGAAGTAAAAAAGGCATTGAGTATTCAGCCTTTTCCACATCATCTGTCACTAGGCTGGCTTCCCCTGTTCAGTAAGGGACCCACATTTTCCCTTGTTGCTGATGTACTTTTAGAAACCCTTCTTGTTACCCTTCACGTCCCTTGCTAGCTGCAACTCCAATTGCACTTTGGCCTTCCTGATTTCATCCCTGCATGCCCAAGCAGTACGGTTATACTCCTCCCTAGTTGTTTGTCCAAGTTTGTTCCACTTGTTGGAAGCTTTTTGTGTTTTAGCTCACTGGAGAATTCCCTGTTAAGTCAAACTGTTCTTCTGTCATACTTGCTAGGTCTTCTTGGGTATCTGGATACTTTGTTTCTGAGCCCTAAGGTTTCTTTAAAATACAACCAGCTCTCCTGGACTCCTTTCCTCCTCAGACTAGCCTCCCAGGGGATCTTGCTCACTCAGCTCCATAAGTGAATTGAAGCCTGTTTTTCTGAAGTTCAGGGTCCTTACTCTGCTGCTCTCCTTCCTTCCTTCCTTAGGATCCTGAACTCGATCATCTCATGGTCACTGCTACCCAACTTGCCATCTGCTTCCACATAGCCCACCAATCCTTCCATTTGCGAGCAGCAGGTCAAGAAGAGCACAGCCTCTACTTGGCCTCACCAACACTTGCACCACAAAGTTGTCCCCAGCATTCTCCAAAAACTCCCTGGATTGATTGTGCAATTCTGTATGCTCCTCCCAGCAGATGACAGGGTGCTTGAAGACCCCTCCCATGAGAACCAGGATCTGTGACAGGGAAAATTCTGCTAGGTGTTTGAAAAACACTTCATCCACCTCATCCTCCTGGTCTTGTTGCCTATAGCAGACATCCACCATGACATCATCCTCGTTGCTCTCCCCTCTTACACTAAACCAAGACTTTTAATAGGCTTATCTCCGGTTTCATACTGCAGCTCTGAGCAATCATACAGCTCTTCATTGAAAGTGCAACTCCTCCTCTTCTCCCTTGTCTGTCAGTCCTGAACAGTTTATTCCCATTCATTACAGTACTCCAGTCATGCGAGTTATCCTACTGAGTCTTATGCAAATCAAAACAAAGTTCTGTGACTATGTGAGGACTTCCAATTCGTTCTGCTTTTTTCCCCAGGCTCATTGCATTCATACACAGACATCTGAAGTAAGTAACCAACTGCCTCCAAGTCATCTAATTCCTGTCTCCATCCCCTGGTGAACCTAATTTAAAGCCCTCCTCACTAGGTTAGTGAGCCTATCTGTGAAGACACTCTTCCCTCTCTGTCAGACGGATCCCAACTCTAGCAATCTTTCTTCTTGGAACATCCCATGGTCAAAGAACCCCACACCCTGCTGGCAACACCATCCACTCCTTGCAGTCAAGGGAGCATGAGCAGGATCAAGGACCACCTGAGCCCATGTTCCCTTCACCCTTCCACTGTAGTAACTTTTGATGTGCTCACTATGAACTACAAGTCACTTTGGATGTGCTCAGGGTCACCCCTGGCAGCATCATTGGTGCCCACATGGATGAGCAGCATGGGGTAGTAGTCAGAGGGCCAGATGAATCTCAGTAAACTTTCTGTGATTTTTTTTGAGTTGGGCTCCAGGCAAGCAGCAGACCTCCCAAGACAACAGATCAGGCCAGCAATTGGATATCTCTGTTTCCTGCAGACGGGAGTCACCAACCACCACCACCCATAACTTTCTCTTGGTGGCAGTAGTTTCAATCCTCCCAAGCTTGAGGAGGCAAGGCCTAGCCTGGTCCCTTCCACTGACAGAAGGTACTCCTTCTCTTCTGTTGCTAGGGCTCCCTATTTGTTCTCCAGCCAAACTGCTGAAAGTGGGGATGAAGATTTCTATTTGTGACCAGAGATCACAAGCTTTCACCTTCCTGGGAGTCCATGTCCTCTTCCTTCTCCAAGACCACCACCTCTGGCAGTCCTCCATCTACAGTCCTAGAGATCTCTTTCAGCATCCAGTTGATGAATTCCACATAGCTGAGGATGCTTCAGAGTCTCACCACATCCTCCTTTAGCTCTCTTACCTGCTTCCCAAGGGACTACACTAGGAGGCACTGCTCACATCGCAGGCACTCCCCCACCTGGCTGTCACTGGAAGGAACCTGCAAGTCATAGCCCCCACAGCACCAAATTAGGACCTGGGTAGAAGCCTCGCTGGTAGGCAGTTCTGCCTGTACAGACATCTCACAAGTACAAGCAAAAGAGCTGGCAGTGATTCTGGCATTACAGTGCCTTGCAGCCATCTCTCTGGGTCTCTTAAACCTGCTGCCTACCTCTTTCTGGCCCTCTCCAAGCAGAACTTCCCTCACAAACTCCCCTGTAAGATGGCCTGTTCACTGCTCCCTGGTCCCAATATGTTCCCTTTTCCCCCTGTTAACCTGCTTCCTCTCACCAGGCTTAGTGAAGTTAGGTGAGAGAGAGTTTCTGGGCAAAATCCCCCTAGTGAACTCCCTACTCTCCATAGTTCAGGTCTAAATGCCTCTTCGAACCCTTTCAATTTCTCTCAGAGTACCACCCTTATTTGCCAGTTTTCTTGCTTCGACCTGTCTTGGGGTGAAATCCCATGATTCCCTTACTGAGATTATTTTACAGAATCCACTGATTTATCCTCCAACCATGATTACTCAAAAAGACCAACTAGACTAATGCAGTGTTCCCCTTCAGAAGCTATGACCAGTGGAAATTCATAAACCTGAAAGTGGGAATATGTACACACTCATTAAATGTGCCATAATTACAGTGCATTAAGTTTAGTACCTGTTATAACAGGTACTAATCTTAATGCATCATAATTGGCACTATTGCGCATTAGCACAAATGAATGCTTTTTTGAGATGCTTAATGCTCATTGGACTAACCTACTGCACATTAGCACAGTTTTTTGCCAGTCATGCTAATGTCCAGTAGAATTACTCCAATGGGTATTAAGGGCCTCATGTAAATATGCCAATAGATTTAAAAATAAAGTATTGTTTAATCTCAATAACAGAAATACAGCAGGCAAAAAAAAAAAAAAAAAAAAGGCCCATGCAACAATAAAAGGCTTACACATGTATCCAGATTACTTAGGCCTAAAGATTTATTGCAGTTACCTACATAGCTGATGACTATATCCAGACTGCTTCACAGAAATGTAATTTTATTTTTTCTCTTCCTTGTCTATAGTGTGTTGTTTTTTTTGTTTGTTTGTTTGGGTTTTTTTTGGTGTCCAGCCTAACATTCTTTGTTCCAGTTTCCTGTTGGGATTTCCCTCACCCCAGTTTCAAACCAGGATACTGATCTCAGTAGTCAGAGGTGGTGAGCTTCAAAAGTGGATGGCCACTCTACCATCTATTAATTACTGGGCAATGGGGAAAATCAATAGTTATCAACACTTTCCCCTGGATACACTTAGCTAGCTCTTGCTTTAATCATGCTTTAATTATTTTTTAGTAATAAATATATTTTACAAAATTGTTGTAATCTTACAAATTGGATTTTACAAAAATAGTAACAAATCTATGAATGGATGGACTTTACAATATCTAAACAAAATACATATTTTATAACAATTATAAAGTAATAATTATAAAATAACAATAATGATAAAACATCTTATAAATAAAATTATGTTCATTAAATATTACAAGCAATCTCCACACCTTTGCAAAACACATTTGCCACTCCCATATTCCATTCAACCTAGAAGGCAGTAAAATCTAAACATTTAATCATTAAAAGTATAAAGCATGTAATTTTTCGTTTAATCACCATTCATTTAATAATAAGTTATGTACAAAGAATTATATTAATGTATCTTTAATACTGTGCAATTAAAATAAATGAGAAGGCTTGGAGACCAAATTTCTTAGAACAATCTTTACATGATCACACAGCAAGGTATGTATACATAAATAGTATGTACTTAACAGACATGTAATAATCTAAAAAAAACAAACAAGAGTAAAAAACAGAACAGATGAATAAACAACAAGTTTGTTAAAGCCTTAACAACCTGAATTCCTAGATTAAAAAAATAAATAAATAAAAAAATAAAAAAAAAATCAGCATTAAGTTTAATTCACAGGTTGAGGTAACAATGGAGTAACATGGGGTTTCCCCCATTTATATTAAAATTAATATAATGTACTACATTTAAGTATACTTATCCTTATGTGGCCTCAAAATATATGAGGCCATGCTGGGATTTTCCAGTTGGCTAATTAGGTGTTTAACTCCCATAGACTCACTGAAAAATCCCAGGCTTAGTTTTTTAGAACCAATATGTTTTAAGTAAATTGGGCACCTGCACAATAATATATTTATACTTATAAATCCCTTGTTAGTGAAAACAGCTATCAGTCCATTTGAGCTCCTTGCAGGTAGCTTCACTTAACATATAGTATAACTGACTGCATTTTGTTTGTGTTGAATGTCCCAAGCAAGCAGGAGGAGGAGTTCGTAATGAAACCAGTATTATGCCATACTTATACTGTATTACTAATGCCAAACACACCAGAACAGAGCATTAGAAATGGCCTACTACTTGTTCTAGAATTGAAACACATCCCAATTTTCTCTTTTTATATGTTTAAAAAAAAAATATATAAAATTGGAAGATTTTTTTAAAGATCTTCTTACTACAATGTAGTATTGGAGAAAAGAGGGCCCACCATACTCAGACAGTCTCTTGTGGTAGTTTGAGTGTGACAAAAGTGTGGAGTACCTGTTGGAATGTGGATCTACAGAAGAAAGTAAAAAAGAAAGTTGTAAATGACTACATACATCAAATACTGCTCTTAACCTGAGCATTTGGGCTACCTGGCACAATTTAGTGCAGTTTAATTTATGCATCTGTAGACTACCTTCAACATTATTTATTTTTGTGGTATGAAAAAATAATGCTTTATTGATTTGGCACATGCCAACAAAACAATATCCATAACAAAAACTGAATAGTAAATAAGAAAAGAAATACCAGACTACTACTCAAAAAGATGGTAGGTATTACACGTTCCTTACAAGTTAGCAATTTACATAGAATTTTGTGTTTGAAAGCAAAGGAAAAGAATGATTTCAGATAAACAAACTGGAAATACTTTATTACAATTATCACATGATTAAAATAAAAAAATCTGATAGAATCTTCTGGCTTCTTGGAAGCAGAGTGCAAGAAAAATGGTTGCCATGGAAACAACCAGTACAAAATGGCAATAGACCTAGAAGAAAATGTCATCTCTTTTGAACAATGAAAAAAATGCTGTTCTTGAACTGCAACAACAAATGAAGGCTCTGGATCTTGAAAACCCTTACTCACAAGAGTAGCTTTCATCACACATTTTCCTACTGAAATCCACAGGACTACTTTTGTATGAAAGGATGAGCAAAGTTTGACCCCATGTGGAATTTAATAACTACTGTGTAACTGACAAGCATGCTGTTGAAAACAAACGATCCTTATGTGTCTGCTCCCATTTATCACATTCCACTTAACAGAATATGTTTAATATTTCAGAGTAGTGGAAATTTTTATAGTGGTTATATTTTATTCTACTACTTTGTTCTTATTAAAATGAAAAATTAAATAATCTGGTTACTGCAAGAATCATTTGTTTTCCATAATCTTTTAAACAACACGCAGTTTTCCAGAAAAAGTAAAGTCCATCACCAAAACATTAGAACTGCAAAGCTGTTTGTGCACTGAACTGCAGTAACCATTTACATATATAGTGGTCTATAGAGAATGAAGCAGCTGAAAAATCAATCAGAACCTCATTTTAATGAAAATCATTTACATTTTTAACAACCCATGTTGAACTATTTGGATTGGTAGATTCGGTCTGCTGGGATTATTTTTCTATAACATTAAACAGCACCTGTCACTATTAAAACTTTATTTTTAAAAAATACTATACACTAAAGCATTATTAAAAATAATAAAATAAAAATCAATTTCATCATTTGCACATGGAAATGAACAACTGGGTTTTTTGTTTTTTTTTTTTGTTACTTTGCCCACAATTCTAGGCTTTTGTCTATGCTTTATTTATAAGATCCTGAAGTTCTGGCTGTCTCTGTCTTTGCAGACTACTAAACTCTTCTACTGTCCCCCATTTAAAATGTCTGTAATAAACCTATTCTGTCTCTCTTTCCTTGATAACTCTGAACTTGCTTCTCTCATACTCATTCTAAATGCATACACTCATCTCTTGTTGACCTCTTGTTCTGTACAACTCACTCCTTTTTAGATCTCTCTATTGCTTCCTTTTCCATGCTGCTCCAAGAGTAAAATGATATTACAGACTTTCCACCAAATGTCTCCACCCTTATTTTTTTTAAATGTATTTGTATTGTGACATCAACTTCATCATTCACTCCACCACTATTAGCCTTGATCACTCACTTGTCTGATTTTCTTACAAGTAGTTTCACACGCTTTCCCATGCAATTTATGCTTGGAAAGAACCTCTTGTCAAAAGTCATCAAGCTAGTATCTTACCCTATTTTAAAACCTTCTTTACCACTACAAATCAGTACCATCTGGCAATGTAGCCATTTTTGGCTTCAGTCCTTGTGAGTTTCATTAACACCTACCTCTAATGGAAACTCCTGGACTCTCCCACCAATTTCTTACCCAATTATTTTTTGTTAAATCTTAGCATGCAAGCTCTCCATTATTTAGCACTTTGGCCCTTCAACACTAACAAGAATTCTTAAGCATTATTGTAATATGGATAATAAACAATTACTTTCCTACAATGGGCCAAACAGCCATATGTTCATCTTAATGTGAGCTTCCATTTTTCTCCCCTAAAACAAAAACAAAAGTTTACTATCTACATATAGTATAGTGAAATTCACTATTCACATATAAATATCAGTCCTTCCAAAAAAACAAAACACTTTAAAAAAATGTAAATGATATCACTTTATATGACAAGTCTACATGCTAAGGCTTTACTGTACCATGTGTTCTTTGTGAAACAAACTAACAACCTATACTTAGGGAAAAAAGGAAAGTAAAACAAAAGTTACTATCCCTGAAAAATATTTGAAGTCTATATTTTAGTATAGTCCTACCTCATATAAATAAACTTTGCTTACTTTTCTAATTGTTCTATATAAATTGATGACAATCAGTTTAGATAAGAAAACTTTTCATCTGTTAATTTAAAATTTCTAAAGTTATGAGATGTTGGGCAAACTTAGAACTATTTACTAGTAGCACAGATACTGGCATATTTCCTTTTAAAAATAAAATATCTGCACTAATCACTGTGGCTGATTACAGACATTTACAAAAAAAGTGTTTTACCAGAAGAAACAGTGCATTAGCTTGACCCATTACTGCAGCATCTGTGTAGATCAGGCACTTAAGCAGGGCTTTTTGGCGCTTTTATCTAAAGCTGTTCAATCAGTTATTAGCTAAAAGTGCCAAAAAAGTCCCACTAAAGTGCCCAAGCTAAACAGACAATGGGTAAGCCAGGTCCAAATAACATAATGCCTGTTCTAAGCAAGCACTGGGATCAATGTAGGAGCACTCTGAGTTTAAAACTAAAGTACTGGGGGGGGAGGGGGGGGAGAAGGCTGTAATGTCTGTAAGCGGCCTGTGATATTAAGTAATATAAAAATGGTCAGTACTTCCATTGAAAAATATGATACTGGAAAGATTTAAAATATTATTTAAAATACAGTAACAAATACCTGTAAGCTGACAGTTTCATTGCTAGATTATTTGTTATATTTGAGGCATGTATGTACATTTCTTATTAAGTTAAAAAGGCAAAGTTAGTAAGTAAAAATCAGATTTTTTGTGTAAATATTTACTAGAATCTAGCAATAGCTACATTAATCTGAATGAAAAGAATAGTTTATTGACTAACAAAAAAGCCTTAAATGAATTCTAAAGGGGTTTGTGAATTGTGTTTTAAGACATGGCCAAACAAATCAATGCTTTTCATTCATGGATACACCTTGGAGAAGGTAATTTCATGCTTTAAACTTCCAACATGCTTAGCCTTATAAGTAGGGCCCACCACACACAGATTTCAGTATCCAATTAGAAAGCATCTGCTCTGCAAGGACTTAAAATTCAAACATATTAAGTCTCTACTGGAAACAGAAATGGAAAAAAAACTGATATAGGGCCAAGTAAAGTAATAAATCAGACTTAGGTCAAACCACATTCTAGAGGGTTTTAAATTATACCATAAACAGAAACTGAGCTTAAAAGATTCTGGTTTGTGCCAATTTTTTTTCTTTTTCAAAAAGTTGCAAAAAAATACACTTAATATACATTATAGATTTTAGCTTAATATTAAACGTAACACAAAATGGCTATGAACCCAAAGGCCTTTATCAGGCTTTTAGTTAAAATACGTTGCTTCATTTACAAAACAAACTGTAATTCTACAAATATTCCAAACACTAAGTTATTTTGATAATTTAAGCAAAACTTTATAAAAGATGTCATTCCACTGGCAGAGAACCAAGTCGCTTACAATGGAAAATATGAATCTGTACTACTTAATCTTTCAGGCTGTAAGACTTAGCTTGCGTAACTTCAAAACACCAGTAGAGTTGATTTTAGTATTTCTGTGTTGTAACGAGGTAGTTTTGTTTTCAGAAACAAAACATTTTTAAACCTCTGGTTAAATCTATACATAGCTACATTTTTAAAGTATTTCTGTGGTCTAAATGGTAATTCCTTACAAGTATTTCTTTTCTAACGCATCTGCTCTAAAAACATATTATCAAGAATTTACTCAGAAAAGTTGGTATTATCAAGATACCCATTATCAGAGGTATCCTCCTCCTTAAATGTTCTCTTGTCTGAGATTTTTCTTTCACATACTCAATAGCCTGCACAGTAGCCAGGAAGACAGAAGAGTAGACATGGAAGAATTTTGAGGTCAGTCTCTCCTGAATGACAGTGTCCAGAAATATGCAAATAGTCTACACAGCTCAGCCACAAGGTGTGAAATACCGCAGTAGAGAAGTGAAATGGACTACGCATAATTCATCTTTGGTGGTTTATCTCCAATAGCAGTTAGAAAAATGCAACCATTCAAAAATAAAGCAATATAAAAGCTACAGAGGCACCTTTTTATTATATTTGCAGCGATTCTAGGTATACATCATCTCATATATATATTTTTTTTTTTAAGTTTTAGTGGGATTTACTACTTTATCTGTTTGCCCTCATTTAATTTGCTGTATTGCAATATATTTATAAGAAAACAATCAAATTCAAATATGAATTTCCCACTCATTCAGTCCTACACATAACAAGTTCCCAGGTCTGATTGATTTTGTGCCTCAGCTAGTGAAGAGCAAAAAACTAAAAAAATCCCATATTGCTATACTTAAACAACATAGGTTGTTTTCACTGCAGAAAGTTTATTTTTTTTTTATCTCAACATATCCATTGCAATGGAAAATCCTAGCAGAGAGATAACATAACCAATTTTATTTTGATGCATCCCAGTTAAAGGCTGCTTACAGATATTCATATCTACCAGAAGAAAATTCCACCAATAGAAAAACAGCACAGGAACTGGACTGTACAGATGTTCCTCTAGCTAAACTTGTCAGACAAACTTAACCTGTCCCCCGTTCCCAAGCTCTCCAGCCAGGGGGCACAAGAGGACTACTCTGTGGGTCACTGCCACCCTTAAGGGAGCCCATGATTTGACAACCCGCTCTCTCCTCACCCTGCAAAGGGTGCAGCAGGTTGTCAAGTAGCAGTTGGTAACTGCTGAAACACTGAACCTGCCCCAGATAGCCCCAGGACATTTCTAGCCCCTACTCTGTCAATCAAGTGACTGGCTGGAAAGGGTGGGCCCTCCCAGTTCTCCCCTCCCAGGTCTCCCCTGCAGGAGAATAGCCTTCCTGGCTTTCCTCCACAGAAGAAATTTCCTTTAAAGACCTGGTCCAGTTGAAACATGATTTACAGGCAAGTGGGTTGCAAAGAACAATTTGTCCTTCCTCTAGGAGCAGAAACCATAACAACAGATAAATGCTGTGCTAACTTTCCAGCAAAGGAAATGAAGGAAGTGGTGGGGATCTGTTTTCACACTCGGGGTCTCAGGGGAATTTTAGTTGCTTATGGTTCTAAAACAGTTTGAGTTTGCTTATTTTCTGAGAAGCAGCAAAGAGTTAACAAATATATAAATAAATAAAATAAAAACTGCAGCTGCAAAATGTTAACCAGTGGGTCTAGCAAATACTGATATAGATGAAAACTGCAAGGAAAGGGAAAGAAGGTTCAGTGTGAACTCCCACAGTTTCTGCTGGACTTGTTTTAGTGCCGGGCCCTACAATTAATTAAATGTAGTACAGCAGAACAGTCTAAAAGATTTTTTCAGTTGGGTATTGCCTACTCTCCTGATTCAACAAAAATATTGGCTATATTGTACTAGCTGTACACAAGATTGATTCCAGGGGATAAATGAGCCTATTAAAAAGACACGTCACCATCCACCAATAGTAAAGAAGAGAGTATTGGAGATCACAGAAGAAAGGTAGCAGAAATGCATGAATGACCCTTTAAACAACTGTTGGTTCCTGCCATTGTTTTGAGGGGTTTGGGAGGGAATGGCAACACCAGATTCTGTCAGCCATAGAAATGTAACTAAAATGACTTTAAAGGATTCTTATCTATTATCATGAATAGATTATCCCTTGGATGTTGCAGAAGGTTTGACATGATTTTTCCACAGTTTTTCAAAGTGGATTTCAGAAGCGAAAGCAATCAGGAAAAAGACTGCTTCCACAGAAGAACAAGGTCTAAAATAAGTTAGAATGATGACTTTTAGCTTACATGATTCACCTGTCAGATTTAAATGACTAACAGCGAGGGTACTGCACAACATGCCCCTGTCCTGGAACATGCTGAAACCTTTGAACAGGAACTGATACATATACAAATTGGTCCATAAGCTTAAGGCTGCCATTCTGACAATGAGCTCAAAGAAATATATACTATTTCAGAGTTAGTTTATTTGGGGCACGCGCGCGCGCACACACACACACACACACACACACACACACACACACACACACACACACACACACACAGAGGAATCATTACAAGAACTCAATTCCTGTCGAGCAGAACTGGCCAACTCATTATGTATAATTATTTAGGGTTTTGGTCCCCTATAGCACAGAAGGTTTATTTTGGATTCATCAGTATTACAAACCACTCCATACACTCAGTGAGAAAGCAAACCATAAAGTTGGTGAGAAAGCATTGTGAGCAAAGCACAAAGTAACACTTTCAGAGATGAAAAAGGCTTTTGTGACTGCTCCTATTTGTTTCTAAATCTGTTTCATGCTGCACAGAGATGTTAGTGCTTCTAGTTTGGGGGCAGTACTGATAGAAGAACACAATGGATTTGAGACAATAGAAGTTTACTAGAATAGTAGTCTAACTTGTCTGAAGAGGAAATACTATACCACCTGAAAGAAAGCAGCATTTGCAGTGTTAAATTTACAAATAATTTTCACTACTATTTGTTAGGGCTGTGTAAAGCTTTGATTGCCGATTCAATTTGGCAGAGATTCGGCCCAATTCGGTGGCCGAATCTGCAAATCAAATCAAGAGACCCTTAATCTCTCCGAATCGGATCACAACCCTCCAATCAATTTGGAGAGATTCAGAAAGATTTGACGATTCAGACAGAGACACAGCTTTAAATGTTTTTTCTACATACCTCTAGGTAGCAGGTGGCTCGCGAATGCTGAGATGGTGAGGCTGATCGAGCATTCCACAGGAGTGCGGGGGGGTCCCAAGCACGCTTGGCAGCAGACCCAGAAGTGGACCAGAAGCACTTCCAGTCCAATTCCAGGTCTGCCGGGAAGCACACAGGGCTCCCCCCCGCACTCCCTGCCTTGGTGACTGCTGCCTTCTGGGTCTAGAGGTGCACCCAGGGTCCCCCCACAGCCGATCACTAAGCCTGGGACGGTGCGCCAGGGCGGGGGTGGTGGCCCTGCATGCTCGGCAGCAGCCCCAGAAGTGGACCAGAAGTACTTCCAGTCTACTTCTGGGTTTGCCACTGAGCACACGGGGGACCCCGCCATGCTCCTGTGGGACGCTCCATCCTCCCCGCCATCATAGCATTCATGAGCCATGCCTGGTACCTTGAAGTACTTCGAAAAAACATTTAAAGCTGTATCTATGGCCGAATCGCTGATTCTCTGAATCAGCATCGAATCTTCAGATTCGGCCAAATCAAATCAGGGACAGTGATCCAAATCAACTAATTGAATCACTGTCCCCAATTTGGGCTGAATCTGAATCAGAATCAAATATGGCTCGTTTTGCACACCGTTACTATTTGTATGGGAAAATGCATGGCCATGAATCCCTCCAATAGCTCTCTATATTCATGAGCACTAAAGAGCAACTTGGCAGGTATTTAAAAAAAATACAGTGCTCTGATTTCAGTCCTATGGGCCTAGGCTTTTGCATCTGTCTTAACAGAATTGCTCGTTAGTAGGCAAACAAAGCCCTAAAGGAAAAAACTATGAACTGATTGCTTAAAGGAAAGGTCATGCTCAGGAAGAGATGACAGTCTCTTCTCATAATTTGTAAACTTGCAAATAATTCCTGATTCATTCATCAGAAAAAAAAATGCAGAGTCAAATGAATGGACTCCAAGGACACATCCCCATATGAGGGGGTATGTGCTTGCAGTGGCACAAGTAGCAGTGGCATAAATTTGTGCCACTACTTTATGCCCCATCTTACACCCTTGCATGTGCTGTTTGGCATGCAACAAATTGTCAAGGGTAGGAGTAGGGGAAGTGGAGGCCAGCACTTGTGCTGGCCCTAGCAGTATTAATTGGTGTCCCAGTACAGCAGAGGTACAGATCCAGCAGCATGGAGCCTGGCTAGTAGCCAGAGCACTGCTTTAGCATATGCTACGGACACGTGCACTATGCCACTTTTTTCCCCCCAGGAGGGTTTTTTGTTTGGTTTTGTTTGTTTGTTTTGTTTTTTTACTACTTGGATCTCTGGGTAGCAAATTTTGCCCTTGCACTACAAATTTGTAGCATGGAACATGTTTTAACATTCTGGGTATGCAGTTTGTGGCTCCACAAAGAGATTTGCAGGATCACAAACTGCACGTGCTTGCGTATCTGGATATGCCCCAAAGCAGCTAATGGTTTCCCAAAGAGAGCATCCTGATTTCAGATTAACATGTGGATAGGGAAAAAAAGCACTCTGGCAAACAAAGCTACCTTGGAAGGTAGTATTCTCTCCAAACAGAATATTAAAAGCTTTCCGGGTCATAGTAGGAAAGCTTGGAATTTAAAAATAATATATTGTATAAGTGATGGGAAAAAAAAAAAACTGTAGGTCATGGGGAAAGCTATCAACTGAACTTGTATCAGATTAATTGAAAAAGAAGGTTTGGAGTTTATGAAATGATTTTAAAACTACTGGACATACTAGAAGGAAATTTCTATTAGATAAAAGGAAGACAGAGTATAGAAGACTGGCACAAGAAATGTGATGTTTGTGTTCCTTAGAATGGCTCCCCTAGGACAAAAACCAGTATCTTGAGAGGTCATCAATGAAGCACTTCGTTTTTGATGCGCTTGAGAAAGTGCCTGACAATCAATATTTGCGGGTAGTTAAGGGCTATTTTATGAAATAGCCTGGATCTTACCTAAAAAGAACTAAGAGACTGTGGCAACAGAAGTCCATGCTCTAGTCTGCATTTGGGGTCCCAGGTGAGCTATATTCAGGATCAAAGAAAAAACTTTGAATAAAAGGATTTCAGGGAGTCTTTGGGTATTTAAATTATAACATTATAACATACACCACACCTACAAAAACAATCTAATTTTATAGTAGAAGGTTCAAGTTGCTGATTAAGGGCTCAGCTGGCTATCTTTATAGAGAAATGCCAATAGGACTGGGCCCAGAATATCCTACTCCTTTTACTGACTTATATTCAATGAGAGTACAAAACATATCTGCATTAGTTCTCACATTTAAGCATGAGCTAAGGACACTAGTAAGCCTCTTATCTATGTTTCCTAACAAAGGAACAACCTTTTACAATATTCAGCAACCCTACAGTCAAAAACTGAGAATCTCATAATTTTGACAGGGAATATTTGGAGGAAAGCTCTGATACAATGGAGAGATATAAATAGAAATTCTACAGGTTAAACGTAAAGGTGATAATATGGTTCTACAGTTCTAGAAAAAAACGACAAGAGCTCAATTTTGTATCATAAATTATATAGTATATATTGCTCATAACTATGAAGGGATGCTACACAGCACTGACCCAATAAATTCTAATGTACATTAAAATAACAACTGGTGTTTATCCAAAGGATCATCCAGGTAGCTGTATGGAAGAGAGGATTTTAGTGGGTTGTTGCCAGAAAATTGTACATGAGGCTAGAAAGTTTGTGACAGATAAGAGCTCTCCATTAGACAAAAAAATGGGCATGATAGCAGGGGAAACCAGAAGGTTTAATAGAAACTGCAGATATTCCAAATTAAGACTCTTCCTGAGTGGATGAAAAGCACTAAAATGAAGAAGTGAACACTGAGAATTTTAGGATTGAAATAAAATAAAATTTTGGTTGGCAATGGAAAAATGATGCAGTGGGAATACACTGTAAGCAGTTAAATTTGCTAAAAGATAGTGCTTTTGACTAGAGGCTTGGAATTGTGAATAAGAGTGGAAGTAGGATCTGAAGACAGGTTTGGGATTGTGAGTCTCCTGCTGTTTGATTCCTATGGTGCTCAGCAGAAAAGGATTGTTTCTATATTCTTTACAAATAAGCAGGATTATATTATTAATGCTTAATTTCTCTCCCTAAGAGAAACCACATGCAAGATTCCCAAAACTGACTAACACTAGGTCAGAAGGGATAACAGTAACTATTTTCATTTCAGATGAACGTAGCATATTGCAGGAACTCTAATTATGGTGCTATAATTCACAGAGAGAATAAAAGGGGCAGTCGAGGCTGATAAAGAGAATGCTCAGATAACGCAGCCTGCTTCAAAGCAAATGGAGAAACTTTCCTTTGTAGTCAACACTGCTTGGTGATGCACAGGTGCCTTCATGAACTGTTTAGTAATAGAATGCAAAGAAATACTACTATGGTCTTGAATTTCACTTCATTTGAGGCTCTATCTCCATCAAGGAAAGGGCTGAAACATGAACTGAGTAAACAGTGTGATATTCAGCCTTATGGAACATATGCTAGTCAAATACAGTTCTTAACCAAGCCATTTTACTCACCATCTTTCCTAGACACCTCCCACAGTATGAATCAGACATTTATTTTGTTCCAGATCAGATTTAAATCCTGAAGAGAAATGGGACCAAAAAAGAGGGCAGAGAGAAAATGCAGTCCTTTGAGATTAGAAATACACCCAGGAATTACTTGTGAATCAAGACACCAGCACCAATGTAAACTTACTGCAGGGAAAAGGAAGTAGCCTTATCAAACAGCAGAGTTATATTCTCAACTATAACACTGTGATCCACACACACACATACATGTGTAATACACCTTTCATCCTTAGCCCCTGGAAGACAGAAGAATTGCTACTAGATAAAAATGGAGGGTCATACCTCCTGAGATGTATTACATGCAGTATGAACCTCCACTTTTCATCTCTACTGCAAAGAGGAATTTCTCAAAAAATACTCAAATTCTTGGCGTCTCTTTTGCCCATGCACTTTTCTTGAAAAGCTTCATGTAAAATGTGTTTAACTTTTAACTGTGCTGCTTGGGCCTGTATCAAACAACGACTATAATAATCAACATATGCCTTCATAACCTATAAGCCTTAGTTATTCTAACTCCTCTTTGCTGAGCTTTCAGTAGGGTACCACCAGTAATGTAACACGGGGTAGACAAATGGGAACAGGCACCAGAAAGCATGTGGAGGAGGCACCCCACTTTCCTATTCCCTGCTTAGGTGCACACTACAATGTGTGTCCTGAAGTGCAAAGGGTTCTGAAAAGTATAGTGTTACAAAGTAGAAGTTCTCTGCTGTGATGTGAGAATTGGCCCTATCTTTGCTACCAAAATCAGCAATGCTTTTTGCCCTCCCAACATGGGCTTCAGCAGAAAAAAAAAAAAGCTCAAGCTTCCCCACAGCAGCAGCAAACAAATGCTACATTAAAGAACTCTAATTCTCAGAACACCTTACACTTCAAGACACACTGCTTATTGATGTTGTTTTCTGCTGCTTCTGTGTGCTACCTAGTGGGTAAAGGATGTGACAAGACTGCCTCAGGCACTTTTTTCTCATGTTACACCTTTGAGTATCAATGTACCACTTGTAGCTTGTTCCAGAATGAGGTTATATGGCTGCTCACTTGTTAGAACTGTTATGATTATGTTTGACTTGCCTTAAGAACTTTAAAGCGGACACACTTTAAATTGGAACAATTGGTTTTTAAAGCTGTTACTGGTGTTCACAGTAAATACATACTGTACATAAGCTGATGTGCTCACCTGGCATTGCCATTGCATCTAATCTTATCAGGCGGAGATGATTTTCCTATGGTGGGCTCTCTCATATGAAACTCATTTCCAAACTCCTAAAAATCTATGCTATTTAAGCTCTTCCAGTTTTTTTAAAAAGCATTTCAACCTTTCATCCCCTCCCTTAAGGAGCTTATAATTATTACATTCTTCTAATGATGATAATTTACCTTGACTAAAATGATCACACTGTGCACTCCCTTTATCCCACTGTGTTTGTTTTTATTCCATTCTACAGATTGATAAATATTTTTGGACATTAAAAATGAAATCATCATTAGTCACTATTGATACAAACAAATCAATGGCCACATGCCATACTTAGACATCAGGAACTGGAATACTGAGATAGAAGGTTGAACAACTTCCCTACAAAAACTGGTCTTGCAACTTGGATCAAACGACTAAAGTGTTTCTCTTTCACAATTTCTTTATTCTAAAGACTAAGGTGAGAACAGGACTTTTCCCCATACTTTAAACATTCTGGTATTCTCTGTATTTTTAGACACTGATTGAAATGTTTGTCTTTATTCATGCTCCTTTGCCTACTGTGGAGTCTCCAAATGCTAGCAGTCTCCAACTCAATCAAGTTCTAACATGCCAACATGCATTTTTACCCCATATCTCACCTTTCTAAAATCTCTGGTCAAATAAATCATTTAAATTTTGAGAAATCTCATAATTAATATTATTATTGTTATTGCTTTTGAGCTCAAAACCCCCAGGTAGAGGTGTACCAGCTCACTCTGCACAACACAAACAGCACAAAAAATACAGAATTTGAAGATGTTAAGTGAGCTCACAAACCATAAATCCAACTCTTGTCTTGTTCCCCTCAACCATTTCCACAAGTAATTTAAAGGAAAATAAATGAAAATGCTTAATACTTTTGGCATGTGAACTCCACTGAGAATTAGATCCAGCTGGAAAGGACTTGACCAGAAACAAAAAAAACAAAAAAAAATCAGACACATTGGCTGGCTATCAGCAATCCCTGTAAATGCAGCCTTTTCCAGTTCAGGTAGATAAGAGGATAATCTCTCCAGTCTTTTTTACTACTGTTTTCTTGCATAAACTTAGAAACACTGCCACACCTGTTATGAAGAGAAGTAAGAATGGATTCAATTCTTACATCAAGAACACGTTCACCCTCATTCACTAGCACAATCTAATGTATCATAAAACTTGCTGTATATATTGAACTGAAATTTAAAAAAAAATAGGAATCACAAATGATATCAGATTACAGGATATCACAGATTCAGAAATTAAAGGCATATACTTCTTTCTGATATTACATACATGCAAAATAAATATACCGAACTTCAAACACCGCCTTCCATGAAAAGAATCCAGTGAAATCACAACACAAACTGAATAAATGTCACCAAAGCTAGGTCTGAGGGGAGTATTCCTTTGGTGATTCATTGTCCTTTTCTGTCAGCAGAGTGACAAATAGAACACGACAATCCTACAATTGCTTCCAATCAGAAAATAAAACAGAAGAACATAGAAACCAGAAAAAAAATGTTATTAAAATATCTCATTCGAATGTATTTATGAATTATTTCTCAAACGGAATACACATTATCAAAATAAAAAAGCTTGAGATGCTATATACAACACAACACAGTAGTCAAGCTGCCAACCTTTAACAAATTCTTCACCTCCGTTTTCTTGTGCAGGGACAGGGACTCCCCCACCGTGATTCAAGATGGACTCGAGGGGAATGCCTCAAGACCCAAGGTTGAGGAGGACCAGGTTACAGTGCTACTGGAGGGGCTGGACGTGTTCAAATCAGCAGGTCCAGATGCTCTCCACCCCAGGGTGTGGAGGGAGCTAGCAGGGGTTACTGCAGGGCTCTTGGCACAGCTTTACGAGTGCTCGTGGTGCTCAGGCCAGGTGCCAGATGATTGGAAGATAGCCAATGTGGTCCCCATCTTTAAAAAAGGGAGGAGGGAGGACCCGGGCAACTATAGGCCCATCAGTCTTATCTCAATCCTGGGGAAACTCTTTGAGAAGATCATCAAGAAGCACATCTGTGATGGGCTGGCATCGGGGATGATGCTCAAGGGCAACCAGCACGGTTTCATTAAGGGCAGGTCATATCAGACCAACCTGATTGCCTTTTACGATCAGGTCACAAAAGCATTGGATGCAGGTGTCACCGTTGATGTAGTCTTTCTGGACTTCAGCAAGGCCTTTGACACTGTTGACCACCCCATCCTCGTTAAAAAACTAGGTGACTGTGGCATTGATGCCTACACGGTCAGATGGACTGCGAATTGGCTGAAGGGTCATACTCAGAGGGTGGTAGTGGACAGGTCATATTTAAACTGGGGGGAAGTGGGCAGCGGAGTCCCCCAGGGCTCGGTCCTTGGGCCCGCACTGTTCAATTTATCAGCGATTTGGACGACGGGGTGAAAAGCAACCTGTTCAAATTTGCTGATGCCAAAATATGGGGAGAGGTGGGCACGTTAGTAGGGAGGAAGAGACTGCAGAAAGACCTGGATAGGTTGCAGGGGTGGGCTAACAAAAACAGGATGGATTTCAATACTGACAAGTGCAGGGTGCTGCACTTGGGCAGTAGTAACCGGCAGCACACTTATAAGATGGGAAACTCCCTTCTTGAGAACACAGAGGCAGAAAGGGATCTTGGAGTCATTATTGACTCCAAGATGAACATGGGCCGACAATGCGAGGTCACGGTCGGCAGGGCTAACCAGACCTTCTCGTGCATCCACAGGTGCATCTCAAGTAGGGCCAAGGAGGTGATCCTCCCCCTCTACGCGACACTGGTCAGGCCGCAGCTGGAGTAGTGTGTCCAGTTCTGGGCACCCCACTTCAAGAGGGATGTGGACAACATTGAGAGGGTCCAGAGGAGGGCCACCCGCATGATCCGGGGACAGCAGGGCAGACCCTACAAGGAGAGGCTACGGGACCTGAACCTGTTCAGCCTTCACAAGAGAAGGCTGAGGGGGGACCTGGTGACCGTCTATAAACTCACTAGGGGGGACCAGAAGGGTTTGGGGGAGACCTTGTTTCCCCTAGCGCCCCCCGGGATAACAAGGAATAACGGCCACAAGTTGTTGGAGAGTAGGTTTAGATTAGACATCCGTAAGAACTACTTCACAGTTAGGGCGGCTAGGATCTGGAACCAACTTCCAAGGGAAGTGGTGCTGGCTCCTACCCTGGGGGTCTTTAAGAAGTGGCTTGATGCCTACCTGGCTGGGGTCATTTGAGCCCAGTTTTCTTCCTGCCCAGGCAGGGGGTCAGACCTGAAGATCTGCAAGGTCCCTTCCAACCCTACTTCTATGATTCTATGAACCTCCTAACTAATCTTTTTAGTCTCCTTTGTATCTGACCTTTCACCTGATGTTCCTTGCACCACCTCATCTTTTTTTGTGATCCTTGCCAATGATGAAATTCTAACCAAACAAATCCAAATGTGCTAAAATGTATGCAACTGATACTACATTGCCTAGAAGAATATACTGGTCTTTTACAAAACTGGCACGCTCCTGAACCTGACTATGCTGTCTATTATTTTACTGGCACTATTTTACACCATTTTCTTGCTGCACTTGTAAATTTTAAGAATATAGGAAAGTAGGCCTGAAAGGGATTTCATGAGGTCATCTGGTCCAGCTTCCTGTTCAAGGAAGGCTAATCCCAGACCAAGCCATCCTAGACTAATGTCTGTCCAACCTGCTCCTGAAAATTTCCACAGATGAAGTCTACAATTTCTCTAGGTAGCCTGTTCCATTACTTCATCATCCCTATAAGATGACCATTCCTCCTCATTTCCAACCTAAATTTCTTCTGTTGCAGCTTGAGTTTACTGCTCCTAGTTCAGCCCTGCACGGCCACAGAGAATACGACTAATCTCTAACTTCTCTATAATCATCCTTCAGGTATTTGAAGACTGTTATCAAATCCCCCCTCAGTCTTCTCTTCTCCAGTCTAAATAACTCTAGTTCTTTCAGCCTTTCTTCATAAGTTTCATTTCCCAAACTTCCTCTAACCATTTCTGTCATTCTTCACTGGACTCTTTCTATTCTCTCCATGTCCTCAAGTATGGGGGGTTCCAAACTGAGCACTGTACGCAAGTCCACCCTAGTGCCAAACAGAGTGGAAAAATCAATTCCCTTGATTTGCAAGCAGCACTAGTATTAATACAACTAAGTATGCTGTTGACTTTTTAAAAATGCTTGCATATACCAGGGATGCTCAACCCTTGAGCCGCAGGCCAAAGCCAGCCACAGAGCTGTGTCATTAAGCCCACTCAACTCCCTACAGAGTTGAAAGTTGGGCAGCAGCAGAGATTGGGGCTGGGGCCATGCCAGGGAGGGAGAGGATGCCTATTGCCCAACCTCTGTCCTCTCCTCCCCCTACCCAGCCACACAGGCAAGAGACAGAGGCTTTTCTGGCTCTTGTCTGTGACAGCCCAGGGGCAGGGCTGACCCAGCGCTTGTCAGGGGCACCTGGAATGCAAGGATAGCAAACTAAGGTGATTCGCTACAGGATCTGGGTCACAAAATTTGATAGTACCACTCAAGCCTAAACTGATTAAGTCTAATACTACATCCATCCAGGTCTTAAGACTAGGTTCTGCTATTTTGAAACTGGTCTGTGTACGTTAGATTTCTGTTCTGTTACAGATTTAGACCAGTTTCCAATCTCTTACACCAGTTTGTGTGTGATGTCTACACTTGGCCTTAAGGTACCAATCTTTACCCCTCCCTTCCGTCCCCTGCACCCTCCATTAAGAATTGCATGAAGACAATTACAGAAAAATTTCTGAACTTTCACGAGCCAAATTTGTATACAAATGACAAATGGCAATGACCTCTGTGAGATTTTTTCATTGGTTTAGATAGCTTAATTCAACAATTTGAATGCAACACGTTTTCCTTCAGTGACTCAACAGCATAAAACATATGTTCATTTTCCCTTTTCTGGCAATTGTAATAATTATTATACCTCTTTTTACAGTTGACCAACCAACTTAAATGATAAATGATGATTGCCATATTCTCTCACGTATCACAAGCCCCGAAATAAGAAATGCATAAACCTCCTTTTGAGAAAGCAGAATGAAGAAAAATATTTTTCCAAGATCTTATCTGCCACAACATGGGATCACCACTGCTGAATGCTGGCAACATTCAGGAGGGGAGGAGTCCTGTCACCAGCATCACATTCTCTCAGCATCTGCTCAGCTACAGGTTAACCCCATCACAGCAGGTGCCAAACTAGTGTAGCCACTGTGCAAGGATTAAGCATGTAGCTGTGAAGCTCTAGTGAGAAAGTCAGTGACACTGAAAACAGAATACCCATCCTGTATGCAGCCAAAAAGGGAGCAGAACCCCACCAGCAATACCAGTGGCCCCAGGCCTCCACCAGCATGGAAATAAACTTCCCTGCTTAAAACACGCACCAATTTCAGGGGAATAATTTTTGGGAAAACGGTTCTTGTAGTATGCGAGTAAATACAGCAATGTTAGTTCTTCCAATAATTTCAATTATTGTTTCTCAGTCTTCATTTCATCAACTAGCAGAGGATCAATAAACTTAAAAGTGCTAGAAGGAGTGTAGCATGAAGAGTTTTGGTCATTTCTTTAAAACATTCATTTGCCTGCAAGTAAAAATCTTAGTATAAAATAAACTCATAAATTATCAGTCAGTTTTTCCTTCTCATTTGTTTTAATAGCATAACCATTGCTCAACTGCTAACAAAACTCTTCCTGAATAAGCTGGTGTTTTAGCACTGCTGAAAAATATGCAACAAGGACTTCAATCATAGTGGCAGCTATGTTTCACTGATGTTGATATTGAACATATTTCACTTTCATGATCAAATTCATTACAGTTCTATTCCTGCACTTAAATAGTCACTTCAATACCATATTCAATCCTGACAAAACAAAGGATACCAATTTTTTGGCATTTCTTTATATCTGGACAAAACTTCTTTATTTATGGTATGTACCAAGTTAACGTGAAATGTATATTACTTTAGAACAGAGGTGTTAAACATACAATCCATGGTCCATATGAAGCCTGTGGAGTCATATGATCTGGCCCATGGCTGTCTCAGCCCCATATGTCAACACCAGCCCTGGACTTGCATGCTGCATGAGGTGTGTATGACAGACCCAATATTGCATGCCCTGAACACAGCACAGGGGTCAGTCTGGGGTAAGCACTGCGTGCAGTGCCCCAGAGAACAGGCCCTGGACACTGGCTCAAGGAACAGCCTGCATCTGGCCATGCCAGAACCAGTGCAAAAGCCTGGTCTAGCAGGGGACTGCAGGTGGTACATGTGGCCAGTCTAGCCCCAGGCGCATGACACACTGGCCCCAGGGGGCTCACTCTGTGCACAGCACAGGGGTTCCAGGACGTGGGCTGCATATGATGCCCCAGACAAACCCTATGTGCTGCCTATAGCATTGGGTTCAGACCATGCACTGCACACATTGCACACCCCATGCTGGCCCCACATGCACAGCAAGCACCAGGGCCAGCACACATTATGTATAGTGCAGAGGCTGGGTCTGGCACCACAGGTGCTGCACAATGGGTTGGTTCCAGTCTGGCCCACAGACCAGCCCAGTGACCCTCATCTGGCTTTGACACCCCTGCCTCAGAATTCTCAAGTTCATTATTTCCACTTCTTCACACACAGACTTGTTTCAAATAACTTTCTTCACCCTTAGTTGTGGTAAATGAAACATATTCAGTGACTGATGTCTGTCAGCTAAAAAATATCAGAGTAGACTAAACTAAAATTGAAAATTTTCAAATAAAAAGGCTCAAAAATAAAATAAAACAGCTATCTTTACCCAGACCCTGGTGATAAGCCACCTTGCTATGTTTCAGATTTTATGTTGTATAGAAAACCAAAACCTCTTAAAAGCTCACTTCATCTACTGTCCTTCTTCAAAATCCACTGCGAGTTGATTTTATGAATCACCACACCTCCTTTTCTCCAATCGTACCACTTAACACTCTTCTCTTTTAAGCTTCTAACAGTGTAGAACATTTCTAATTGGGCCAAACAGGCTTGGTGGAACAACTGTTCTTATTACTTCCCCTTTAACTTTTTAGAATAGCTGAAGTAATCATTCACATATTGAAATCTGAGCCTACTGTTCTGGTATAAAAATACACTCCATACAAATTGGTGATGCACATGAAAGTATGTGAGACTGACTTATATAACAACCACAGGATTCTGTTTCCCTAAAAATAGTTTTTCACAACACTGTATAGTAGGCATAGTATACAAAAATATCTGGAGAACAATAGAATGGATCCAGCAGTTACAGGAAGTTTCCTTCTACCCATTTGTAAAAGTAAGAAAACCGAGGGCTTTCATAAGTTTCAAAACCAAGATAACAAGTAGATGACAAATGCAAATAAAACATAATGCAGATAAACGCAAGGTTATGTATGCTGAAGGAGCAATTTGAACTGCTCATACACATTCATGGGTTGTAAATTAGCTATATCGTTTTTGAAAAGAGACAGAGGTATCACTGCAGGCAGGTCAATGAAAAGATTTGTTCAATGCTCACTAATCTAGTGAGGAAGGCTTTAAACTGGTTCAACAAAGGATGGAGGCAAGAGCTTGCACACACGTAAAGAGCAAATGATCTGAATAAATCTGAGTGATTTGATGTAAATACCATTATGTCATCACCTGAGACCCACCCAGAATAGTGTGGTGTGTGCAGTCTGAGGAACATGTGCAGTGCCTCTGAAGCGTGGAGTGCACAACCCCTATAAAAAGCGCTGATTGGCAACTGTGGGTGTGCATGGGCAAGTAAGTGTGCAAGGGAGTGCATGGGAGAGTGAGTGGGTATATGCTGGCATTGGTATGGTGTGATGCAGAGGCAGAGATATAGGAGGGAAGAGTGATAGGATTGTGACAGAAGTGGTATGTACAAATGGAATGATCACTGTTTGGAGCGTGGAGTTCTAGCCTGGTCACCATGAGCTAAGGAGAGGTCCTTTGCCATAAGACACAGTGCATCTCACCAGGATAGCAAGGGTTGGCTCCTCAGCAGTACCAGCCAAGCGTGCACACACTGTAGTAGCAGCCCTCTATCTCCTTTGTAAGCATCACCCCTATACTTCCTAGTCCTCCCTGATATTTACCTAAGGCCTGATGATTCCTTGATACTGGAGACTCAGGTGAAGACAGTGTTACAGTGCCAAGCTGTTGAATAAAGTTTCCCTGACCCAGTTAAATAAATGCAAGTCCCCTTCACCTGAAATTATTGAATTAGTGTTAAGGGTTACATGTTTGATGTTTAACTGTATTAGGTGTGTAAGTTTTAGTTAAATAAACCATCTTGCTCGTCAACCTTAACACTTGTAGTCTTAAGGAGTGATTGGTAATTAGTCAGTTCATACCTCAATTAATTCTCTGGTCCAATCTAATGGTGATTAGATACGGGAGGTTGGGTTGCAAGTGGTCTAAGTGGCGAAGTTCCACCCTTTCATTGACTGGACACTGTAGTTGCTATTTTGTCATAGTGCTATTTAGACTCCAAATTAGTTCTAGGCTCAACAAGCTCCCAGAATACTGCAGGTAGCAGCACAGTTTGGGGAGGAGGTGAGCAGCAAAAGAACAGGTTAGGGACTATTTAGAAAAAATGGACATGTACAAGTCCATGGGGACAGATGTGATGCACCAGAGGGTATTGAGGGGAGTTTGCCAATGTGATTGCAGAGCCACTAGCCTTTATTTTTGAAGACTTGTGGCAACAGGGAGAGGACCAGGACAACTTGAAAAGAGCAAATTCAGTGCCCATCTTTAAGAAAGGTAAGGGAGAAACTGGGCAACTACAGTCCAGTCAGCCTCACCTCAGTTCCTGAAAAAAATCACGGAGCAAAGAATCCATTTCTAAGCAACTGGAGAAGAAGGTGATTAGGAACAGTAAGCATGGATTCACCAAGGGCAAGTCATGCTTGACCAACCTGATTGCTTTCTATGATATGATAACTGGCTCTGTAGATGCGGGAAGAGCAATGGATGTGATATACTTTGATTTTAGCAAGGCTTTTGATATGGTCTCCCATAGCATTCTTGCAAGCAAGCTAAGCAAGTACGGGTCGCATGAACTGAGAGTAAGCTGAACAGAAAACTAGCTGGATCGCTGGGCTCAAAGGGTAGTAATCAATGGCTCAATGTCTAGTTGGCAGCTGGTATCAAGTACAGTCCTCAAGGGGTCGGCCCTGGGGCCAGTTTTTTTTTCCAATATTTTTTATCAACGACCTAGAAGGTGGGATGGAGTGCACCCTCAGAAAGTTTTAAAATGACACTAAGCTGTGGGGGAGTAGTAGATACACTAGAGGATAAGGCTAGGATTCAGAGACCTAGACAAACTGGAGGACTAGACCAAAAATATCTTTTGAAGTTCAGTGAGGACAAGTTCAAAGTCCTCCACTTAGGACATAACAATCCCATGCACTGGTACAAGCTGGGGACCAACTGGCTAAGCAGCAGAACTGCAGAAAAGGACCTGGGGGTTACAGTGGACAATAAGCTGAATATTAGCCAACTGTGTGCCCTTGCTGCCAAGAAGGCTTATGGCACAGTGGGCTGCATTAGTAGAAGCGTTGCCAGCAGATTAAGAGAAGAAATTATTCCTCTCTATTCAGCACTGGTGAAGCCACAGCTGGAGTACTGTGTACAGTTTTAGGCCCCTCACTACAGAAGGGATGTAAACAAATTGGAAATAGTCCAGCAGAGGGGAATGAAAATGGTTAGGGGGCTGAGGCACATGACTTCTGAAGAGAGACTGTTTGAACTGGGCTTATTTAGTCTAAAGAAGACTCAGGGGGGATTTAATATCAGCCTTCAAGTACCTGAAGGGTGGTTGCAAAAAGGATGGAGCTTGACTGTTCCCAGTGGTGGCAGATGACACAATAAAGAGCAATGGCTTCAGTTTGCAGCAAGGGAAGTTTAGGTTAGATATGAGATAAAACTTTCTAATGAGTTGAAAGCACTGGAACAGGCTACTCAGAGAGGCTGTGGACTCTCCATTCTTGGAGGATTTTAAGACCTGGCTAGACCAAGCGTTGGCTGGGATGATATAGTTGGGGATGGTCCTGCTTTGAGCAGGGGTTGAACTAGATGGCCATCTGAGTTCACTTCCAACCCTAATTTTGTATGATTCCATGATAAATCTTGATGTCCGCAGGGCTTCAATACTGTCTACCGTGACAGTTTTATAAGCAAGCTAAGTGAATATAGTTAAAACTTCTGTAAAGTCAGTGCCTAATTGGTTAGAATGTTGTGCTCAAAGAGTAGTCATCAATAGCTTGATGTCCAACAGGGAAAAGGTATTAAGTGGGTTACCAAAGGATCTGTCCTACACCCAGTAATGTTTAATCTTTTTATTAGTGATTTGGAGGATGAAATTGAGTACATGCTTACTAAATCTGTAGATGACACCTACTGAGTGGGACAGCAGACACTTCAGGAAATAAACTGGAGAAACAATCTGAAACTAAACACATACATTTCAAATAATATCAATCTTACGGTTTAAGAAAAAAAGTAATAACTTTTTAAACTATGGGGATGGATTAAACACTGGAACACACTGTGGAATCTCTACCTTGGAACTTTTTAAATACAGGTTAGACAGACAGTTTACTGGGATGGCTTAGACATGGCTGATTCTGCCGTGATCAATGTATCCGATTAGAGGACATTCTGAGGTCTCTTCCAGCCCTGATTACAGATTGGAACTGTACATCTCTACCACAATAAAAAATACTATTGATTATATGATATGCTTAATATTCTGTAGATAGTCTATTAATTACTCTTTGTTTTTAAATTATTTAATATATAAAAACTTACAGTAGAGTTCAATGATGAAATGGTAGCCTAAAGAAAAAAAGTGGGAAAACATGAACGAGAAAAGTAAAGTTTTATGATACACTACTCAAGAAGGATGATTCAGACAAAAAGAGTAGTTAAGCCTTTACCGGCCTCCGTATCTATGGGTATTTTTTATGCGCTTCACTCACGTTGGAGTTCAGTTGGTTTCCTCCAAGTGCTTAAGATACGCACACGACAGGTTTGTTCTAACTGAAAAACTGACTTGCTGGGTAGTTAAATAGGCCGTGGCTTTGAGATGATGTAGAAACCTTGGATGGTGCACTATGGTGGCCTCAAGGTAAATACCCTTGATAAGTAAAGTCCCAATTTTACAGATGGTTACTATCAAATTTAGTATTTAATAGTTAACTCCAACTACATTCCTACATGTCCTAAAATAAGGCATATACTTGTGCATTTTTATATCTGAATAATCAACAAGAATAATCACACTAGTAATCACTATGGCAGCCTGCAGATGTTAAAATACCAAACAAACCCAGTGCTTTACTTTAAATGTGGTGCACACTTGTGCCAAGCCCAGTGAGGCAGCACGTTAGTTGAACCCAGTTTACGTAACTTCTTTATATACTGGGCACTTCAGTTGGGGCTTTTTGGGGGCTTTTATCTAATAGCTGATTGAACCAGTTTTAGATAAAAGCGCCAGAAAGCTCCACTGAAGCACCCCATCTATACAGATGCTCTGGAGCTGGGTCCAACTAGTCCGCTGCTTCTTCTGGTAAAGTGCAGGTTTTTTCATAGTTTCATAGTTGTTAGGGGGCAGAAGGGACCTTACAGATCATTGGGTGCAGCCCCCTTGCACTTGGGCAGGAAAGACTGCAGGGATCAAATGACCCCAAGCAAGATGGGTGTCAAGGCATTTTTTGAAGATCGTCAGGGTGGATGACTGTACCACCTCTGGGGGGAGCCTGCTGCAAACCATCGGCACTCGGCTTGTAATTAAGTTTTTCCTTATGTCTAGCCTGAAGTGATCTTCGTTCAGTTTGAGCCCATTATTTCTTGTCCTCCCCTGGGGACCCTTGGTGAATAGATGCAACCCCAAGCCCTGATGTACGCCCCTGAAACTCATTTGGAAGAGGGTGGGTTTGTCCGGGTTGTTTTTTTTTTTTTTAACATCTGCAAGCAGCTTGTGTGTCTATATCAAGAAATCAATGAATTTATACTTAAATCCATCAGTATTTAGAGTAGCTCATGTGTTTAAGGGTACTTTCTAGCTAGACGTTTTCCTGAATTGTTGCAAAAGCCATTAGTGATTATTTGCCTAAATGACCAAACTGTTGATTTTACAGCTATTGAGGCAGCATATATCTTAATAATAGCAGTTGGCAATGTTTCTTTAGCAGTGGGCCAGAATGACCCAGCTGGAGTCTGAGGAAGACCAGCAGTAGGACCCAGTCACTGCTGCTTCTCAAGTCACAACAAGGGCAATGCTCCCCACTGCTGGAATGCTGTTGAAGCCCGTCAGCTTCATGAGCTAGATCCAAATGGCTCCATGGGCCATAGAAACAAGGGCATACAGAGGACTACATAATTATTGTGCCATCCAAATTTCATCTAGTAGCACATGGCTCTTCTAAAAATGGTGACCACAGTAGAGAAATTTTCTTTCTATTTATTTTCAATGTCTTCAAGAAGAATGAAAAGTATTTAAGGTCTCAATTTTGTTATTGCACTTGTTTTTATATTCATTCTATTTTTGAAGGACCCGAGTGTTCTTCCTGATATAAATGAGCAGTAAGCTTTGATACAAACACATCTGTAAGCTGAAAGTAAGTCCTTTGTTCTGCATGAAGCTTTCCCACTCTTTTAGAAATATCAGTATAAACTTGGCACATAATAGAAATATGAATCAACTGAGATCAACAAGAAAAAAGTTCAGGTTACACTTCCAACAAAGGAGTCAGAACAGTGAATAAAAAAGTGAAAAGTGGGCTGGCAAATTGAGAAAATCATGTTTATCAGGGTTACACGTCACCAAAACATTATAACAATTGACAGTTGCACTGGAACAAAATGTATGTATTTTAAGTTAATCAGACATCTGATTGAGGAGATTAAACAAGATGATAAATTGGGAATGGTTTGGTAAGGCAGTTAAAGCAAAAAGTAGATATCCATGCCAATTCAGCTTTGAAATAGCAGTTAATTACCATTTATTATTTACTTCATATACAATGTCCTTATCAATGTTTAATAACATGCAAGTAAATTACACCTAAGTATTCACTCCGCATGGCTTACTTTGTGAAAAAATTTAACCTTTGGTTTCAATTTAATGTATTATTTTTATTAAATAAATAACATTAAAAACAAATGAATAAACCAAATAAATAAAAAAAAATGAAGAAATAAATAAAGCACTATTTACCTTAAGTGAAATTTGTTCTACAAAATGTTCCCTTTGAATATCAAGCTTAGCAAAACTACTTCAAACTCTTCGCTGAAATAATGAAAAACAAGTGTTTTCTAAACTGTGCTTCATGGACCATCATGGGGTTTAGATTATCTTGGGTCTCCCTTCCATTCATGCATGCTGATCTTTAAAAATGCTGAGTAGCCCACTAATCCTAAAGGTTTGGGAGCCACTGTTTCAGAGGAATTAACATTTTCATTATGGAAAATTAAAAAACATTTTATAGGAAGTTATCAATGCAAAATTTCAGAGCAATTCTTTTAACATCTGATGGGATGATTATTTTGTTTCAGGGCTTTTACAAAAATAAATCTGGATATTGTTACATAATGAGAAAAAATACCTATCTGGTTTACATTAGCAACTGTATGTTTCTTTCCAGACAGTTTATTTTGGGTTAAATTTTTTGGCTGAAATCCCTAACCAGATGTGGTTAATTCCTACATTTATTTTAGTTGACAAATTGCTTTGCCAACTCTCCTTACTCTTACATAATAATAATGATTATTATTTCTTTTGGTCTTGTTGCTTAATTTCTGCTACTTTCATTATCTCAGCTACAATAAAAAAAATCAAAATACTACCCAGGGCATAATCTGAAAAAAGCAAGACTATGTAGTTGTAGATTAATCTCTAATTGGGCCAAAAGAATCATTAGTACTTGTGACAGTGCATGACAGTGGTTAGCAAACTTTTTAGCCTGTGAGCTGGACTGACCCAGTCTGGGTCAGATGCAAGGAAGCAGTTAGGCGCTACGATGCAGCCACCATCACCATTTCCCTTCCTGGCAGCACTGGGAGAAAAAGCACCTTGGCTGCTTCTCTCAACTCCATCAAATGGATTCTTCGGCCAGATCTGGCCCACAGACGGTAGGTTGCTAAACCCTTCATGACATGGAAAGCATCTAGAAAGATTCTTAAATACCAAACTGGTTTGCAGAAATGAAATTTAAAAACTGGGATTTTTTTACCTGGTACCTGAGTACATTTCTGATGGCCCTCATAGAACTACGATGAAGCCATTTTTATATAGTCACCTTTCAGAGTACGCCATAAGTACTTTAAGTAGCCACACATTTTAAAGTGGAATAAACAAAGGAGGCAGAAATGAACAAGGGCTCTTTTGACAAATAGATCCGAATTCCTCAGCCATTTATAATTTAAGTATAATTAAAATCTTGTGCTCTATTTTACCTGTTAGAAAAGTTAACAAAATCTTCTTCTGACTCGCAATGATCCCTTTAATACACACACATGCACAAATATGCATACACATACAGACTCTTAGAAAAAACAGAGTGCTAGAATATTATATTTAAATCTTTACCTGCTATTCCTCTTCCTTAGTTTGAGCAAGTCCAATTAAGAATATATGTTGTTAAAGTTCATGAAACTTCCTCACCTTTAGATAAAACTAGTGGTTGCGACCTTAAACTCATATTCTGAGATTAATTCTTTTTTAATAAGTATAAAATAATTGCAGTTGAAAAAGGTGACAAGAACAAGAAATCTCTCTAAAGGTAATCTATTTGGGTCTTTCAAATCTTTTTCAGAATCGGTGGTTTAATCTAAAACTTTCAATGATTTCACATTCATCAACAGAGTTAACTTAGAGCTGCTGGAATCCCACCTTTAAACTGGCCTCATTCTTTCACTGTAACCTATTATAATATCATACACCCCTGAGAGTTTATTTTTAAATGAGGCCTACAATTTAGTTCAATACATATACATATTCATTAAGTTTGATCAATCTAATCAAAGATGTCCTTGAAAGTGTTCGCAGGGAAAAATTAAATCAGCATAAACTAACTATTATAAGCTGCATGGCTCAAAAAAAAAGTCTACTGTACATTAAAAGTAGTTCTCTTATACACTATGCAAAACATTCTCGTTATACGTCTAGAAGCATATCCCAAATATAGAATAGACAGTTTAGAGACAAATGAGAAGAAAAATACTGATAACGATAAAGCAACAAGATAAGTATATCTATATTCAGATGCACAAAAACTAAAGGAAGAAATCTAAATCTTCTCTGGACCAATATTTTGACTCACCTTGTTGAAAAACATTTAATGCGAGGTAAAATCCCCAAGCATAATGTGAATTAACATTCAGAATTGTATTAGAAAAGAAGTTAAGAGTCCAGCTTTTCTAAATGCTGAGCAGTAGAAGTCTGTAAGGATTTAGGTGCTGAAAACTGTCTGTGATCAAATGTAGATTCATTCATAGATGTTAGGGTCGGAAGGGACCTCAATAGATCATCAAGTCCGACCCCCTGCATAAGCAGGAAAGAGTGTTGGGTCTAAATGACCCCAGCTAGATACTCGTCTAACCTCCTCTTGAAGACCCCCAGGGTAGGGGAGAGCACCACCTCCCTTGGGAGCCCGTTCCAGACCTTGGCCACTCGAACTGTGAAGAAGTTCTTCCTAATGTCCAGTCTAAATCTGCTCTCTGCTAGCTTGTGGCCATTGTTTCTTGTAACCCCCGGGGGCGCCTTGGTGAATAAATCCTCACCAATTCCCTTCTGTGCCCCCGTGATGAACTTATAGGCAGCCACTAGGTCGCCTCTCAACCTTCTCTTGCGGAGGCTGAAAAGGTCCAGTTTCACTAGTCTCTCCTCGTAGGGCTTGGTCTGCAGGCCCTTGACCATACGAGTTGCCCTTCGCTGTACCCTCTCCAGGTTATCCGCATCCTTCTTGAAGTGCGGCGCCCAGAATTGCACGCAGTACTCCAACTGCGGTCTGACCAGCGCCCGATAGAGGGGAAGTATCACCTCCCTGGACCTATTTGTCATGCATCTGCTGATGCACGATAAAGTGCCATTGGCTTTTCTGATGGCTTCGTCACACTGCCGACTCATGTTCATCTTGGAGTCCACTAGGACTCCAAGATCCCTTTCCACCTCCGTGCCACCCAGCAGGTCATTCCCTAGGCTGTAGGTGTGCTGGACATTTTTCCTCCCTAGGTGCAGCACTTTGCATTTCTCCTTGTTGAACTGCATTCTGTTGTTTTCTGCCCACTTGTCCAGCCTGTCCAGGTCTGCCTGCAGCTGTTCCCTGCCCTCCGGCGTGTCCACTTCTCCCCATAGCTTTGTGTCATCTGCAAACTTGGACAGAGTACATTTCACTCCCACGTCCAAGTCGCTGATGAAGACATTAAAGAGTATCGGTCCAAGGACCGAACCCTGCGGGACCCCACTACCCACACCCTTCCAGGTCGAGACCGACCCATCTACCACGACTCTTTGGGTGCGACCCTCTAGCCAATTCGCCACCCACCGAACTGTGCAGACATCCACATCACAGCCTCTTAATTTGTTCACCAGAATGGGGTGGGATACCGTATCGAAGGCCTTCCTGAAGTCCAGGTATACGACATCCACTCCTCCTCCTGTGTCCAGGCGTTTCGTAACCTGGTCATAGAAAGAGACTAGGTTGGTCAGGCACGATCTGCCCGCCACAAACCCATGCTGGTTTCCCCTCAGCATAATTTGCCCTGCCGGGCTCTCACAAATGTGAGCCTTGATAATTTTTTCAAATACTTTACCAAGGATGGAGGCGAGACTGACTGGCCTATAGTTGCCCGGGTCCTCCTTCCTCCCCTTTTTGAAAATGGGGACCACGTTAGCCCTTTTCCAGTCCTCCGGGACTTGGCCCGTGCGCCACGAGCATTCGAATATTCCCGCCAGTGGCTCTGCAATGACGTCGGCCAGTGCCTTCAGCACCCTCGGATGGAGCCCATCCGGGCCTGCCGACTTAAAGGCATCCAGTTCTTCCAAATGACTCTGCACCACCTCAGGGTCTACGCATGGAAGTCTGGCGCCTTGCTGCTGCCTCTCTACAACCCCAGTGAGAGACTTGTCGTGCCCCTCGCTTAGGAACACTGAGGCAAAGAACTCGTTGAGGAGTTCAGCCTTGTCCCCTCTATCTGTCACCAATTGCTGCTGCCCATTTAGCAGGGGTCCTATTCCTCCCTGGGCCTTCTTTTTACTCCCAATATATCTAAAAACAATTTCTTGTTGTCCTTTACTTGGGTTGCCATCCTCAGCTCCATGGTAGCTTTGGCCCGCCTAACTGCCTCCCTACAAGCACGAGCAGAGGAGGTATATTCATCTTTAGTGATCTCACCCTTTTTCCACTTTTTATGTGCTCCCCTTTTGGCCCTTAGGCTGCCCTGGATTTCTCTGGTCAGCCATGGAAGCCTCCTGGCCTACATGACCTAATTTTCAGAACTAAGCACCCCTGAGTATCAGGTCAGCAATGCATCAGGAAAGTTAGACAGACAATGCTAAATGTATTGAGCAGCAAAACAACCTGTCTATCTATCTCATATTCAGAATCATGATACCTTAAGACACTTTAAAGGATTTTTTATTCCTTTTAAGGAATCCACACCACAGGGCTCATATGCTGGAACCCTTGAAAGAAACAAGGCCAAAGGGTAAAAAATCCAGGGTCCATGGATAAAAAAAAAAAAGCCTTAATTCTTCAGTACAACCTGATTTCACCCTTAGACTTTAATGTGAGCTCAATTACAGCCAGGTTCACCTACATCTTTTATCTACAGATGGTGGAGTAATAAACCAGGGAAGCATTATTCAAGTAATTATTTTTATGGGGTACCATCCAAAAACTGCAATTAGGATTGAAACCTCTTTGTACTGAACACTATACAAATGTAAAATGGAAGCCTTACCTAATGGGCTCATATTATACTCTAAATAGAAACCTGATGTAACACCATGTATAGAATACATCACAGGCAATAACAAAGGTAAAAGTCTTTAGCTCAGAGTACATTTTTCTAAGCAATAGTATATTTGGATGCTTCAATGTTTTGTGCTCTCCCCTAACCTCCTCCAAATACACCCCCCTTCCAGCTTGCATTTGATAGTCACCAGTTCAATGCATTCCAACATTCTTCAAATGATGAAATAAGCCACACATACCAACCTTCTCAGGCAGAAGTAACACCACAGAACACTACTTCAGGAAAATAGTTCTTGAAAGTACACCATTTGCTGAAAATAAGCCAATATACCCCCCCACCCCACCCCACTTCGGGCAATTTTATGTAGCACTACTGTAATCAGAGACATCCAGTACTGGTTTTCTTAATTCAAGGGATGCAGCTGCCCAAGCCAGCACCAGAACTTAAGTTCTCTGAAGCAAGCCTTAGAAAAGCAGACTTTCTGGGAAAGGAGGCTGGTGGTACATACTATTGGGTTTTGTTTTGGTTTGTTTTTTGGGGTTTTTGTTTTTGGGGGGGGGTTTTGGGGGGGGGGGGTTGAGTAATTTTGATTAGCAGACAGATGCTATAAATTAGGAATGAGTTGGCTCAGAAGCAGGAATTAATTCCAAGGCCTCTGCCACATCAGAAGTCACATTAATACAGGAGAAAAAGTTGGACTGTATTTATTAACTCCTAATTTCCTTAACCCAACGAAGACTCAGAAACACAGTACCATTTCCTTGCCAGAACAGAAACTCTTACTGCATATTTTATGTTTTTGGCAGTAACATTTTATAAGTTATGATCAACTCTTAATTTTGGTCAAGGGACCATGAAAACTAATAAATATTGTAAAACCTTACTCATTTGTATACGGACTTCAAACTCTTACGTAGCTCATAGTCTGACAAAATTAATAGAAGTATATATAGCTAACAATGACTATGGCCACTTTGCTCCATCTACTGAGTTTGTATTATCATCACTGCATCTGATATAGAATAGACACCAAGGTAGGGGGGAGGGGAAAGTAGGACCTTCAAATTCTGTTAACTGAAGGATGGTAGGGTAGTATGAGAAAAAACAACTTTCCACTAACATAGTATTTGCTTCCCTTAACATTCCACATCCACAGAATATATATAAAATTCTAGTTCTGATTTACAATACACAGACCCATGTTAGCATCCATGCATTCTCCTGCTAAGAATTTAGAAGGGAATCCAGAAAAAAAAATCTGTCAGAAAGGAAATTAAATCCAAAGGAGCCATAATTCTAACTGTCACGATAAGCTGGAAAAAGTCATTATCGCACCAGGACAGGAAGTTTAATGGCCCATCCTGAAAATGGAATCTGAAACAGGCCCTGCCCTGTAATACCTGCCAGAAATACCAAGCCTCAGACAAGAAACCTCACTGGAGGGAATAAAAGGAAGAAAAAGTAGCACCTAGAGCTGCATGATCAGAGCTTTCTATTTCAAGGCAGAGACCCTATTATTGGTTAAGCACCCTTGGAGTATAAATGCTAAAATCATTCACACTTGAAAATATTTTGGAGTAAAATCCTGGGCCCACTGAAAAACTCTGACTGAATTTAGTAGAAGGACCAAAATTTCACTCTTGGACTGGATTTTTTGTTGTTTTGTTAAGAAAAATCAGTAATATTAAAGCCTAGGAGTGAATTGATTTTGGACCTATAGGGGTGTTGTTTAGTGTTTTGAAGTACAAGAGAAAAACTACTTGCTCACAATTCTGATTTACCTAGTCTCTTCACTTTTAGTATGAAAGGAAGGTTAAAAGGTTTATCCATAATAAACATAGGAACAACCTGATATAATTTGAAGTGTTGAAAGTAAAAGAATGAAAGCATCTGCATGTTCATGTACCGGTGTGGACTACAGAGACTTAAGTGTCAGTACCTTTGCAGGATGGAAACAACAGCTGCCTGAAGCACTCTCTTTCCCAGCAGTATCAGCCAAAGCTCACATTTCCAGTCTGTGATATCTGGTAAAAGATTGAATGGAATGCCATGTCACTGCTCTGTAGATTTGAACTAGTTCTTTGAAAGTCCGTTTTGCTGTTTGCTTTGACCAAACAAGCCAAGGATCCTCAAAATATAAGAATTAATGTCTTCTGTATTCATATTTTGAAGGATATTCCAACTTAAGGAAAAATATTGCTATATTCCATTCTTTCAAAAAAAAAAAGTACAGCAAATTCACTGTTAATTTGAAAACAGGTATTATGCCTGATAATCAGAACTGGAAACATTTAAAAAACTTTTTTTTCCTTCCCAAAGCTATACAAGGGCTGCTAGTTTTATTCATCTTACTAGATAACTGCATGGCTACTAGAAAAAAAATTAAGGATGAATAAATTAAGGGAAACAAAGAGAAACAAGAACAAAACTTCAAATGGACCTGCAATGAGGGCACTAAAAGATAAAATGAAATTCCATAATGAAAGAGAAGCCCTTGGAATATATTAAAGTAAAAGTCATAAGGTGTTGTCATCTCCTGTTGAAATGGTTCTATAGAAATTTCAGTGCCTTCCTGATGTGTGCCTGCAACACTGAATTTTGCTTGAAGAGTATAATAAATCATGTGAAAGAGCATTTAATCAGTTAATAACCTCTTGGTTTGTTAGGGACTTTTCCTCCACAATAAAGCAAAAAAGTTAATCTGGTCCTAGATGACACTATTGGCAAATCGAAGAGCAAGGAGAACTACTGAGATCTACACTGGTGGAAAATCAAGTTCACTGTCTGAGGTGGCAAATGAAGCTATGCATAGTGAGGATTGCCAGATGAGGGACAAAACAAAATGCAGACACTTAAGCAAGCTTGGAATTTATGAAGCTTAATACAGAAAATATTACCATCTAGAATTATTTCTAAACTAGTTGTAACTTATATACCCTTGAAAATGCAGAAAGCATGGGCTACATTTTAGGTCCTAACAGAATCAAATGTGGTCCATGACAACAATGGGAAGCAAATGAAAGACTCAAGATAAGAGTTTTGAATACAGAAGCCAATCTACTTGAGACACATTCTCTCTCTCCATTCCTTTTGTTTGAACTTCCTTTTTGGATATGTAATCAAAGCTTTATCAGATGTTTCCTTAAATACTTGGATTTTATTCTTAATAAAGAATATATCAAACTACTTTGACCAAGTATGTAGCAATAACATTACTACAACCGAGACATGACCTGACCTGTTCAACTCAGCTTTCTCGCAAGGACAAAGAATGAGGATCAGAAACAGTTTAGAACCAGAAGCCACAGATCAAGATAAGATAAAAATGGCCACTCATCAAGAGACTAAGGTGCAAATCAAAAGATTTCTTTTTACTTCTTTATTTATAGTATACTATGGGAAGAAACCCAACTTTATTGCTTGACTTAAATGAACATTACCTGGGCTATAATGTTAAGGTTATCCAATTTGTAGCACTACTGTTTTTATACCGGTCCATCTCATGATTGCACAGAAGAAAAACATTTAGTGATTTGTTTCTTAAGTTTACTTGTTTCGTAGGTTAGTAAAACATAGGGTCCAGTAGGGAATCTGAACCAGTTGTGTTCCTTGAAGCACACAGACATCATCTTGTTTTTTATCGTAAGGAAAAGAATTGATCTTTTGGCTCAGTTAAAAAATCATTTTTGTTAGCACATTGGAAATCAAAGCCAGACTGTCTATAAGAGATGAGTACTGTGAGCAATACTGAACTTCAGACACCTCCAATCTCTCTGTATACTTGGTTAGACTTTCTCTACATCCATGGAAAAAAAAACTTTGTGCCTGGGTAGAAAATACAAGGGATTCCAAAACAGAGTTTCTCCTCAGGTGTTGTACATGCCCTGTGTTTTCTGCAGAGGTAAGTTTCCTTTCTAAGGGGAAAATGTTAATTTTTAGTTCTCCAAGTTGTCAGGATATCCTTCCAAACACTTACGAATTGTCTTTTTCAGTCGGCTGAGAAGCTGACTTAAAAATAATAAATATATGTAATATCCAGCCAATAAAGCAAAATAAGTCTCAATTTGAAATATGACATTTTAAACAACATTATCTTTTTCAAAGTTGATTATTTTATTTAATCAACTTTGAAAATGGATCAAAATGGATCTTTAGTGTGGTTACATTCATGTGAATGATGCTGCAAGTTTAGAAAAATACAAGGACACAGGGAGTTAGCAGAATGCACACTATATTACTTTGGGGAGAGAATACTGAAAGCCCAAAGCAAACTTAATGAAGGAAAATGAAAAATCTCAACTTTGAATGATTTTTCATATTTTAATGTAAAATGTATAACTCTGGTAAAATCATTTAAAAAAAATCATTCAACATAAATAATTTGTTGAACAATGTGCATGTGTTCACAAGCTTTGAACAACTTGCCTCAAACAGACCATGCCCATTCTTTTATTTTATTTCTTTTAAACATTTCTATGATGAAAGGAATGTTTAGAGTTTCTTCTCTGGTCTACAGTGTATGAGTGTGGCTTTCACATCAATGGGGAAGAATGATTTATGCACCAAGAAGATACTGACGAATGTTTATTGATACTGAAGATACTGATATTGATGGATCAATTTTGAGTTTTTTGCTCATGCAACAGAACTTCAATCACTGACAGAGGAAAGTGCATCACATTACTTGGATTTTTCTCCACAATAAGCAGTGGCTCCCTCAAGGTAGCAGTAAAAATAGCTGTCCATATTGTCAATAATTTTACATAAAAAAATCTCTCAGAGTATATGGACAAGAGTCAAATTGTTCTTCTGAGATGTCTTCCTTTGTTTTTGGACAATTTAGTACTCCTGTAGTTGAAGGAATTAAAAAAATGTTACTTCAGAAACCATAAGGGAATTGTTTGAAAAAATACCTTTTCAGACAACACACAGAAACATACTGGAGCTGTCTATTACTTACATCAAAGAGAATGAGGTAAAATTTTGTGTCTTTGCTAAAGCAAACTACAAGATATGGGAACAGGATAATTAAGCCTACCTTTACAGCAACAGTATGATCTTTACCAAACCTTTAGAGGGCCTGATGAAGACAGCTAAATCTAACTGAAAAACTGCGACTGAAAATTCAGACTAAAGTTTTCCTACCTTCTTCACAGATTTCTTTGTGGCTGAGACAGGTGCATCAGAATAACTGGAAGTGGAAAGACCAGGTACACAGGTATCTCTGACACTGTCTTGCTTGACAGTTTGAAGTCCTGTAGGCAGGAGGGGCAAATAGAACAAGCAGCTGTGGATGAAAGTGACTCTTTACTCCTTTCTAACTTTATTTGCATACTAATTGAACCCTGGTAAATTGTTCTTTCAAATCATAAAGGAGTGGGAGTGTACTTCTGTGACACTTGCTGTGGCATGCCAGAATGAGACTTACAAGCTCTAAAGTATCCAATGATAACTGATTCTGCCAGGTGCAAAGCATTTGGTCTACTTCACTCATGCTTCTGAATAACACTAATATGATAACAGGAAATAACCTGAGTTGCAAAAACTGTTTTGCTTATTGCTTTGTGTTTATATATCTGATGCTATTTCTGTTCAAAAAGTAAAGACAAGTATAAGCACACGTTCTTTCTTTTCAAACGCGATTAAACTGGGGACACAAATGAAGCACATAACATACAATTTAGCATGAACAAGGAAATATTCTTTGGTGTGTAAAGAAGATACACAGAAATTATACAAGCCACTGGATATTACTAAAAGCTTGAACAAAATGAAAGCAAAAAGGTTGTTCATTTTAACCTTATTTGGTCCAAAGACAGCCATTCAATAGCAGTCATAGAACATGGAATGCTTATGAAGATGCTAATTCAAAGCCTCATGGAACCTGTCAAGAAACCAGATATTGTACCGGTGTTTACTTTAACTCAACAGAGTTGCTTTAGTAACATATTTAAGAATGTACAGTGGAAAAGGGTCAGAAACATATAGTTTATGTTTTTTGAGCAATGTTACTTTTGGGGTATGGGGATAAATTGAAATGTTTTCTTCTATAAAAACGAAAATTAATTCTGAAGACTTTGAAATATAGTAAAGAAGAGAGCACAAATATCAGTCATGGTCAAGGAACAGTAGCAAATAAGTAATCATTTGAGGATTGTTTTCAAAAAGAGAGCATTCCTAAGTTGAAAAGAACAGACGTACCTTATTTTTAGGGTACCGACTTTCTTATGTCAGATTTACACCATAAAAATGGAGATAGAGAGAAATTATACAGAAATTTCAGGATTTTTCTAACGACTAAAACGGAAACAGAATACATAATTATGTAAAAAAAAAAAAAAAAAAGAGCAAAACCTACCATTACAAATTATTTACTCTGGATATTAGTATAAAGGAACCTACCCCACCCCTCTTCCTTCCTTCCTCCCCGCTAAAAAAAGCCCCAAGGGAAAAGGAATATATGTAAAAATATAAAATTTTATGTTCTTCAGATTTTAAACGCAGCTCAACAGAAAAGATGTCAGATCATTCAACTAGATGCCAGTAAACAAACAAACAAACTATAGTGAAGATTTGCAAAAGCACCTAAAGGATTTTAAGCAGAAGTCTTACGTTGAATCCATGGGTCTTTTTGCTTATAAATATTTTAGAAGCTTTTCAAAAATCTCTCTCAGTGATATATTAACTAAAGTGTCTGGTGCTACTGATGATGTGTAGGTAAAAGGCATTAGATGAGTAACAGAAAAATTTCACATACTTCACAAAGATTTCCAGTGTGGTGTTCTCCAAATATCCCATGCAGCTACCAAATCCCGTAAGTTTAGATACTAGGGTAGCATTTTAATCAGTCTGAGACAATGAGACCTTTAATCTATAACTTTCTATGCCTTCGAAAGGCAATTTTTCCCTAGGTCACGCTAATATTAATAAAAGGCTTTCAATAATGGTGCTGAACTAGTTATATTTATTAATGATGCAAAACACTTAATTCAACTCATAGTCTTGAAGTACATTCTTGTGCTTCACCTTGTTCGTAGGTCTTCAAAATTGTATTTTTAGAACTGTTTTCTACTGTATATTCTAACATACTTAAAGCTCTCATGAAGGGAGAGTGTTTATTTCCTCTCTGATAATATTTCCTTGTATACCGAACAACTGATGAAGAAAGTATCCAAATAATGAAGAAAATTAACATAAATATCTGTGCCTTTTAAAGTAATATAGTTTGCTTATAGAGAATTTGCTGATTTTCAAAATAACTTATCTTAAAATACTGTAGTAATAAAAATATTTTAATTTTAAATTTCACATTTAAACAAATGCATATATAAATGTGTGTTTGAAAAGCAAACTGTTACATAGGTCTGAACCACAAGAGTTCTTTCTACTTGTTAAGTCACAATGTTTTATTACAGAGAGGACTGAACATATAAACTAGAAATAGCTTTCATTGTTTAAATATTCCTGAGAGTTGGGGAGGGGAGGACAGATGGAAATAAGTGTCAAACTAGTTTAGATTAAGTGAATTTCCATAAAAGATATTATAAAGAAGCTGTAATTTTTATCTCCAAAACAAACACTAGAAATCCAGGAAATTCCAAATTAAGCTTAAAATGAAAAATAATTCCAAACATGCTGAAGTTATGGCATAGTAAATGCACTTAAATCCCCTTAACTGTCTTGAAGTCACCCATCTTTAAAAAAAAAATAAAAAATCCTTAAATTACTGATATGTAACCTCAGACCAAATCTAACTTGTAAAAATATATCATTTACATTCATTTTACCCACATGCCTCACTTTATAAACTTTAAACATATAAAATAGAATATTTCTTTACTTTGCAAAGCATCTTCTTTATAAAATATATCCTGAGGTACTTCAGAGTTTAATAATAATGCTATATAATATGCTGTGTGACTATACAACACACTGTAATGCCAGTGTGACTATCTTGACTACCAATGCAGCTTTAATCTAGCTTGCTCAGACACTGCCAGCAGTGTAATCACAGTAGCATTGATGTCACCATGGGCTAAATGACTATGGATTCACTCTGGTTCTGGTGAGCTTGTAGCTTATGCTTAGTTCTGTAATGGTTTGGCTGCAAAGGTAGCAGTAAAACTGAAAGATCCGAAATTGTACAAAACACAGTGAATAAATAAAGGATCATAATAGGTAGTGTTTTTAGGAAATATACACAAAGACGACATCTTTTAAGAAAAGATTTCCAAAAAAACGGAGTGCAACCAAAAAATTTACAAAGTAGACTGGTCATTAAGAACATTATAAATGTACAAGATTCTGGGGGGTTGCTTACTCCTTTGAGGTTGTTTGGGTGTTTAAATTTACCATCTCAAGACACAAATTGGATGCAGATTGCTGATTTCTAGTTAGTATGCTCTATGATGGAAACATCATAATTGCCACAGAAGAAGCCTAAGAACTAGACGTAACCTAGAAGAGAAAGGTAAATATTGTTTTCTCCAAAACCACACAGTCTAAAATTTATTTTTAAAATAATATTTTATACCACAGGGTGTACATTAGAACTCACATTTTTGGAGAAAATAGGTATTACCTTTCCCTGTTAGGCTAGCTCTAATCTTGAATGGTGTGTCCTGGCTCACTTGTTGTCTCTCAGTAACATGCTAGAGTAGATCCAAGAAACATGGATTTGCTGAAACTGCAGAAATAAAAATAAAAAAACATTTTACATTGATAATATACTCTCGTCCCCATTCTATACAGCCTATGTTTTCAAGCATTTAATTATAATAATTTGAAAGTTCTGACAGTTAAATTGGCAAATCAGATTTTAGGCATAAGATCCTTTCCTATTTCTCCCCACTTCCTACCCAACACTCCTCCAGCACCTGGTCCTCCAAATGAGAGCATTCTGGCCACAAATGAATGTACAATGAATACGAAATATACTCAGTGAATATTTTCATGCTTGCTTGGTACTTTAAATTCATTATTTTCAAGGTGGTGAACTGAAATCTTTTGCCCTATCAATATAAATACACCTCTATGCAACAATGTAGATATTGTATAATCCTTAGTTACTAGTTTAATATGCTACTTTGATTATGTGTAGTAGGTTTTCTTGAAAACAAGAAAAATAATGCATAATAAAATATTTGTTTTCAAGTTAAAAAAGGAAAACCAGGAAAGGAAAAAATTGCAAGGACTTCATAAAAGGTTAGGTCAGATCTCAGGCTTAATTTCAAGTGTTGCAATCTTAACCTTGTAAATGCAAAATATCAAAGTAGGAAATAATTTTCTTTTAACATGTCTAACGGGATACTAGGAAACATAGCGAGCTAACCTAACAACTTGTGTTGCTTTAGTCATCTACCCAAAGGAAAGCATTTAATTTTTTTCCAGTTTTGTTTATATGAAAATTAAATAAGAACTAGAAGACTCCCTGAAGCAAGATTTGAATATTCATTTTTAAAATGATGTTGCTCAGTCAGCATTTTAGTTTAACTAAAAAAATTATGGCTTCAAACATTTTACATTGCCACATTCTTTCTTCAGCACATTATAATTAAGTATATTGTACTCATTTGTTATGTATCTACGAAAAAAAATCCGCACAAGGACTATTAGACATAACAAACTTCACCAAAAAGTAACATAATAACAAATATCACAATATGCTTTGTGCTTGTTTAAAGTGAAATCAACTTTTTCCAAAGCTGCAAAAATGCAGTTAATTTCAGTATTCTTTGAAAGGGAATGTGCGCATCATTTCTAGACAAAATAAACAATTCCACTATCTAGACCTATAGTTAATTGCACTTCCATTGGCAGTTAAGTGAAGAAAAAAAATCCCGGATCCCCTAAGTAAAATGAAAATCATATAATTCTGATACCAAATCCTTAATCCTCTAATGGTCAAAATTAATCTCAATTGTTAAAACCTTTTCAAGACTCTATTACTTTCACTTTTGTATGTTTATGACTACTACTGTGTAAGAAATATATAGAAGACGAGTGTTTGATTGGCTTAGTAACCTAGAATATTCTGGATAGGAGGATCTTTATTACATGAATTATGTGAAAGAATGGGGGGGGACACTGATCTGATACTAAATCCAAAAAACACCCAAGAAGTCTGTATCAGAACACTTCTAACTTTTTGGACATTCTTATTGCTGACCTTGGTGTACCTGTTCTCAAACAGTGGAAATGTAAAAGCCTGCCTGAACGTAAAATTATGGAACAAGAAATCATCCACAGACTGGATTATGTTAACTATGGTCTAAACAGGGATTGTGGATTCTTATCCAGTGGATTAGTTTTTGTGACTCATTTTTCTATATGGCTTTATTACTTGGTTGCCTCTTTTAGCACTGTCCCCTTCCACCCCTCTTGGTCACAAAATCTTATATATCTTTTATTCAGTTAGTTTATAAGGTGCATCTCTATCCTGACTTCCGCCTGACTCAGACTAACAGGCTAACTACCCCATGAATTTTTAAATACCATATCACAAAATTAGATATTCCAAATATGAAGTTAGAGAAACACCATGGTTTTAAACCGACTCCACTAAAATTTAGTGTAATATTCTAGAGCTGTCAAAGTAAGTGGGAAGGATGTCAGCCATCATCAGAAGGCAAGGTCTAATTTACAGGTGTTTATGACATTTTGGTTCAAAAAGGTTGATTTTTTCTTTTACCTATAATGGCTTACATTAGTAATATTTGGGAACCCTTAACTCCTAAATAAAAATGAAAAAAACTGGCTGCAAAGAGCAGTTTCATCAAATCCGTTTGTTGGCCTGTCCATTATAGAGGCACCTTTCTCATTTTTAGTGGACTTATGCCCATATTTAAAAAAGAATCCGGTACATTTACTGTCATAGATACTTTTTTTGCCTTCCAGAAAAAAGGTGAAGTTCTGAATACTTACAGAGAACAACTTACCCACACATCACAGTGGACACTCCTAGACGTTGTCATGTCAGCATGGGAAAATTTAAAATGTGTCTAAGTATGGTTTAAGATTGCCTAACTACCAAAAAATTCATGAAGCTCTTTGAGTCTCAGGGCTACAAAGTCTGAATAATTGCAATGAGTGAATCATAGACAGATTGCCAAAGTATATCAACCAATGATTACACTCAAGATAATTATGATCTTGTTTTAGAAGCCATTAAAGGAACCTAGAGTTGATAATTAAATACTGTATTACTATATTATAGCCCTCTGAAGGACAACCTTGTCAATGTTAGTTAATTTAGGAAATAAAAACATAACTGTTTGAATAAGGCTCTTTATTTGTAAGCAACAGTATCTGATTTTCTAAGTAAAAACAAAAGATCTCTGAGAAATCTACAACATAATAAATTTGTTCAGCACCTAATCAATTTATAAGCAAAGGATCATGATGAATCACAATTAAAAGGGATACTGAAGGCACCAATATAACCTAAATTGGAATTGTTTTAGTAAACTGAATAAAACTGAATAATCTTTAGGTTACAGCAAATGTTTGAGATTCGAGAGAGCGAGAGCGAGCATGCTGACACTAAGATAGATAGATACATGGAAGGATATCAAATGTTAAGTCATCTCTAGTGATTGTTCTGGCTTGAAATCCTCTATCCCGAATTCTGGCAGAAGCCAGTATCAAAACTGGTATCTTGCTCTATTTTGTTTCTGAATTATGTATGGAAACATTTCTTCTGTGTTTATACAGTCTTTGCCACATTGTAGGCACTATAAGCAATAAAAGTAGCAAGAATTATGCCACAGCAGGACCACGGACAATCCTACTGAATATACTGCTTGCTTGCAGATTAACTTCAGTTTGAAACGTGGTTTGCCAGGATGTACCTAAAGAGTTTCTGTTCATGAATTCCATTGTAAAGTCTGGATTCTATGCTATTTTATGCCAAGTGGCAACTACAATAGTTTTTATCTGAGCACCTAGAGTTTTTCAACCCTAAAAACAACTAAAACAAAACAAACAAAAAATAAACTCCCTGCAAAATTGGGGACGACCTTAATTGGTTTTCTACCAGAATAATAGATCCAAAAGAACCATCAAAAACTTGATTAAAAAGCATGGATTTAAAACGTAGTTCTAATGGTACTTAAGAGAGGGAGCAGTTGTGTGATACATGGGCTTTCTACATATTTAAACCAACTCTAATGACACCTGCTTCTATCTCTAACCAGTCAAAATACTGTAACTCATGATACCATAGACCTTGCAAAAGTAACCCATGCATTTGTGCCTCCATGCCAGACTACTCCAATTCATTACATCGAAGCATGAAACCAAACAGCCAAAAAAAGGTGGGTTTTTTTACAACAAAATCAAGCAGGCTACCTACTCTGCAGTGTAGATCATTGTGAACACTTCAGTTTAGTGCTCCACTCTCTCCATTGGCTCCATGTCAAAGATGGAGTGAAATTCAAGATCTCTGGCCTGCTATTCAAATCCTTTTGATGAGACTTGCTTTAATTACCATAACAATTACTATTTATTGTGACATTCAACAGTGAGTAGATAAGACAGAAGTATTAAACAATCTACCAATGAGGTTAAAGGTAGAGAGGAACAAGTGCCTCCAAAATTTAGAACATAAAATATCCACTGGAACTAAATCATTGGAATGCACTCCCACTAAATCTCATGGCTTCAAGAACTAAATACCAAGCATATTTATTCCTGTTAACAAAGGTAAAGCAGGTACTCCCTTGGAAGGTGTCACTGCTCAAGGCAGTGTCAGTGGCTATGCTGATGGCAGCAGCTATTTTTGCATCCCTTTCCCTCAAATTGATGCCCAGGACTAGTACCCAGTCACCCCTGCCCTTAGCTACATTACTGCCTGATAGATTTCCCATAGGCAACTCATAAAACAATGGTGCCTAACCTTTTTGCCCTGGATGGATGCTGTGCTGGGAGTTGGATCCAGTCAGCAAGCCTGATCTGGCATGTGAGATGGCCACAGCAGGATCTAATCCAGCTGCACAGAGAGGCAAGGGGCAGTCCAGCCCCCAATCCAGCCATTTTGGCAAGTGGGGGATGAAAAGGCCATGGCCCAGCCCCTTTCCACGAAGAAGGGGGAGAGGCAGGTGTGGAAGGCATGGCCCCAGTCCTAATCCAGCCATGTGGGAGAAAGGGGTTGTAGCTCAGCCCTGAACCAGCAGGCTGGGCTTGTGTATTTGGCAGCAAGGAGTGGCAGTATTAATTGCCATCATTCCCCTGCCACCAAGTTAACCAACACTTGGGGAGCCTGGAAGAGCAGATGCCATTACTCCAAGGGCTGGACATGGTCCAAGGATTGAGCAACCCTGTCAATGTAATTGGTGGGTGGAAGAAAGCAGGGGGGGATAGCTAATGTTAATGAAAGTTTCCATTAGCAGAAAAAAAAAGTTTTGCTTGTATTTTTTCGTCTTCTAACAAATAAAAATGTTCATCACAGTTTCTCTGCAGTTATTAGAACTGTATCCAATACAGTGAAGCAGGTGTGTCTACCTCATCTGGACTGGTGAAGTAGAGCCCAGGCTGCATGATCTACCGCTTATAGTAGCACTGTTAACCCACTCGTGTGCTGACCACATCACCACCATTTGCCAGGCTACCAAAAGGCATCCCCAATGGGCATCTTGATATGGAAATTTAGCAGCAGAGCAATATGCAGCCATAGAATTAATGCCCCCACCACTCACACTGCCGCTATCAAAAAGCATCCCCAACAGAGATTTCATCCAAGAGATTCTTTAGAAATATGAGCAGGAGCAGCATTAACTCCCCGAGTGTTGGCCTTGCCAACAAAGCAGCTCTGGCAGCAACAGAGATTAAGGCCATTGCTGTTCACCACACTGCAGAATTTATGGGTCCATGAGCCAGGATTAACACTCATGGGCCACATGCAGTCCAAGGGCCACCATTTGGACAGCACTGAAGAATACCATAAGTGCCAGGTACAGATTATAAAGCTTTATGCTATTTGCTTAATAATGGCTAACTCCATTCACACAAGACCTTACTGAAGCTGAATTTAGAAGGAAAAGTAGTAAATTTCCCAGTCCCAAATAGAGTGCACTGCAGTAATTCCACCTTTGCCTTTACACAGGATTGGGTTATTGACACACAGAAATGGTCACAATAACCACGCCAGCTGTAAATGAATGTGGACATAACCCTACTATGTCGCTATGAATATTAGCAAAAAAAAATTGATATATTCCTTCAAATAGGACACCAAGGAGCTCCCACCACAGTCCTGACATGTAATCATACTTAGCTTCACTTCTCTGTAGCACTGCTTGTGACTATATCAAATTTATTCCTACCCACATCCTCATATCTGTAAGGCACTCATAAAGCAGACCTTGCTGTATTTCAGCTCAACAAAATAAGATGATTCAGCAGCCCAGCAGTTCAAGGTTTACTGTTTACCATTATCTGAGAAAAAAAATAAAGAATAAACCCACTTATGCACCTCTTCTTTCATCCTGTAATTTTCTCCAGGCAAGTGAAAAATATGTGAGTAACCATATCCAAGAAAAAAAGAAAAGGTTGTCAAGAACATTTGGGGACACAGAGGTGTTTAACCCTAATTTAGCAATTACTTTTTTTCAGAAAGAGCTTAAACAGGCTGTTTAATAATTAGCTCATTAATGTTAAAAGATGCGCTTTTAAAACAGGGCTTTACTAGTGATATTCAAAGTCAGCTAGCATCATGGCCTCCCAAAGGGAATGTGCTAGCTGAAATGATAGTAATCACTTACAGGTCCAAATCCTATACAGATCTTTACGAACTGTAAGCAAGCTATGGTCTACAAGTAAAATATAACTGCAGCATATCAGACCTCAATAACCAAGATCAGGACAACGTTCTACCAGAGAAGTTGAAGCATTTTTTGATTCCCAACTTATATCAATTGAGAATGCCATCTAGGAATTTCAAAGACCCCTCACAGTGAAATTAAACTCAAGTCTGAAATGGCATTAAAGAAAGCTGAATTAACTACTTAGGCCAGGTGTATTAGATGCAACTTCACTGATGTTATTGTAGAGAAAGGAATTACTCAGAATACACCTGACACCACTACTACCTAGGGATGCAAAAAAAATCACAATGCTGCAATAAATCTCCTGCTGAGCGAATCTTTCATCACTAAACGATGGCTCTGGCCTCTTTTCTTTTTAGTTCGGTCAAACTGTAGGTCATTCAAAAACCACAGCAATCTGTAGATGGTAGGAATATTTATCTGCAAACCTATCAATATTTATACATAAAATGTTGCCAGAAAATTGCACCACACTACTGACAAACTAGTTTAATAGAAAAGGATTCCAACAGCCTTCAAGTATGGGGAGCTTGGCAAGAGGGTCATGGCAATTATGCTATGAAAAAAAAAAAGATGAAACACCTCCTGCTCGTTTTTTTCTTTAAGGCCTTTCATGGAAAAAAATGGAAGCTATGCGTTACCACCAACATGCTTGCAAGAATTTCAACTCTACAACGTCTATGACAATATGTTTAATCAAATACATGCTTCAGGGCTTTGATGGACACCTGTGGTCTTAAGAAGGATTCTCCCCAGGACATGAAAGATGGATTAGTCCTGATTTGTCTTGCCTTGCTTTGTCCAGATGAAGAGACAAAAAGGAGTTTTCCAGGACTGTCTCTTGGGACTTTTGTCTTTCTCTGCGGCAAAGAGTGTAGTCTGCCAACTATGCTCACCTGGATATTGCCCACCTAATCAATTTCTCGCCACTGCAGGGGCCTCTGTTCTCTACTGTTCTTTTTCTGCCTACGCCTGAGGACTGAAATGCTTTAGTCTAACTCTAGGCTATTAGGCTCAGTATGTGGGTAATTGGGTGAAATCAAATGTTCTGTAATATAAAAAAAGTGATCACACAAAGAGATCTAATGGCTCCCTCTGGTCTAAATCTCTAGAATCTGTTATAGTTTCATAATTAGGAACTGTATCAAGTCTGCACACATACATTTTGGCAATTTTAAGTTTTACAATTTATACACATTAGGAAAAGGAAAACATGACATCCTGGGGTTGTGAAGACAAATGTTATCCTGAAAATATTCATGAAATCCAGTTTTCCAAAAAGAGGAAGCACTTGTGTCACAGTGAGGCATAGTACTGAGACAGTAGCAATAAGATGTGATAAACCAATGGATCTGCTGTCTAGTACTGTGACCTTTTCTGCAGCAAAAGTGAAGTCCTGTAAATAAACTGATTTTACCAGCAATATGCAGTGCAAAAACATTACTTTATCTGGGACTGACTTAGACTTTGAGTAGGAAAGGAATAAAAAAAGGTTATCTTCTAAATTTATCCTATATTTGTGTTGGAAATATAAATGAAGTAGATGACATCGAAAATACTTAACAGCGTCTGAACTGACACTAACATTTGCCGTTGTTTATTTTGGATACCCCATCTTTTTTCAAAGTTCACCCCCTGCCTTTAGTTCTGGAAAGGAGTTAGATTTTGTGTCACTTGAATCCATCATCTCTCTCTAACTTTGTATGAGAAAAAGATTATCCTGGAAAATGTGATTACTATAGGACCTAGAAGAGATGAAGCCAAATGCTTTATGAGAGTACCAGATGCTATAGGCTAAAACTTTCAAAACCAAGGCCTAATAACAAGGTCTTTAACACTGTACATTTTGTCAGGGTGTGTATACATACATACATACATATATAAAAATACACACACACACACACACACACACACACACACACTCACTCATCTCAAAGCTTCAGCTTTTTATATTAAAAAGGTACAAAGTAAACCAAGTAAAAGCCCAACATAAAAATGTTAAGACCTCAATTTGACTCAATTATTAAAAATCAAGGAAAAAAAATGGAAGAAAAAAAGTCAAGAAAAAGATGATGGACCTATGAGTGTGATGGAAGTTTGCATACTGGAGACTGGGCCAATCAGAAAAAATAATAAAAATATATAATTAAAAAAAAAAAATCAAGCTAATTCCAGAGTTAGGACCCATCATGGAACATAAACTTGCAGTCTTTTAAACCAAGGATTCAATTGCTTGATTGCACACTCTCCTAATGACAACTGTGGCAACACTGTTTGAAATATCAGAGGCAGAGAGGTGGTCCCCTCAGGTAGCCAAGTTGCATACCCTTTGGGGATTTAGAGATTATAAATGTCACCTTTAAACCACTCTTAATAAGAATGAGAGTAGCTGCTACAGACAAAGAACTAATGTAATAAGGTCGTTATGTGAAGTGGTGATTACTTATATATTCTTCTTCTCCTCTTGTCCTTGTCATAAACTATGTATGCCTTTGTGATTCTTGACAACTTAGGTCTTTCTTAAAAACTACAAATAAAGATTAGATAATACTACAAAAGAATTGAAGATTCTACCTGACTTTTAAGAAATCAAATTATTTAATTAACCTTCAATAGCTTCTGCATTAATTAAGAACAAATCTTGAGTACAGAAGAAAGAGCCTATTGCTCTCACTCAACTTCCTCTATTTGCTCTCACAAGCACATCAAACAAGTAAAAAAAATACATATACAAAAAGAATCCAGCTCTCTTTTTGTTAAGTAGCAATGTAAGATTTGGATGAAAAAATATTGATCTTGTTTAATCACAACAAAAAATAACGAGTAGTTCATTATAAAATCCCCAAACTTCCATTGTGCAAAAGAAGCCAGGGCTTTATTGATATGGCAGATCATTCTCAACACAAGAGCCAATAATACAATGCAAAAGTTGGCTAGAGACAGCTACAGCTTAAGAGTCTGTTCCAACTCCCATTGGAGCCAAAGGAAAGATTCTCATTATTTCAAGAGCAGCTGGACTGCCCTACTTGCATTTGTGCAAGGTCAGGCTTAATCTTTAACAAAACAAAAACATGAAAAATTAAAATGCAAACACCTTAAATTGCTAGGTAAACTAAATCACAAAAAAGATCATCATGTGTTAAGATAATTGTTAAATGGCACTTGTCTATGGCATTTATTTAAGGCAAATTAACATAAAATACAAAATGTACAAAACAACCTCAATATTTACTCACACATTCAGGCCATTATGTGAACAGAAAAATACATTAACTTCCTCAGGGGAACATTTCTCTTAATAGGGGGATGGACTTACTATATTTTTCCATCTTTAATAATTATGATCCCTGCTAATATATAAATATCATATATATCTATGAAGTGGATGCAAATACAATAGCAAGTAACACTCTCTCAGACAGGTCTAATCCATTTAACTCCTTCTTAACAATGTTTTACAAATTATTACAAATAATTCTCTGATCTTGGGATTTGTTGAATAGTTTTCAGAAATTAACTAAAATAAAGTCAATATTAAAAGGTAGGTTTGCCAGTTCTTTCATGGTCCCAGAAAACGTAGAGGAAGTTGGCAGGATCAGCTCAGCTCCACTGTGCTCCTGAAAAATATAAAATACCAGTGTCCACTGGATCATTGGGTCCTTGGAACTCTGGAACTATTTATGAAAAAAAGATTTTGGTGATGACTGTAATGGTGATTTAACATGGAGATTTAATAGGGTCTTGTTAGAAGCTGTGATCTTTCCCTTCTTTTAGTTGCATGCCCTAAAGATATTATTACTTACATAATAAAGGGGTAACAAAAGCTTCGTATGATGATTAACAAGAGAAGGACCTTGCCTTTAGTTTCTTACATAAAAAGGAAAGTAAAGTTGAGGGAAAGGAAATGGGATGCAGTTAAAAAAGAACAAGAAAAAGAAAAACGTATCAGGTGACAGCAGCATTTCTTATTTGTTCTACTTAATGATTTTTTCAAAATGTAACTCACTCAATTTTGTATTTATACTGCTGATATCTAATTAAAAAGAAAAGTAAAATTCAGTCTTCTTAAGATGCGTCTCCATAAGACTATTCCTGGAACTGTCTCTATTGCCTAACCATTGGTGCAACTCCATTAGTGGTAGCAAGTGTGGGAGCTCAGTGCAAAAAAGGACACAGGCCTTTTACTTCTGTATTCTTGAAACCTAGTTTAAGAAAGACAATAGTAGAAATACTGACTGAGGTCTAAGGTAGTATCAGTAAAAACAAAAAAACCCAAAACCTTGCTCCAGCACTTCCACCATTGCAACTACACCAATGCCAGGCAAAAGTTAAAGATATCCCCAAAAAGTCTAGTTTAAAACAAGGTTTGTAAGAATGCTCTTTAAAGAAGGGTTGGATGACTTGAAGAATGGTGGCATGGTGGACAGAAGCAGGAAAAGGACAGGGAAAAATAGTGAATTAAAAAAATGTAAAACAAATCCATTTTTGTAATACAAACTAGACAGAGGTAACATAATTTGCATAGCCAAGTATTTAATATATTTTTCCAGGACAAAGACAGAACCACACTGATGATAGATTTCTCCTAAGGAGTTATGTTCGTCTCTGTGCTTAGTCTTTTTCTAGATATGTAAACATCCCAAAAAAATTGTGGGATAAAATATAAATTCATTTTTCACAAAAATAAAACCAGTAATTCTAAAAAAAAAGTTTAATAGCATGTGACACCTTTGCAGCTATCACCAATTTAATAGCAAACTGCTGGATAATCATTATTTAATAAAGAGAAGCACAAAGCCCAATATATTTGTTTACTGGTACTGATTCAAGTAACCTGGAATTTAATAGATTTTTTCTAATAAACAGCACATTCACCTTTTGTTTACTTAAAATCTGGCCAGAAACAGTGGATGTCTCACAAGAATTTACCTAAGCACTGAATGCTCCCAGCAAGTACAGCAAAATATTGGCATACTATACAGTTTGCATTCAACAACTGTGGCTTATGAAAACAGGCCTAGGTACAACAGTTTCTTTTAATGTTTTACCATATTAATTTAGAAATATATAAGTTAAAGATGTAAAAGACTCTTGCATCTATTTCTTTTCAGTGTCAAAAAGCAGGCCCCCAAGAAAAGATAAACTGGACATTAATCCAATATTTTTCTACTTTATCCTAAATAAAATAAGTTAAAAACATAAAAATTCTTTTATACTGCAAAAGTAATATTTTTAACACTTAAATAAAAAAGGTAAACAAACAGATATGAGCAGAAAAAAAAATACTACTGTACTTCATCACTTCTATATATGATATTAAAACAAAAGAGATTTATTTGAATATACATTCAAATCCAGAACCGTTTTATTTATTTATTTATTTTTAGCTGCAATCTGCTTCTGATCATGGACTGGAAAGCGACTGGAAAGCAGCTGAAACTACTTAGCTAGGAATTTCTCCTGTGCAAGAAATCTCCAGCTGACATAACCAGCTCTGACACCCTGTACCTTGCAGGGCCTGGCAATCCACAGGTGGAAGACAGTCTTTTGGTGGTTCTACAAAGCATTGTTTAGAGCAGCCTTCACCCTGCTCAAACATAGGATGGGCTGAGGTTAGTGCTGAACAAGCATCAATATTAGAGTTCCATAATCACCTGCTTCTCCATTTCTGCTGTCCATTTTGCTGCTCTGCACCACTTTGGTGGAAAAGCCAGTAAAATGTGTTTTCTAAAGACTGAGAAGTATCATTTTAAAACACCTACATCTATATGATATTCCAAGCGAGTATTATACAAACATGTATAATAAATTTACTTATTTGTATGATTTTTACATTTTATATAGATGTTTGCTGGCTACTTATAATCCTTCAACTATGACAAATCTTGATATCAATTATTAAAATGAAAAATTAAAAGTTATGAGTCTCAGAAACAAAACAACTTTTTTTTTCCCAAAACACATGCTTCTTGTAGGATTCAAATGCATATTTTTTAATTAAGTTTTTCTCCAATACAGGAAACACAAGATGTAGCAATTCTATCTAACAAATATTTAAAGTGATCTATATCTTCTTAACTTCCACTTTCAAAATGCATCAACAGACATTTAGCATCTAATGACAAAGATGAAGATTCCTGATTATGCAGAATTAATTCCAAAATGTGCATTTTCTTTTCGCATTTTTTAGTAATTGTCATGGGAATGACAACAGGTAGATAACAGCAATGTTAATTAGAGACTGTAAACCTAATTCACAATACACTGTGCAAGCCTCATGTTTACCAACTGCAAACAGATGCTTTAGCACAGTATAAAATTATATTGAGTGTAAGAACTATTTTGCCTAAAACTTGTGAAAGTAGCTCAAATCTGAAAGAGCAATATATAAAACAACACTTGTAAACATCGAAGTGGCCATTAAAACAAAAAAAAAAAAAAGAAGAAAAAACAAAACTATTTAAAAGAAAATAGAATTGATGCTATTATTTATATTATCAAGGAAGAAATATCAGAGCAAACTTGCCACATCAGAAAATTTCTGATGCTACACTTCCTGGACACAGTAGGTTCCCAGAAGGACTTACTCTGTCACACAGTCAACCATGACTCTGGAAAAATCTTTTGTCAATATTCTGTCTTTCAAAAACAGGGCGCACATTTTATTTGGAGACACGTAGCATGCACAAAAATATGGTACCCAATTTTTAACGTTTTCTCATTTGAATGCTTGCTTTTTGTTCATCTTAAATGCTGTTCTTTTAATATAGGTTTTTGGTACATGACAAATATATATTGAATATGTACTTTAGAATATAAATAGTACAATGTAATTTTCAAAAAACTGATGCAGCAACAGCAGTAAGGGCCTAAATAATAAAGTAAGCCTTAAGCCTAGATGACCTGAATACAAAAACCTGGACTCAATGGGCACCTATACACATGCAAAGAGGCTGCTCCAATGTACTGTAACTATAACACATCAGAGCAGACAGACTCAAACAATCCAGTCTGCTGAAGCGTGATAATTACGGCGCTCTTGACCATGCTCCTGCAGACCCCAGCATCACATGCATCTTTTTTCAGCACAGAGACACGGGTGCATGCGATACTCCAGGCGCTTTAATTAGAGAGAGACTCTCAGAGGCACTCTAATTAAAATAGCTCCCAGAGCATTTCTATAAACACCCAACATAGTTAAAATAGATCATCTTTAGTTTAAAACATCTTTACATTAATATTCTCATATATATATATATATGAATGAGTATGCATGCAGGGAAATTAAACTGAATGCCTTGGAAATATATAACATTTTACTTTGAAAAAAAGGGGAAAAAATAGAGTGAGAAAGAAATGAACCTAATACAGGTTCATAGATTTAAGGAATTTTTCTTGAGGGCACAATAACCCTAATGTAGCTCCAGCATTAGAAATGAAACTCTCCACTGAACCTGCCAAAAAGCAAGCAGGGTCTCCCTTGAATTAGTACTTGACATTACAGAATGCAGAGATTAAGTTATGGTCAAAACATGTACAGATAAAAACAACCCTTTAAATACTTGGGGACAGAAGAAAAGCATCAAAAGTGAAAATATGGTGTAAACTTATCATTGTTCCCTACCTTTTTACATAAAAAGGTAAATTTTACATTACTGGAAAGTATATCTGTGTGTGCGCGCATACAGGGGTGCAAACACATGGGTGCGTACATGTGCATCACCATCCATTATTGTTCTACGATTAATGGCTTCATTATCAACAGTGTACTCCTTGTGTCTTCTATACTTAAGGGGGTGGGCAGATGTCAGTTTCTCCAGGGAGAGTCCCTGGAAATCACAAGTGTACAGAAGTTCATAATTTTTCTCCCAGAGAAAGTTCCCACACTTGAACAAAAATAACAATTTTGCTGAAGGCACTGGCCGACATCGTTGCAGAGCCACTAGTGGGAATATTTGAACGCTCGTGGCGCACAGGCCAAGTCCGGGAGGACTGGAAAAGGGCCAATGTGGTCCCCATTTTCAAGAAGGGGAGGAAGGAGAACCCGGGCAACTATAGGCCAGTCAGTCTCACCTCCATCCTTGGTAAAGTCTTTGAAAAAATTATCAAGGCTCACATTTGTGAGAACCCACCAGGGCAAATTATGCTGAGGGGAAACCAGCACGGGTTCGTGGCAGGCAGATCGTGCCTGACCAATCTAGTCTCTTTTTATGACCAGGTTACAAAACGCCTGGACACAGGAGGAGGGGTGGATATCGTATACTTAGACTTCAGGAAGGCCTTCTATACCGTGTCCCACCCCATACTGGTGAACAAGTTAAGAGGCTGTGACTTGGATGACTACACAGTCCGGTGGGTGGCGAATTGGCTGGAGGGTCGCACCAAGAGAGTAGCGGTAGATGGGTCGGTTTCGACCTGGAAGGGTGTGGGCAGTGGGGTCCCGCAGGGTTCGGTCCTTGGACCGATACTCTTTAATGTCTTCATAGTGACTTGGACGAGGGAGTGAAATGTACTCTGTCCAAGTTTGCAGATGACACAAAGCTATGGGGAGAAGTAGACACGCCGGAGGGCAGGGAACAGCTGCAAGCAGACCTGGACAGGTTGGACAAGTGGGCAGAAAACAACAGAATGCAGTTCAACAAGGAGAAATGCAAAGTGCTGCACCTAGGGAGGAAAAATGTCCAGCACACCTACAGCCTAGGGAATGACCTGCTGGGTGGCACGGAAGTGGAAAGGGATCTTGGAGTCCTAGTGGACTCTGAGATGAACATGAGTCGGCAGTGTGACGAAGCCATCAGAAAAGCCAATGGCACTTTATCGTGCATCAGCAGATGTATGACGAATAGGTCCAAGGAGGTGATACTTCCCCTCTATCGGGCGCTGGTCAGGCCGCAGTTGGAGTACTGCATGCAATTCTGGGCGCCACACTTCAAGAAGGCTGCGGATAACCTGGAGAGGGTCCAGAGAAGGGCACTTGTATGGTTAAGGGCCTACAGACCAAGCCCTACCAGGAGAGACTAGAGAAACTGGACCTTTTCAGCCTTCGCAAGAGAAGGTTGAGAGGTGACCTTGTGGCTGCCTATAAGTTCATCATGGGGGCACAGAAGGGAATTGGTGAGTATTTATTCACCAAGGTGCCCCCGGGGGTTACAAGAAATAATGGCCACAAGCTAGCAGAGAGTAGATTTAGATTGGACATTAGGAAGAACTTCTTCACAGTTCGAGTGGCCAAGGTCTGGAACGGGCTCCCAAGGGAGGTGGTGCTCTCCCCTACCCTGGGGGTCTTCAAGAGGAGGTTAGATGAGTATCTAGCTGGGGTCATCTAGACCCAGCACTCTTTCTTGCTTATGCAGGGGGTCGGAGTCGATGATCTATTGAGGTCCCTTCCGACCCTAACTTCTATGAATCTATGAACAACCTGAAGGAGGTGGCTCCCCAGAAAATCTCTCTCAGGAGACAGAAGTTCTGTACAGAGAGCCAGGATGCTTTGCTGCTTCTCCTTCCCCTCCCACAGAGAGAGGGAGAGCTTGTGTCAGTCTCAGCCAAACAGGGAGCAGAATACGCCCCCTGAATGCTTCCCATTGGAGGACTCATAGTAGAGATGATATATTTTATTAGACCAACAAGATTTTTGCAAAAAAATTCTTTAATTGCAACATTTTGGGCACAAACAGCCATCATCAGCAGCATTGGAGAAAAGATTGTAAAATTTCTCCTGGGTAGAAATTAAAGTTCATATTTCATAAGATATTTCATATCCCATTGTTGATGCAGTTAAAGGGCATGTTCTGCTCCTGCCTTGTTCCCTGCCTGAATCGTGCTGGAGCACTTGGTGCCAGGAACCACACAAGCATTCTCCCTGCCCAGTGGTTGGACTGGAACTCAGCCTGGGGGAGGGGAAGGCTGGAGGACTCTAGGTGCAGACAGAAATTACATCTGTCACGCAATCACTCCCTTGAAATCACTCTAAAGCCATAGCCACACAGATGAGCATGGCTGTGGAGCCCTCTGTTTGTGCAACAAATCAACCCTCAGTGTACGAAGGTTCAAATGGAGCCACTTCATTAATTTCTGTCTGCTACACTTGAAGAGCAGCCAGGCTCGAGCTGCTGTCTCTGGGTGGAAGAGGGAGAAGACAGGGGAAGGTGGTCCCTTCTGGGGTTCTCTCAGCCCCACTGCAGGCGAGGGGCCTGTGGATTGGAGCCCCTCCCCTCGCCATGAGTTACACCCAGGAGCTGCATTTCTGTCTGCACCCTCTTTGTACAGCACAGACCCCAAACCCTCCCCCAGCTCCCCTGACCCTGAGGATCCCTGCCTACATTCACTTAGAAAAAAAAAAAAAAAACCCTGCAAATTCTCTGGGCTCTAAGGAACCCTGGAAGTGCAGCACTCGCACTGCAGGATCTTTGCTTCTCTTTGAACTTCTGTACAAGTCAGTTTTCCTTTCAGGAAAACAAACCTGGGGAGTTGTCCTGGATGACTGGCATGTGTGTACGCAGCCTAAGACTGCCAAAGTGTCATGTTTCTAAATGTCCATACACAATTATTCAAAATGTTCTCCAACTTTCAATTTTCAAGAAAATTATCCAGGTCCTTACTCTGGTTTGGTGTGCATATAAGTTGATTTTTTCTAAACAGAAATGATTGTCATGATTTTAAAAAAATATTCCATTTTATTAAAAAAATTGTAATACATAATTCGTATATGACTGAAAGATTTAAAAGTGACAAGAATACAGCCCTTATTTGGAAGGTATGAGCCCAGTAGGGTTTTTGTGATCATTCGTCAAGTGATAAATGTTTTTAAATATTACTACGGTGAGTTGGACATAATATATATTGGCACTTTGTAAAATATTTTTCCCATCATGCTAAAGGAAAAGGACTGCTGCACGTTTTTTTGGTTTATACATAAGTTTACTAACTTTACGTAATTATTGAATAACAATTTTACATGCTCTTCTTTATGATACATTGAAAAGGTTAGAAATTCCAAAGTTAGAGTTTAACTCAGTTTCAGAGATAATCTACAAAAAACAAAATGTTTCTGCCCTTACTGACATCATTATATAGTACAGAAAACACCTAAAAGATTTATTTAAGTGGCACTATTACTATCACATTAGACGCTCAGAAATTAGCAACTCATTTATATGTTTTTTTCCCTTATACCTTTATGGATGATTGGGGAATGAATAGGCTTCTGACATCAGATTATGTGCAAGCAAAACCTCTTAATTTGAGAGAGCAAAGACTTTTATGTAAAAAGTTGTATAACTTTTTATTTAAAATATGTATTATCTCAAATGCCTGAGAAAGACTCAGAAGAAAATACATCTTTGTAAAAGATGCAGAACCTTAGCTCCTTCATGATGGAAAAACTTGCAAAGACCAATGAGGTCCAAATCTCATGTTTTGTTGAGTCACACTGTGAGCGTTTTCTTTCTTCTATTGTTAATATTATGAATACACATCCTTCCTAGATTTAGAGGATTCTCTTCTGAAGCACAAATGTACTGTATTAAAATGCATGTCAAGAGTGCTTTTGTCGGCTTCCTATGTATACAACTTTAGCATATTTGGATGTTTGGAAAGTCTTAGAAAATGTGGGTCAGTAACTTTTTTGCGCATCCCAGCCAAAGGTCAGGACAGGGAGACAGGGACAAGCTGAGTGCATTTTGTGACTGATTTGCTTTTTTTTTTTTTTTTTTGGTCTCTTGCTTTGTTGTTGTTGCTTTTTTCCCTTGTAATGGCAACCATTGAAAACCATCCTTATTTATCTGACATTTTGGAAACTTTAGGCTTTGCATAGGATACAGACGAGATGAAGTACAACAGGATACATGACAAATGTATCACTGAGCTTGTAAGTTTTATCACAAGAGTTTCACTCCAACCATGTAATACAGTTGTCCCTCTACATATAAATATACACAAGTCAAATATAAAGAGATAATTGCCATGTAAGAAATCATGGAACCAGGTTTAGCACAAGGACATAACTGTCTAGTAGATATGAGGACAAATGCAGATTTTTCAAGTGTATTTCTGCTAAATTATGTTGCATCTTTTTTTAAAAGAAAAACTTTTCTTAAGTCAGAAGAAATGTGTGTAAGCTTTTGTTATACAACATTAGAATATCATGAAATGATCAAAGATATTTTTGAAGTTCATTAGATTTTTCAAATAGATACTTATTGGATGTAAAATAAAAAATTAACTCTTTCAAATAAAGGGAATTAAAATACTATAATACAACTTTGCAAGAACTGCTAGAGCTTCAACATTACCTTTAAAAACTGTATTCAGAAACTCTTTTGCCTTCGTAAATGTAACTGTGTATTATAATACAGAAGTACAAGAACTTCACTGTTTTCTTTATTCGGGTTGTTGATTCTCTATCAATATTTCTCCCAGAAGTAATAAAATTAATAAAAATGGCACCAAATGAAGTTCAGGTTTTAAATGAAGTACAAGACATATGCAACTCAGATGTTTCAAAGTAGATAAAAAGTCTCCTAAATAAACATCTTTTAAAATAGGAGACTCAGCTAAGGATCATATAGTTTGACTAGAAGCTGGCATAATTAATCACTATGGGAGCTTGGCTAACTAATTAAGATAGCACTATAAAAGCCATATCCTCATAAATAGCCAAGCCATGTTATACATGCACACAACTAATAATGTATGAAAAATACATAACATTTGTCACAGACACACACATGAATGTAACATTCTTTTGAAAAACTATGGAAAATCAAATGTAAGTATCTACCATCTACCACTAACTTATACTCCTCCATGCTATAAAGCAGGGATATCAAACTCATCCAGCCCCATAAGCTAGGTGAGAGGCACAGATCAAATCCACAGACTGGTCCTGCATGCCATGTACAAGTGTGTACTCCACACCAGGTCAGTGCACCCTGTGGTGCAGCATGTGCCCTAGGCCAGTTCAACATGCAGCATGCTGGCCTGAACTAGTCCATACTGCAAGCAGCATGCAGGTCTAGTCTAAAACCCACAAAGCAACACCACGGGTTGGAGCAGGCCTGCAGGCCCTACATTTGACAACCCCACTATAAAGAATATCTCAGCACAATTATTGTAATTTTCCAAATACCTACTCTATTTTTCTCACCCAACAAATGAGGAATTTCACCATCAAATATGCAGTCCCCTAAGACAAAGGACAGAGAAAATACAGCTCTAATTTTATTAAACATAAAGCAAAGGATGGGCATTGGTCCTGTTTTATACTGGACTGCCCCGTTTTAAAAACTCTTTGTCTCCTGTGCATTTCTAAATGAGGAATGGACAACAAAAAGTCCTATTTTTCAGTTCACTGGTGAAAATACATATCAACCATTTGTCCTCGCGATTCTATTGGCTATGCCTAGAGACAGGCAATGCACAGCCAGGAGGAGCAGGGTTCTGAGCCAGCCAGGGTGGGAGGGAGAGAGGGAAGGTGGTAGCCTTTTTGAGGTGGCCCCACCCCTCGCTGACTGGCCAAGGGGGGCAATGTTTTCCCCCACCTTCAAGTGAATGTCCTATATTCTGGAGATGGGTCAGCAGCCACCTTAATAAAAACCCCAAATTGTTGCAACCTTCAAATCTGGTATCTTGACAGAAATGCCCAACTTTTCAACGTGACCGAGCACTCACCTCTAGCTCTGGAGGAGTCTGAAATAATGGACGTTAAAGTTATGACATTCTGAAGTACTGGAAAGCTCTTTCAGGTTATATTTAGAGATTTTTTTAAATAGCTCCCTCCAAACTCTGTATGGTTAACCTCACTGTAACAAAAGCACCTGGCTTTGCAGAGAACAGACATAAAAACAGCCTCAGTAAAAAAAATTGTAAACTAGCACAAGAACATTTTTTCCTATTGAAATATAGGCCAAACAGAATATGCATGTGTGACACAAAGGGCTTGCTGGTCCCCATTTAGGAATACAAGGGCATTATGCAGATCATAATGGACAAATCCCAAAAACATGCTAATAAAATCTTTTACAATATACCATCACTTATCCCATATTTTAAAAAAGGCAAGAATTTTTTTGTGATATTTTACTGGACCAACTGTAGAGCTGGGAGAGCCGTTGGCTGAGCTTTTGGCCATCAAGTGCTGTCCTTTGGGTATGAGAGAAAATCAGATGCAGGCTGAGCTAAATATCAGAGAAAACACTGAGTGCAAAGGTTAATGTATTTTACACAAACTTTTTAAAAAAATTACATAATTAGAAAAATAATTACTTTTGAATGCTGTTTTCTAGTATAAAAGGTATTATGACTGATAAAAAAAGATGTTATGCCCCATAAATCAGAAGGAAAATCCATTAAAATATAGGTAAATGGACTGCACCAGCAAAGACCAGTGATTCTCAATCTGGGTGGACATGATAGCCTTTTAAGGCATGCACAATCTTAGCATTGTTAGGTATGCCAACTCCTACACATGATTTACAAGATAAACCAGTAATTTCAAACAAGAATCCATGGCATCAAAATTTTCTGACCTGTTGTAAACTTTCTGAATTCTATGCAACAGCAAAATTGCTCTATTATTTTTTCCATCATCCAAAAACAAATGAATGCTAAGAGCTAGCATTTTCCAAGGGGTACTTTTAATTTAACACGAGTTCCTTTGCATCTTAAAAGCCTGAGAATCACTGGCACAGAACACTTCTCTCCTAATGACTGTTACTTCTTGGTTAAGGAGAGTAAGATGTTACGTCCACACAAAAACATAATAGTTTTATATATCTCATTTCCCCCCACTACTGCTTTTTCAGTCCAGACAACTGCCATGCCACTCAAACAATGTGCTTTCTAGAGGTAGGTTTGGTACAACAGAGTGGGTTTGCACCTAAGAGTGGGGCATCTGTATCAAATTATGTAATATTTTTCATTATGTGTTTAACAAATGTCTAAACTTGCCCAATTCAACCTGTTACATGGTATCCAGACAAAATCCTGTATTGGAGAAGTGTCTGATACCTCACTGAAGGAGCAGTCTGCAAAATGTGGCTATTTTATGGTTGTTTCATCTACCCTGTTCTTTGTCTACAATTGCTGCCCTACCCCGGTGGAACCACACAAAGTACTTTGATGGGTGAGACATGGACAACTGGAGAGAGGTTGGAGTGTTAAATGAAAAAGTGGTAAAATGAAACTATGTAGGGAAACGGAACATCACTTTGGTTAAAAAGGACTTGCAGAACAGAAAGGGGAGGAGACACAGCCAGTCTGAAATGCTGACAAACCTCATGTACAAACCAGGACTCACAAGAACAGAAAATCAGACTAGAAAAGGGTGCATCTCTAACAACTTTTGTTGTCTGTCAAAATCTACTACTCTCTGTTTTTAAGAACTGCTTTATTAAAAAAAATAAAGTTACTGTAGTTAAGAAATTAATTTGCTATTCCTTACTTGTATTGCACACCATCTCCAAAGTAGTTAAACAACAAGCCAAGTCCACTCTCTGCTCAGGTGGAGTTCTGGAAGAACCTATTTAAGCAAACTGAGCATTTGGGAGGTCTGGAAGACTTGTTTCTAAGTTTGCAATTACAAGGTTCTACCTCACAAGGACAGGTGTCACAGAAGAGGTCTAGACTCGGAAGTGTGCCTGAGAGAGAGAGAGAAATAGTGACTGGGTTCTACCAACGTGACTTGAAAAAACCTGAGCTCTACCAGCTGGGTTGATTTCCAATAAATCAGTGATCATAGAAAGGGAATTAATTCTCCAACACTAAAACTTTTCTCTAAGATGGTATCCAACATTGCATTTCTGCCTTTACAGTGAGTCAAGTCAAAAAACAAGCTGGACACCATATAGCTCTTCTTCTTCAAATAAATTTTTAGAGTTCCATTAATAAATGCATTTTGTGGCTACCTACCCCACTTGTACAATGGTTGCAGACAATATGAGAGTCTAAAAATCCACTCAAATCTGTTAAATATAATAAGAAGTCTGTCCAAAGAAGCATCTTATCTAGAAATACGCATTCTAAATCTTGGTAATTGGTAATTTATCTAGTTTGGAGGTACACGAGAGGCTCATAAATTTAAGTAAAAGAATGAAAAGAACTGCTAAATATCATCTGCTACAAAGAACAGTAAGATGCAGAGCTCAATCAGTCTGTATGCCAGTATGACAAAACTGCTCAGATAGACATTACCACTATGAGGAATGTTAGCACTCCTGCTATGACTGATTCTGTCCTGTAAGAAATAAAGAAACTCAGGGATACCTTGATGTATGGTTTAAATGAATTCTCTGAACCACAAACTGTGAATATAATTTTTCATTTCGTTGGGTATTCTAAAGATTGGCCCTTTTCTGAAAGGAACTGGGTAAAAGTGACCTACTCTGGGTACGCTAAAAGAATACATTCAATTAAAAAAAAAAAAAATCAAAATTGTCACCCAAAAGGAAGTTGGGTTCATTGTTGAGCTCCTTCTATAACTTCTATCTACTCTTTTTAAAGAAATTTGGGGAGCAGAGGAAAAACATGATTACATATAGCAGGCTACATACCCGACAGAGTCCCCTGGATAGCATTCAGAAAATCTGAGTTGATCTTGGGTGTCAAAAAAGGAAAATGACACTACAATAAATTAAGAAGCAAAATTGCACTTCACATAGGAGCATCAGTGAGCTGGCATCTAGCTCCAATTCCAAAATCTAGAAGATAAAGATGACCTATGGCTGAAAACACTGAAAATACTTCTATGTCCTGATAGAAAGAATAATTATCCCGCAGAGAATTCCCAAAAATGTTGTAGGAGAAATACCCTGCTACCAACGTAAAATTAAAAAGCTTTTAGAATAACCCGTTATACGTTCATTACAATTCAGTGGGTGCATCTACATGTCCCTAAGGTGCCATTGTTACTGTGCCATCATTTAGTATTTCCTTTTGGAAGTACTAAATGACAGCACAGTAACAGCCCATACTGCGCTGTGCCGGCAATGCACATAAAGTTATTTTTAGCGCCTACATTGTCATAGCAACGCACTGTAACGAGGGAGCACATTACTATGGTGATGTAGCTGCAGTGTCACAGTGTGTGTCCACAGAAGCTACGATGCTGTTGTACTTTTATACGGCAATGTAGTGTCACGTGTCAACGCACCCAGTAACTAAAAGTAGAAACCCACTAAGCCAAAAATCGAGTTACTATACAATAACTAATAGTTAGTGGGGGTTTTGCCCCCCCCCTTTTTTTTCTTTTTAAATAGCAAGGTGATAGGAGAGGCTAGGCATCTAAGGCAATCTCAGGATTTCAGTCATGAAACATATTCAGAGAGCTTAAGTCCAGTGTATACTTCTCTCTCAGTTAAAGTGTCATAACTCAATCGCAGCACAAGTTAGAAATTAGAAAGCTGGCGAATATTTTGAGGGAAAACACATTTTGTTTCAATTTTTCCGTAAAATAAGATTATTTTTTCAAAGCAAAAGCAAAACTTTGTAGATGCCTATATTTTTATAGTTGAAAACAACAAAAATGGATTTTAGCATGTTGTTGGAAAAGTATTCCTTAACAATGTAATACTACACAAACAATCTTAGAAAATCATCATTAACAATGAACGCATTTATGGTACTTTTATTTATTTAATAAGAACTGTCTATACAAAGTTTCAGGAGCCCCACATGATTACTGCGGAAAGAAAACCAAAGCAGAATTAAAAAATACATCTTTCAAAATTGTGTGTCATAATACCTCATTCTAGGAAATATAACCTCAGCCCTCTAAGAAAATGTTTACTACCACTGACATTGTGAACCTGTAAATCAAATACATGCTGCATGCCAGCATGACAGCAGTAAGAACCTAGCACACATGCTATGTACTTACAGTAAGAAATAAATCTAACCATGCAACTATCCAAACTTGCTTTCAACACATACAAGAGGCATTTCCAGTTGCTAGGATATTATGCAGCATATTAAGTTACATATAAACATCCTCACAGAGATAGTACTGCTTGTGATAACATTCAAGTAGGGTAAAATCTTTACTCTTCTTACAGATGATTACTTCCAAAAATAAGCCTATAAACACAGTTAACTTTTTAAAATTCAGTATTTGCCTTTAAATTTCTAATACGTTGTAAAAGAAACAAAACCAATAAGAAACTGAAGGAACTCCTTATGAAACAGCTCATTATGTTGACAATAAAATAACTGTTCCCCTTACTTCCTTATTGCAGGCATATGCCCTTGTCTCCTAATGAAAGACATCACCCAGAGGTAGATCCGTCATCACAATGAAATTGGAAATTGATCTTGAGATTTCTGTCAACTATGTGAAAGATCAATACACGTATCTAGTATGATCTCCCCAGACCTTCCCCATCCCTATCCTCCATCTCTGCACCTCCTAATACTTCAAGGCACTCTTTACTGTTGTACTTAGACACTCTACAAAATTATGATATACTGAGACTGCTCTTAAAATACATAAATCCTGTGACTTCTTTGTTCCTGAACTCTCCCTAGGTGCTGAACATGCATTCAGAGAAGCTGGCTTTGAGTATTAGAATAAGATCTACCTCTTAATCCTTTCCTTCACCTTAGAAAAACCCAGCAAATATGAAAAGATTACCTAGATAGATGAGGCACAACTTGCCCAGCTTCTTTCCCCATGCCTCCATAATTAGACAGAGGGAAGAAACAAAGCTGAAACATATTTGAAGTACTAAATATATCCTACACATCCAGCTTTGATTCTCTGAGTGTGCGCTATATCTGAAGCTGTGTTCATGGAGTCTTTGCCTAGGGACAGACATTACACACAAACTAGTTTAACTGATCAAAAACTGGTTTAAACCAATAACAGAACATAGGTTCAGCACACATAAAACCAGTTTCAAAATGGCTGAAACTGGTCTAAGATAAACCTGACTGAATACAGTATCAGACTTAATGGATTTGGGTCAAACTGGTTTATGCAACGTCTGTCCCAGACCCCTTCCTGGTTTAAGTTAAACCAGAGTCCCCCCCCAGCATCTGAGATGCTTTGCAGCACTGGGCTGGGCTGTCTGCTCCAGAGATCAAAGCTGGCCCTGCCACTCTGCTCCCTAGCCAGAGCTGCAGCAGAGACTGCAGGCACAACAGGGTCTGCCTGGCTTCCCCCTGTTCCCTTTCACTGCTCAAGAGGGATTACCCCCCCGCCCTTTCCTCCCATCTCCCACACCACAGACCCCAGCCCCACAGACCCTAGGAATATGCTAGTTCATGCGGGGGGGGGGGGGGGGAGAGCGGGGGGTAAAATGCCCAATTTTACTGGGACAAGCAAACAGAACAGTGTCCGCTTAGGACTTTTTAGAGCTAATCAACAGGTCAGCTGGTAATGTCCCTCCACCATTCCCTCCTTGGAAAAAGCTGTTTAAGAAGAACTTGAACTAATGAGAGAGGCTTTTGTTTCATTGATGTTGCTGATAAACACTTATTGGCTCCCTTGCCTGTCAGGTTGCAAAAAGTATAAAGAAGCAGGGAGAGGGAGATTGAAAAGCTCAGTATCGTCAACAGATGATACTCCTCCCACCCCTTTGCCTCAGAGTGCTGGCTGGGGGCTGGCAGCATTCCCGCACCTTGATCTGCGAGCAGGGAAAAGCCTGGGACCATGGCAGGCAGGGTAGGGTTTTAAACCCCTCCCTAATCAGAGCATCCTGCCAGGGCCTGGCCATGCCCACCCCCTCAGCTTCGCACTGTGCAAAGGAAGAGAGGGCTGCTCTGCCCTATCATCCCCTGGCTTCTAGCCTGAGCCACTGCAGGCATATGCCTGCATGTCTGGGATGTCTGTTCAGTCACAAACTGATTTAGCCTAGCCAGGTTAGACTAACCTGCAAGACTGAATCAATTCATGTTCAGGCTGTTTGAATGTCCATCCCTAGCTTTTCAGAGCACCAAGAACCCTATCAGTCACAGGCTTAACATGGTATGTTCCCTCGAGGAATTCAGTCCCTTAACACAACAGGAAAAAATCACTGAAATACTACAGAAAATTAACTCACCACTGGCAACTCAGGCCCTTTTAGACAGTGAGAGTGAAGAACCCTGTATCAACTGAAATTATCAATATTTATTTTGGAGGAAATCTACTACTCACTATTTCACATAATCTGCTTGACACTTAATAAACCAAAAGTTGCAGTCAAACTCTCCATATAATTTGCATTACTCAAGCTCAGAACCTATATTTCACGTCCTCCAAACTTGAATATAGTCATTCTTTGTATGTGCACATGGAACCATCAGTACTAAAAAGCTACAAATTAGCTCATAACACAACTGCCATAAACACAGCCATGTAATCCTTACTATTCCACTCCTAACTCTCTCTAGCCCCAGTAAAATAAATAAGTCAAATTTAAATTATCAATCCTCACCTTCAATGCTTTCCATAACACTGGTCAAAATTACATCAGGAACTCTCTCATGCCATGCGACTATGGCCTCTCATGACAACTATATTCCATGGGAACAAATGAACCAACAGCTCTGAACGAAAAGACAATTTTCCTAGTGAATGTTTGAAGAATATAGAAATAACTTCAGTACCTTTGTTACAATGTGTAATCCCCACATCTTTGACTTAGCCTTCCAATAGTTGAATAATTTTTGTGTGCATGTGTGTGGTGTGTGTTGTACTAAGGAAATATAATCTGAATTTTTAACTAAGTTAGAACAAGAAAACAAAATGAGCCATTTTATTACATTAAAACATATATAAAATGTAAAAACCAGTAAGGAAAAATAAACTTGTGTTGTACCTACAAGTAATAAAGAAGTAAAAACTGATTTTCATTGATAATTACATAAAATAGAAGTAAAACAATTATAAATTTACTAAATGGTTACTTCTAATTTGGTCATTCATCTACTGTACTGAAGGTGTATCTGCTGCCTTAAAACCCCAAAAATAAAGTTAGATAACATTTTTCATCTTTGCTATTAAAGTATAATACTTCAATGTAATTTTTAAATATCCAAAATCAAATATATATCTCTAAGTTTGATCCAAACAAGTGTCATAACTACTGACACTTGAACATTGGGCTCTGGAAATGTCTTCATCTTAATCCACAAAAATATGTTAAATTTAAATAAAAATGAAAAACACAACTCAAAATCCCCTGATCAGTTTTATTACAAAACTACAGAAAGTTTTATTTGGCTGCACCATTCAAGTTGAACATGCTTAGCTTCAGTTTATCATTAAATTATTTTGATCTTGTTTTAATTCAACGAGTCACCAAGTGGAAACTATAGGAAAAAAAATCAGCACTTGATTAATTTATTAAATAAAAGTCTAGTTATTTGAAGGTTTATGCTACTTAGTTTTTAATCAACGTGCTTAGAATTTATACATTGTTTAATAAGTAAATTTCCCAAACCACACCATACGAAAAAAAGCAATCCAAAAAAGACTATTCTCGGAGGGTGTTCTAATGCACACAGGCTTGTTATTTACAGTTATACAATAGATCCCAGTGCCATCTAAAATCTCACCGATATTTGAGAAAAACTTCAACCCTGTGTCCTCAAAGTCTCTATCTATACACTGTCAAACCAGGTCAAGAAGGTTTACTTCCTGTTCTTTTCTTTTCTACAAATGGTATTTTGCATCTGTATTGCATAGGATCAAATCTATAAAATAGTTAACATTTTCTACTATGATTAATCTGACAAAAACACTATGAGAGGAAACATATCTTGAATGCTTTCTAATTACAGTGTAATAAAGAAACAATAATTTGCTTATCCATGAAGGAAATGATTTGAAATATATTAGAAAAAAAATCAAAACCAAAACCAAAAATACCTAACAAAAAACTCAGCTATCCTTTTGAAAAAAAATACAACAAAACAAAACTGGGTATTGTCCTGCAAACAGAACTTCAAGGGAGCTAAAAGACCTGACCGACTTTCATCAGCGATACAAGAGGGAAAGGGATACAGGTTTCCCTCGATTTATGCAGTAGATGAATTCCTGGAAAACTGTGCATAAATCTAATTTGCATAAAGGGAACCCAGATTATAATGTAACAAATAAGGGATATGTTCCCATAGCACTGAAGGAGGGAGGCTGGGACTAGGGAAGGGGCGAGGAGAGAAACGCGATGCAGCCCAGCAGCTACAAGCAGGCGGCATCGGCCGCTCCTGAGGCTGCAGCAGGGGTGGCACCAGGCTCTTCCCAGTTTTTGGGGTGGGCAACAGCCTGCTCTCGTCCTGCTACAGGCTGGGGCCAGCAGCTGCTACAGGCTGGGGCCAGCAATGGCACTGAGCTCTTCCCAGCACTCAGCAGTGGCATTGGGAGGGCAGGTTGGGGAGGCTACAGCAAAATTTGGGGTGGCAGCAGCACCCCTCCCATTGCCATGGCCTGTCCCAAGTGGCGGGAACAGCACAGTGCTAGCCCCGGCCTGCAGCAACTGCTGGCCCTAACCTGCTCTCATCCCACTGCAAAGCTGATGCCTACCCCAAGCACTGGGAAGAGCACAGTGCTGCTGCTGGCCCCAGCCTCACCCTCATCCTTCCCTCCCCTCACAGACTCAGGCTTACCTGCTTGGGGGAGAGGGCAGCACGCACCTATGCCAATCACGTAAGAGTGAGTTTACTTCGCATATAACGAATTTGGAGTATAAAAAGGGTCATTGCATAAGAGTAAATTTGCATATACAGAACCCGCATAAATAGAGGGAAACCTGTAGTTCTAAACCTTAGCAGTTCAGGGTTGAATTAATTAGAGCAAGGAGCATAGCACAGCATAAACAGCTCACAGTCACTCTAGCTTGTATACCACTAAACACCTCTCATTTAGGCAAAGAAATAGTAGAGACATGGAGTAAAAGAACAGCAATCTTTGCCTTTTCTCCATGCTGGCCAGCCATTCTGATCATTTGTCCTGATTACTTTTTTTCCTGTGAAGTAATTGGACAAAAATAATGACTGGATATTCATGTATTATCCATTACAAGCCCGGGTAAATTTGTCCTTTAAAATTAAATTTAAAATTTACTGCCTCAATTTGCATTTTCACTAACTGGCATTCTTGCCTCTGGCTTCTATTCTATTCCATCCCAGAAGAGCACAAACCAACTGCAGACACTAACTCAGCCTGACAAAGAGTATTTGTACCCAAAAGCTTGCAAAGAAGACTTTTTCCAACTATTTCAGTTGGTCTAATAAAAGATATTGGATTTAACCAAAGAACCTGGTTTCCTTTAAAATTAGGAATTGTATTGGCTTTTTAAATCTTACCCCATGGCAATATGGCTGGGGTCCAAGGAAAAACAAAACAGGCACAAGATTCCCCTCCTGACAACATACAGCAGCAATTTCAGGTATTTCATCCCATTAAAATGGTTTCCCTTGGGGCTTATAAAAAGAAAAGACTAGAGTAAGGGAATGCTTTGTACGAGACCAGTCATAGGTGGTCTGGCTTATGGGTTAGGCTACTGAGGAAAAGCAGAAGCCAGAAGAGTTGTCTAAAACATGAACTAAGTCAGGGTTTGGGAGCCAATTACCAGATCCAAGAGGGAATCCCTGGGGCAGAGTCCAAAGCACAAGCCAGGTCAAGTTTCAGGAGGCTGAGATTGAGTTACCAGATTCTGAAGGAAATCTGGGTGGGGGTGGGAGGAGGGAAGAGAGTCCAAAACAAAGACAGGAGCAGGGTCTAGGAACTGGATGCCAAGTTCCCAAATCCAAGGGAAAAATCCACAAGAACATAGACAATGAAACACAGCAATGAACTACAATGACCTCATATAAGCATGGGGATGGGAATGCCTTAACATATATGCTGCAGAAAAATTTTAATAATGTAAGTGTGCGTTGGGCTGGAAAAGGTTGGGAAACACTGCTCTACAATGTCAAATACTGTAAACATATAGGTAGCAAGTGTCTTAAATTGAGCATCCAAAATCAGTAGGCATTTTTTTCCAGTAATCTCTGTATCTCCGTTCCCTGTCTGTGAAATGGCAACAGTACCACTAACCCAGCAGACAGGATCATTGGGAAAATAAATCAGCATGTTCAAAAAAACTAAGCTACTCTAATGATAGCAACAAAAGAGAAATTAGTAATTCTAATTACTATTGAGTAGTATGAAGTAAATAGTGTGTCCAACCACATACTGGACAATTGAGTGAAAACAAAATATTATTACCTACATGATATCCACAGGTAGGACTGTACTCATTATGAGGCTAAATTCCTTTGTTAAATATAGCCCATGTTTACCTACTACAATCTGTATATACACATACAAAGGAGCAGAATTAAGTTTGTACAAGCAGCTCTAATTCTGCAAATACCTAATACTAAGGCTTCACTCTGCAACCTTACAAGCGTTCATTAAATCTAGGTACTCTTTGTGTGTAATACAAAGATACACAAATGCACAAGTGAAAGCCTTCCATGCACAGAAAGGGCTGTGCCCACAGGGTATCAAATGCAGAACCAAGGTGTAAGAAAACAAAATAGTATCAACAACCATATGGTATCAAAAGTACAATCATTTAACTGGTAACAAACCCTACTCTATTTCTCTTTTTGAGCACTACAAAAAAAAGATCATACCCTTTGAAAGAAAAGCATTACTAGACACTTGCTAATCTAACAAAATTAATATTTTTTTTGAATATTTTAATTTTAGGTAGACTTCACCTGTATTATAGTGATAAGGCAGTCCCCAAATCTGCTTTTTTTTTTAATTTTTTTTTTTTTGGATCTCCACGTTAAACACTCGTATTTATAAAGACAAATGTTTTTAATGTTTTGTTCCTTTTTTCTAAAAAAACCTATAACAGCAACAAAATATTTAGCAACCAATATTAATTCAAAATATAAAAACCTGCACCAAAATTAATTTAATAAATATGCAGTATAAAATCCTGAATCAAGGACAGAATTGGCTTCTCCATATTACTAAGACCATTTCTAAGTATTTTGCATTCTGAATATTTATATCTTCATAACAGACTTCCACAGCAGAAACATTTTCAAATATATTTTATTTCAGATTTAGACAGCATCTTTTCATGTGTTTTTACTTTAGTACCTAGTTTTACTAGTTAAATAGGTATCTCCATTTAAAACAAGGATTTTTCCATAAACGCCTGTTTCAGTCCTCCTGCTTGATCCTACAGAAAAGACATAATGCTAAATTTAGGTTATTACAATCATTTCTATGGTAACAGATGGATGTGAAACACAGGATTATGACTTCACTGCATGATTCCACAGAAAAAAAGTTGGATGGTGGCAGAGAAAGATATTATTCAAACCTAAATATCTGGAGTAGTAGCAAGGGAACACACAAAATTACTAGCAAAGAAAACTGCTTTTTGTACATACTTCTTTCACATTTGGTCTGATGTGAAAATCTCTCTTTAAACTTCAATCTTCTGTTAGCAAATGTCCTACTGATTATATCCATGTTTGGTTGAAAAAAAAAAAAAAAAGTCAATCTCTAGTTTAAAGCATTTAAAACAACAACAACAACAACAACACTTAATGTAAGTCTCTAACACCTAAAGCCATGTATAAACACCATCTATTTATGAACGAAATGGATTGAATGTAAAGAGCAAATACATGGGTACGTTGAGAATGACAGTAATAGAAAATTTGTCCTATATAGAAAGTGGGGCTAAGGAAGAGGACATAGTTTATATTCAATGCAAATTAGAAAAGTAAAAACAGTCCATGACAAGCAATAAAAAATGTCCTCTGTAATAAATTACTTTGAAATAAATATAAGGAATTCAAAATAAAAATATATTTTAATTCCTATACAACTGAAGGTCAGAACTACCAACATTAAACTATAATAATGCACTTTATTAGTTTTTCAAGAATTGATTTAAATCTTCAAGCCTGAGGAAAATCAAAAAGTGAGAAACTAGAATTCAAGTATTTAACATTGTGTCATTTGCAACATAAAAACATTAAATATTAGGTGCAAAACTGTTAAAGAGATGTTAACTACATACAGTAAATTCTTAAAACATGTTGGCTGCTTGCTATGAAGTACACCACGTGCTGTGAACCTGTGCATACATCTTTGCTAGATTAAGACCATAAAAACTATTATGCATGATCACTACATTTAATTTTGATTTAACAATGTTAGAAGTTTACATGAAACAGATGTAAATTTAATATTTGGTGCATATTGTACATAGATAATGAAAGTACTCAAACAACTTAATTTTTCACGATTTATTATGGACCAAAATGTCAACACTAGAGGCTATAGCACTTTACTGTAGAAATATTTATAAAATGTTCAAGTCCTTTTAGGAACCTATGTCTGAAAATGCAGCCTTTACAGGGGACTTGAAGTATAATTAAAACGATTTTATGTATCTTCATAAACAAAAGCCTGAAAGGTTTTATCAATATTAGAAAAAGAATAGCTGGTGGGGGAAAGAGTCTGTCAAGAGTTCTTCTAATTAGAATTCCAGGTCTTGGGTACACTGTTTTCCTTGAAAGACTATGGAGGACTGCTTCAGCACTAATAAGATTATGACATCAAAGGTATTGACCAAGTAAAAACCAATGATACAAGAAGTTTTGCTTATTCAGAACACTTAAAACTATTTTCTTTTTTCTTTTTTTTTCTTACATCCAATTACTCTAAATATCTTAAACTACTCTCTGCCCACTTGGGGAAAAAAACACTCTTGATTAAAGATTCTATACGTCAAACCTTTCATTTAAGAGCTGAGAAAGCTCCCCATACACTTTTTTTTCCCAGCCTTTCAACACAAGACAACATTTCTGATATTTCTAAAAAGGTTTCTTAAAAGCCTTTCACATGCACACACACTTTTGGGGAGTACTTAAAGTAACTGGTTGCTTAATATGTCAAGACATATGACCTTCCCCTCCCTGCCCCCTTTTCTGGTTCACCTTCACAGAAAACCTTCCTACCCAAAATATACCGATGACCCCACAGCAGCAGTATTAAATGAATGACTAAAATATAAAACCACACTGTAGGTACTGTAAGGGTCTGATAAAATCACTGCCTATTTTTTGTTGGTCATAAAACTGGGTCATACTCTATTAATATTGTGAAGTAATTTGGCACAAAAATAACAATATGTAGTTACCTATTGGTATCTGTGTGTTTGTGAACAGCATATCTTAAAAGCTTCAAAGACAACATCTGTCTTCACAGACAGGCCCTCAAAGTATAATTAATTAAAAAAGGAATGCTAGGACCTCTAATATGAAAAGTGCTGTTTGCACTTTATTTAGAAGCTATTGTCTAAATATTTCCCTAGTAAGATGCACTTAACATCTCTTACAAATCTCTATCAAATAGTTTAAAAATACTTGCCAACAATTGTTTCACAAAACCAAAGATGATTTTTTTCCAGTTAAAAAATATGTATGTGAATGTCCTATTCAATGAGGAACTACAAGCAGTAAAGTTAATATATATCTATAAGAAGTCCTTTTTAGAAAATGCAGATGTGCTATTCTAACATTTTCCAATTCTTCCTGCATCCAAAATGGTTGTTTTATTATGCTGATAAAAGGTTATTACATGTCTAAGCACATCTCTTGAAAAACATGAACTCCTAAAATCCCAAGGAACAGAGTAAGAAGGGTTTTAGACTGTTAAGCAAAAACAGTTAAGCAGAGCAGCATAGTGTATGTTCTAACTTCTTGAAGCACACTGACCAGCAAAAACAGTGAAGGTGATGACAGGAAACGAGATTTTCTAAAAAAAAAAAAAAAACCAAAACAACAGGAATGGAACTAAGTAGTTATAAAATTCTCCCAAAATCATTCAGACTTCCCCCCACCCTGTAGAATTACGTAAACAAAGTCCTTTCAATATCCTTTCAATATATTCCAATATTTTTTTAGAGAGCACTGAAATAACTATCCTGTTCTTCTCTTTTGTATAAAGAGGTGAAAACCCCAATGTTCGTTATACTGTTAATTACCTTAAATTAGGGGAGGTAAATTATGTACTGGCCAGATCATTTTCATTAATTTTTAATCTTCGTTCTGGCTTTTAAAACAATCAAATTTCACCTTACACAAAAAAGTTGCTGTTTCTCTGGTTGTACATGTAGATCACTGTAATTACAATAATATATACCTTTAACAAAATTAGCTTCGTATTACTTCAAATCAATTAGTTCCTAACAGTCATAACCATAACCATTTTAATAGTTTAAAAACAAATCTATGAGAAATAACTACATCCTGTAAAAACTGAGAAAAAAACATAATGAACAATTACAGAATTTGCAAATAAAAAGCTTTGTATTTGCTGACTTTTAAAGGCTATGTATTTAATAATTCAACATTAAATTTAGCCAAAAGGGGATTATAACTTACAGCCACAATTATTTACAGAAAACATATCTTAAGCCACATATTAAGAGTAATTTCCCCTGAAATAGTGCATTATGGCTAGTGGTTCAGTTGAACTTAAAAGAAAACCAAATGTGTGCACACAACTATATCCTTATAATCTTGGGAAGCCACAATGGCCACAATTCTTTCACATCTGTTATTAAAGTCTGTAGTAGAGGAAGTATCTTTATGTTTTACAAACCAATCTGAATTACTTTATTGTACTGAGGCAAACACTTTCAGCATGAGACAACATTCTCCTTAGGGATAAAAATAAAAACAAAATAATAAAGCTGTTTAATAGAAAAAAAACCATATTTTCATTTTCAATCTCTTCTATGTAAGCAAATATGAAATATATTTTCTCCTGAATCTGCCTGTCCAACAAGCCACAAAATCTACACACAGAAGCTTTTTTGGTTTCTGAAAAAAATATGACGACATAGGAATTGTACCTTATATCTTGAATTTTAGTACTGTAAAGATTCCTAACACATTTTAAAATTGTGCTATATTACATAAATGATTACTTAAAAGAAAAACAATGCTACATCTCTGCTTCTGCTCTCAATGCTAGGTTTCTGCTTGAGGTTGTTTTTTCATTTGTTTGTTTTTTAAGAAAGACAGTTCAAGTATTCCCAATGAAATTAGTGAAAGTATGTTGCATTGCTCAGGTGAAAACCTTTTAACATCTTCATGCAAATGTCAGTCTTTTGCCCTCTCCATGAAAAAGAATAAAAATCCAAGCTACAGAATTCTCCAAGGATTCCAAAATTCTCCATCTCCACACATCTATAAGCAAACCAGACTGGTGGGTCTGAGGAACCTTCATCATAATACTACAGAGACTGACATTATTTTCTTCCTGGTATGTGGGAACCAACCAGTGTGGCATTAGTCAACACCGCTGAAAGCAAGAATATTGCATCCCTAGTTAACTCAAGACCTTGCAGCGGGAACCTACACATAGAGAGTTGAGGAAGCAATCCAATTTAAGGTTGAAATTACAGACACAATTTTATCACCCTCAAAGCTTTCATGAAAGGCCACAAGTCGGCATTAATTTCTTGCAGTGAAAACTAAACAATTTCTGAGACATTTCCACCACAAAAATATTTCTGGGAGAGAGCAGTCAGTACAGGCGTTTAGTTTGTAACCACCCCATCTTCCCTGCTCCTCACACTTTTGCCAGACCAGGATCACCTGGTCCAGAGAAGGTGTTGGGAGAAGTAGCTGCTCCATTCCTCCCATTCCCAGGGGAAGTAAAGTGGTAGAAAAAGACTCCTGCAATTCCCCAGATCAGGAAAACCCAAGTCTGGGGTACAGATGCTCAACTCCCCTCCATAGACAGATCTGGAATGTGAATGGACCAGCAGGGCACCCCCTCCCAACTCTCCGAGCCTCCGACCAGGACTCCAGGCTGAGAAGTGGGCAGAGAACAAAAAGCAGCTACTCTTCTGCTTGGCTCCTGGTGGCTGGGATCCAAGCAAAGGGAGCAGTGTGGCAATCTCCCCCACCTACTCCCTGTACAGGGGGCACTTGCCTTTCTGACCCAGGGGCCTGGGCAGTTCTCCCATTCTGGAAAAGTAAAGTACAGGGAGCATTGCCCCATGGCTTCACTCCCAGACCAGACCATGAAGGAAGCATACAAGCATTTGCTCTTGTGAGAGAGTTTCTTTCACAGGAAAGATGTTCTAGGTTGGCACCTGAAAGACCTTTCTCCCAAAAAGGTATGTTTCTCTTGCAAGAAACTGAGTGAACACGTGTACACTCAGTTGCTACTGAGGGAGCAGCAATTCTTCCAGTAGAAACATAACATCTCTATGTGGTCAAAGTGAAACAAGTTCTTGTGATGCAACTGTTACATGATTCTATAGGAATACAACATTGCAGAACTAGTCCAATGTTAATCCTGTTCTATCCAGGGTCACCTGGGATAACCTGGGTGAGGAAGGTCTGCAGGCATCCAGCAGGACTAAAAACAAGACCTGTCAAAGTGTGGATGAGCTCCTGTGAGCCAATGGCCATCCATACCTGGTGAGGAGATGGATGCCACCAGGTCACTTTGCTTAAAGAATCACAAATGATGCAAAGCAACTCAACTAACCCTGGAGCAGCAGAGGGTTGTTAGAGCATCTAAAGTGTCCCAACGGTCACAGCGACTTTAGGACTGACTTGATTTTTGACCCAGGGTCAAAGTTGGGACGATTCTGCTCATTTGCAGCACGACAAGATCATAACAAGTTACAGCTTAACAGCTGCTGTACACTTCTGACCAGCAACTCCCCCAGCCTTTGTAAGGTGGCTCAACATAAATTTGGCCATAGGATTAATCAAATGCAGAAGGATGGCAGAAGGAGAGAAGGGCAGGCTAGAATGGACTTCTACAAGCTAGTGTGGAAGCACTAAAGAAAGGGAAGAAGAGGAGCTGATGAAGAGGAGAGAAAAGGAAGATACAAACAAGGGACAAGTTGAAATGGAGTATGCTAGAAAATGAGAACAATGGCCTGAAGAATGGATCAGAAAGAATACTAAATCCTCCTGTATACTGTCTTTCAGAGTCTATGGAACTGAACCCAAAATTTCTAACTCCTGACCTTTCTCTGCTATTGACAGGTAACTGTACAATCTACTTGCAAAATGCAGAGTCTCCAACTAGTGGCTGATTCACATAAATATTCTACAATTGCAACCTCTTACTAGCAGCAGTTTGTTCCTTGAGTCCTACTTCTAAACCTAGTATTGACTCATGTAAAGGTCAGCATGGACCCATAGCATACGATTTCAGGCATTTTTGGTATATTTTTTAAAAGACTTAAGAAATTACAGACAAAATGGAATGTAAAAAATGTTAATGGTTACAAGCAGGCAACCAGTTCAAAGTTTAGGAAATAATTAACATCAACCTCACCTGTGAAACCTTAAGTTGGTTACCTTCTGCATCTGAATTATGATACCCTTCTTAAATTCATAAGCACACACTTTGTTACAAGAGTCTAACCTCACTGCAAAGGATGGATGGTGACCAAGTAATTAATCAGACTTGTACAGTGAAAGGCTGTCATCTGTAAGGACCGCCCCCCCATCTGCTGTAAAATCTAGACTATCCAGTGAATGACTGCAGAAAGAAGAAGGATAGTCTCATGATTCAGAGTTGAATGCCAACTTAGAGAACTGGTTGTTTCTCCTAGCATTGGAAATGTGGAAGTCACTTAAAAGTAACTTTTCATAAAATGACCATTTATTCTTCATTCTTCATTTTCTGGATACCAAACATGAGACACAAGGGATTTAATTGTTGTAAAGATTGTGGACTCTCACAAACACCACAAATTGGAGCAGTTCTTTCACCACCAAAACTTCTACAAACATAACGGCTGCTTGCTGATGTGGAAAAAAAAAACCCACAGCACTTTACTTTAAACTTGGCACACTTCCGGGTTAAGCCCAGCGCATGCCCAGAAGCAGCACTGCATTAGCTGGACCTAGCTTTCCATCTGTATACAGCCAGCACTTTAGTGGGGCTTTTCTGATTGAATCAGCTATTAGATAAAAGTGCCAAAAAGCCTTGCTGAAGCACCCAATCTATAAAAACTCTGTGGAGCCTGGTTAAAGTAACACTGCTACTTCCAGTAAAGCGTGTTCTAGATTATTTTTTTCCAGCCAAAAGGAACAGTACATAGATATCTAAAAATAGCCATATACAATAGGCTTATGTGAAGCAGCTAGTATTTGCTTTGGATTTGGATTCAGCTGATTTGGGGGACAGTGAAATGATCAATGATTCTAATCACTGTCCTGAATCAATTCGGCTAAATCTGATTCAGAGATTCAGCCACCGCCAAATCAGCTGAATCTCTGAATCAAACAGGCCCTCACCCGCTCTCCCAGCCCCATGAATGGCTGCCCCACCCAGCCCCAGCATCCTATAGATTCATAGATGTTACGGTCGGAAGGGACCTCAATAGATCATCGAGTCCGACCCCCTGCATAAGCAGGAAAGAGTGCTGGGTCTAGATGACCCCAGCTAGATACTCATCTAACCTCCTCTTGAAGACCCCCAGGGTAGGGGAGAGCACCACCTCCCTTGGGAGCCCATTCCAGACCTTGGCCACTCGAACTGTGAAGAAGTTCTTCCTAATGTCCAATCTAAATCTGCTCTCTGCTAGCTTGTGGCCATTGTTTCTTGTAACCCCCGGGGGCGCCTTGGTGAATAAATACTCACCAATTCCCTTCTGTGCCCCCGTGATGAACTTATAGGCAGCCACAAGGTCACCTCTCAACCTTCTCTTGCGGAGGCTGAAAAGGTCCAGTTTCTCTAGTCTCTCCTCATAGGGCTTGGTCTGCAGGCCCTTAACCATACGAGTGGCCCTTCTCTGGACCCTCTCCAGGTTATCCGCAGCCTTCTTGAAGTGTGGCGCCCAGAATTGCACGCAGTACTCCAACTGCGGCCTGACCAGCGCCCGATAGAGGGGAAGTATCACCTCCTTGGACCTATTCGTCATGCATCTGCTGATGCACGATAAAGTGCCATTGGCTTTTTTGATGGCTTCGTCACACTGCCGACTCATGTTCATCTTGGAGTCCACTAGGACTCCAAGATCCCTTTCCACCTCTGTGCCACCCAGCAGGTCATTTCCTAGGCTGTAGGTATGCTGGACATTTTTCCTCCCTAGGTGCAGCACTTCGCATTTCTCCTTGTTGAACTGCATTCTGTTGGTTTCTGCCCACTTGTCCAACCTGTCCAGGTCTGCCTGCAGCTGTTCCCTACCCTCTGGTGTGTCCACATCTCCCCATAGCTTTGTGTCATCTGCAAACTTGGACAGAGTACATTTCACTCCCTCGTCCAAGTCACTGATAAAGTCACTGATGACTTCAGTGGCTCTTTAAAAAAAAATAAAAAGCCCAGCATTCACCAGGTGGGGGGGGGAGCAAATCCCTGCTGCCCCCCCACACCCCCACACTGTGTGGGGGGGCTCTGTCATGAGCTCCCATCCCCATCTGCTCTCCCAGCCCCAGTGTCCTGGCTCTTTAAAAAAGAAAAAAAAAAAAGCCCCCACTCACTACTTGCTACCAGGAGCAGGGGCGATCCCCACTGCCCCATGTTGTGTGGGGGAGCTTTGCCACAAGCCCCCATCACCCTGCTCTTCTACTTAATTCCTATGCAAGTCCTTACATAGGCTAGACTTACTTTGTAAATCAATTAAGATAGGACATACTGAAGGAACTGGTTCATGTAATTTCAGAGCCACTGGCTCTTAAACTCACAGAGGTCAGAAGAGGTCCTATATGACTGGAAAAAGGCAAATAGGAATCTTTATGAAAGGGCAGGAGGAGAATCCAAGGAACTACAGCCTGACCTTGATACCTGGGAAGATCATGGAGCATACCCTCACATAATCTACTGTGAAGCACCTAGAGAAAAATAAGGTGATCTCAGCACAGATTCACCAAGAGCAACTCACACCTGACCAACCTTATTTCCTTCTATGATAGGTGACAAGCTTAGTGGATGCAGAAAGACTAGTGGATGCAATATACTGTGACTTCAGCAAGGCCTTTGACACTCTCTCTCAAGACATTCTCATTAACAAACTACAGAATTGTAAGGTGGATTGGTTGGATCCTTGTGATCAACAAATCGTTGTCAATGGCTCAATGCCTATTTGGGAAGAGGTATCACGATCCCTCAGAGATCTGTCCTCAATCTGGTATTGCTTAATATCTTCATTAATGTTTTGGATGATGGAATCAATGCTTGACAGATTTGCTGATGACACTATCCGTCTTCCCAACCTCCCATCTGGCCATACCACCTGTGGCCCCTTGCTGGGCCTGCTTCTTCCCTGGGACTTGAAGAATGCCTGGGACTTGAAGAATGCCCTGCACTCAACAGCTCTGTCTAACTTTATCCCAACCATGCAGCTAGTTCAATAAAAGACACCAAATACAAAAATCCTCAACTCTAACGAGTCTTTGTACAAAGACAAAACTCTGTCCAAATGAATATCCCTACTCAAGACCCTGGAGTTACTAGATCTTCTCAATAAAAGGCTATCAGAAGTTTTTTACTGTGAGCAAAAACAATGTACTTTCCCTAGCTTTATTTGCAGCAAATCGCAGAAATCAGTTCAGACAAAAATTGCTATCACACACAAACAGAAACACAACTATACACATATGCATCACCACCAGTTAAGGGGTATATATATATATATATATATATATATATATATATATATATGGGTTACTGACAGGCATTCATTTCTACTGACAGGATTTTAGAGAACTTATAACCAGTAGAAAAATAACCCAGGAGCTGGAATGTACCCATGTTCTAACCACCTTGGCTAGGAAGGTACACACATGACCTCTCCAGCAAATGGACACCAGAAGACTACCTCCTGGGACATCCCCACCCTTAGGGAAGCCAATTAACTGACAGCCTGCCCTCTCCCCAACCTGGGAAAGGAGTAGGCTGTCATGTAGGTCACAGACAGCCCTGGCAGGTGTCCAGCTCAGAAGATTCCCCCCCAACCATCCTGCCAATCAGCTGACTAGCAGGTTGCGGGGCCATTCTCTTACAGAAACCTCCTGTTTCCCCTCACTAGAAAACATCCCCGACTCCTTGCACTCCTTTAGGTTGACCTGGAGTAGTACAGGTGAATATGGGGAGCCTTGCAACTGCAACACAGCTATCTCTAGCTTCACATGCCTCCTGCTGGAACATGTGTGCAAGAGGCAGGGGACAGTTCTCCTATGGCTGCAAGGCTGCCCAAACACAGCTGTCCCTTGGGCCCCACGTGCATCCCAGTGAAACGGTAGGAATGCAGTGGGTAGGGGCTCTTTTTCCAGATCAGGAGCATGGCCCCTTACTCATCCTGCCAATCAACTAATTGGCAGGATGGGTGGCAGGCATTCTCCCAGGGCTGGAACCTTCCTAGGGCTCCAGGAGGCTCCTGCCTCAGGAGAATTAGTGAGGGGGAAGACAGGGCTGGAGAGCAGAGGACTATGGAATACTGGGTATCCTCAACACCTGAGAGAAGTGGAGGGAAGAGATCAACCTAGTTTGAGAAAATTGCAAGAAAGCCCTTCAAGAACTGTACACTCTTTGTGCCAAGAGAAAACACAGAAGTAACACCTGGTACATGGCCATGGGTAATTCTGGTACAAACAGCTAAAGTCTTGCAATGAGATTCTTATAACTAACAAACAAACAAACAAACAAACAAGTCTCAAAAAAATCTTAATACTAGATAATACCTACCAGTCCCACCTATAACTAAACACATGTCAGTTACAAACTAATTGGCCAGCACAGACAGTATCATGTTATCTAAGATAGTTAAGCATAAATAGTTATGAAGTCATGCATGAGACTACATGAAAAATTATAGCCCAGTTTTGCTATAGCCAAGATGTCACTCTGCCAAACACCACTCAGTATTAGGCAAGTAGGATTCCGTAATAAAGTTTAAAATTTACATAAAATATGATAATATGACATGTAATACATTACTCTTAACATACTATTCTAAAGCATTTCATTTAATTTCAAAGTTAACAACATTAATGGGTTTTTTCCTTGGGTTTTTTTTTGGTTTTTTTTTTAACGTGTCCTGCAAGTTTTGAAATGGCATTTTAGAAAGCAAATGACAGAACAAAAAGGCTTGAAAGAGTGAGGCATAGTGGATTATCAATTCCCTGGGAAAGAACTTATAACTTGTCTCTGCATCATGTGTTGGTTTAGCAAATGTCATTATTTATCATAGTTCAATTACTCTCTATTATCCTGGATCACCCAATTTGAAGAATTAAATGGATGGCATAATAAATGTTAAACAAAGCAATTTCATGTATTTGGAAAGGAAACTAGAAGTGGGATGGGGAAAACAAAATCTGACAGAGCAACTTCATGGAACAATTTTCGATCCTATACAAGTTGCAAATATTTGGATTTCTCTGTTCTGAGAATCTTCACAAGGTAAACATTATATACTTGCAAAATAAATGCAACAATACTATACCTCATAAACCAGATATATTTTGTAATGTAAAAGTAACCCAGAAGTGGCATATTATAATGATATAAAATAAGAGCACTGAAATTTAGTACTTTCAGACACTTGATTCACAAGGCAATACTTATTATTTTATATCAAATCATTAATCACAAATAGCTTTAAAATGTGTATTTTATTTATCCAAGACTATAGGTATGTCTGACAGAAGTAAAAATTAACCTTTAAACAGACTACAATAAACCCCAAAGCTCTAGTTCTCTGCAGATGAAAAAAAGTCAAAATAAAAAATTATTCTTTGATGCATACACATGTAGCAATCCTCAGAGTGTTTTTCCCTCTCTCTTCCAACTGTAAAAAGATGGTCTTTAAAAGATGGGCCCTTAAGCATGCCCTCATTTGACCTACTTTAAACAAGAATAACTACATCAACTATGAATAGGATGGAACACAGTTGATGATAATCCTTACCCAAAACCACTACACAGTATTGTAAAACAGGAAAGAAAGAATATCACATCCAATTAAAATCACCTACTTAATTGTTCCCTGCAATACTAACCAAATTCAAATTTGATCATGATGTTCCAACTAATATTCTTATAAAAATGCAGATGTTTTATATTACTCAACTTATGAAATTATATGCTATACTTCCATTTGTTTGTATGATTCCAGTATAAAATTCAGAGATAAAATTTTGATTTCAGGTAGAGAACATTTAAAGTGTTTTGCAACCCCTTCAGCAGATGAAATCCTACTGGGTCTCAAATTGAGCAATGTGCTTCATTTTTTTGATATTACCACAGGTAAGAAAGAGAGTAATTTAAAAAAAAGACACTGCAATATCTAGTTAATATGTCATAAAAGGGAAGTTTTTCACATATTCAGGAATGTAATTTTCATTGTTTAATTTTCACTTATGAAACCACTTCAGTATACAGCAGTGTAACAGCGGTTTACACACACACATTTTAACTCATTTACACACAAGCACGTTTTTGTTCAAACAATTTATATTATGGAAATATGTTTTTTGTCGAGTTAGGGTTTTCAGTTTTGGTCCTGCTCAGGACCAAATTTCACTAGAAATTCCTCTAAAGACTGATGGTCCCACATGATTACTGCGTCATTTCAACGATTAGTGAAATCTTCTACAATTGGCTGTCCATTGGTTTATTATAACATTATGAGCCATCCTTCATCCTCAGAATGATGGCTCACAAACATTCCCCTTCTATTAATTACCCTTAGACCCAACTGATTTAGAGATTTAGCCTGTAACAAATTTAATGTATGGTGCACAGTGACTCAACATGCCAATGACTGATCATGTTCCAGCTCCAAAATCGTTGTGTTCAAAAATTTTCAAGCATTATTTTGTAGAACAGTATCATTTCTATGGCTTTATTAACACTAAAGGAGACCTGTCTTTACCTCCATCATACTTTCCACAAAGTCGCCAGCAGAAACCTGTTGTGTATATCTAGCTGACTTTCAAACTTGAGCACTGAAAAGCTGCATGTAGCAAGAAAAAAAAATCTGGCCTATTAGAATTAGATCCATACAGTTGTATGGATCTACAAAAATGGTAGAACACATTGAGGAAGGTACCCAGTAGGGCCCCTTTTATTACAGAACAATGGAAGAGAATCTTTGTTCAAAAAAATCATCACCAGATGCTGACAACTTTGCCTGTTTTGTACATCTCTTGACTTTTTTTTGGATGAGGTACCTGAGAATGTTGCAAAAAGTCATGTTCTTCATACTATTCAACTGGGTATTCAAGTAAAGCTAGTAACATAGGAACCGTATTTAATGTCTGTGGATGAAACAGTCAACATCCATAAACTGACCAATACAAACTGTGAATGAGGTAGATGAGATATGAGAGATTCCATAGGTCACAATTCCCTTTCCTTGCCAGAGGTAGCAGTATTCTGTTATTCATCTGCCTGAGGTTGGCACCTGCATACCATTATCTCGTTGCCTAAGGGCTCATGGGGGAAAAATGAAAATGTTACCTGTAGTGTGCAAATTACATGTTATTCTCTTTAAGGTCATATCAATTTGATGTGGTCTATGATTTCTCAGTACCTTAGAAAGACTAAGATGTGCATTTGAGTAATCTGGATGGCACTTGTCCAAGCAAACCAAATATTCCTAACATGCATTAATAAGCAAAATAAAAAGATGGAGATGGTAGTATTGGCAGAAACTGCCATTCTTCCTGGAAAAGAAAAAAAAAAAAAAAAAAAAGCAGGGGGGGGACGGGGGGGACAGGAATTCTGCCCAAAACTCCCAGTTGCTTGTGATCTCTAATGTAACACTGGTAGAAAGCATCTTCTCCACATGTATTTTGTTAGTCCACTGTGACCTTTTTTCAGTGTACAAGAGTGTGTCATTCATGATTTCATGACCTATTGGATTGGCAGGTCTAAATTCATGCAGGACGCCCTAAAAGAGGACTCTGAGGCATTAGGTGGGGTACAACAGAATAACCAATTTGTATACCAGTGTCAGCCAGAGGAAATGTAAATAACTTCTGAGTGCAATTCAATGTGGTAACTTTCATGTTGGGTCTGACTCCTTGGAAAAAGAACTGTATTTCTTCTGTAGCACAAGACCTGAACCAATTTGTCTACTATTTACAAGACTAAAACAAAGGCATTCAGTACAGGGGGTACAGAAGGTCACGGTATTAACTTTTATTTATTTGAACCATGTTTCTCTGGGAATTCTAGAATCCATTTGTCATGAATACCATCAAATTTGGGGGGTTAGTGGGACGTAATGAATGTTTTCTTGTGTTCAATTGATGTAACATGTGGACCCACAGTGGAAGGCCAATGTTATGCTATATCTGTTTATGTTGCTTTTATCATTGTATAGATTATGTTACACGGTCTGCATACAACTTTATGATTCTAGCTATGGTTTAATTAAAAAAAAACCTGATGGATGCATACATAAGAAATAAGTGCAACTCAGGGGTGGGCAAAATGCAGCTAACAGGCTGGATGTGGCCCGCCAGGACATTCTATCCAGCCAGGGGGACCCCTAAAAAATTTAGAAAATATTAATCTGCCCCTGGCTGCCTGTCGTGTGGCCCTTGATGGCTTGCCAAAACTCAGTAAGTGGCCCTCCCCCCAAAATAGTTGCCCAGCCCTGGTGGAACTGCTAAATAACTTTGGTTATTTATTTCTGTTACTAAGATGAGGACAACTGCCGCTCACTCCCAAGCACAAGTAAAAGGGATTACTCTGAAGAGAGGGAGAAGGGGACTTTGAACGATCCCAGACTTTCAGGTGAATCCAGGTCCCCAATAATCAGGGCAGACAGGATCAGCAGAAGACTGATCTCTGAAAACTGACAGGACTCTTAGAGGGGCAATGTTATAGCCAGATGAGAAGATGGGAAAGGTCACTTGTCTTTTTATTCCGTCTTCAAACTTATGGTCAGTTTCGCTTGTATCAGTCTTTTTCACTTTTATCTAAATCCTTCCCTTGTTTTCTCTTCTTACTGACTGCCTGTAGTAGAGTGATCTCTGGGGATGTGATATTCCAAGCTAACCCATTCTACAGAAAAAGGGAACCTAAAAATTATTTCACAACCCAAGGGAAAACCACCTGCTGCAGCTATGAGGTCTGCGGGAGCTGAGGCTTGCAGGGATAAGACATTATTCCAGTGAAAACTTCAGTCTGCTTCTTGGGACAAACAGAAGGGCAGCAGGAAAATATTCAGGGTTCTGGGGGGTACTCCACACACAGGTTTGTGATACCTTTTAAGGATCACAAAGAATCCATTCAAGTTTAGCTTTAATAATGATTTTGTATTGTTTTTAATGTCATATATTCCCAAGTTTTTCCAAAAAAGTATATTTTGCAAGTCAAAAAAATAATTTTTTCTTCACATATTATCATTTGATCTAGAAAGCTATGCTACAGGCAAAAAACTGACAGATCAATGAGTACAGTAATAAGACATCTGAGCTCAGAAGACACTGATTTTTATACCATCAATATCATAGTCAACAGAAGTCTCTCCCTAAACAGAAAAGACTAATACTTCCTCTTCTCTTCCTCCTGCATTCAGTGAATTCTTGAGAATTAGACCATTGTTAGCAACAAACACCTCCACATGAAAATTCTTGAAACAAAGAGAGCTCTTCAGACATACAGCATGATGCCCCTATAATATCAACCCAATACATTACTCACACTGCAATTACAGTCTCCACTACTTACAAACAGACCCATTTGACTAATACCTCAATATCAGCTGAGTGTGATGGTAAAATGTTGTTTCATAGCAGTGAGATTGAGAAAGTTTTATCAGCTGCCAGGAACAGGGAAACTCATGGCTAGCAGTTTTACTGAAAGTAGCAGTGGCCAGATAGAACAGGAATAAGGAAAATGGGCAAATAGGGTACTTGTGTGCTCAAGTATTTCATTAATGCATCTCAAATTGATTTAAACTTTAAATGAGATTTCCCAGGTTTTCAACTAAAAGGGAGCAGGTAAGTCATGAGTAGTAGATAACCATGCCTGTGCCTAACTAAATGCCTTGTTCATTTTTTAAACACGGAATAAGGAACCTAGAAAATCATAGCGCTTTAGGCTGCTTATAGAAGTAACCCCCCACCCCCAGAACAGCGCACTTCACTTTCAGCTTAGCACGTCCCCACACCAAATGCAGCACATGCCCAAAAGAAGCATCCTCTTAGTTTGACCCAACTGACCCAACACCTGTATATATAGATGAGGCACTTCAGTCAGGCTTTTATTTAATAGCTGGTTGAATCAGCTTTAGAAAAACGCGAAAAAGCCTCACTTTAGTGCCTGATCTATATAGGCGCTGGGGAGCCGAGTCAAACTAATGCGCTTCCTCTTCTGGTAAAGTGCTATTTTGGGGGTTTTTTTGTTTTCTTTTGTTTTGGTTTGTTGGTTTGTTTTTTGTTTGTTTGTTTGTTTGTTTGGGGTTTTTTTTTTTGGGGGGGGGGGGGGGGAGTTCACATCTGTAAGCGCCTTTAAGTTTTACACTTAGCCCAGAGCTGTCAAATTTCTAAGCTACCAGAGGCTGCAAACCATGTGCACTGCACTAGCCACAACCCCTGCCCTGCACCAGGTCATGCAGGCAATGCCCCCCAACCCTACCCTCAGGTTCTTAGCATGGGCTCCCCTCCTCCACTACGCTGTGCGAGTGCCCCAGACCCTGAGCTCCCTTGCTCCACTGGCTGTACTGCACCATGCTGTCCCACCCCCTAGGACACAGGCAGGAAGCAGATGGGGAGAAAGTAGGAGTCAATAACACTAGCTGCTACTGCAGCCAAAGCAATGTGAGGAGCAGAGCAGCACCTGAGGACCACAAATTCACCCATTATGGGCTGTATACAACCCACAGGTAGTTAGCTGGACAACCCATTAAGCTAATTAGGATAGTGACACTGTCTTGTTTTTCAGTAAAACTGCCTACAAGAAATATCAACACTTAAATAGGCGCCTTATCTATCAGTCCATACACTGTTAAGTAATTTTGCATCCGGGAAGACAAGAACTTGCATATCAGGGTTATGGATTATACTTTACAGGGAATATGCATAAAATATGAAATGCTAAATTTTAGGAATAAGCAAATCAGGGCTCATGGTAGAGGTGATCTCTTTTATTAGACCAACAATTTGTGTGAGGCTTCTGTCCCTGATTTGATTCAGCAGAGATTCGGCCCAATTCGGTGGCCAAATCTCTAAATCCAAATTGAATCAGGAGACCCTTTAATCTCTCTGAATTGAATCAGAACCCTCCGAATTGATTCAGAGAGATTTGGAAAGATTCTGACACACACAGCTTTAAATGTTTTTTCTACATACCTCAAGGCAGCAGGTGGCTTGTGAATGCTGAAATGGTGGGGTGGATGGAGCAGACCCAGAAGTGGACCAGAAGCACTTCCAGTCCACTTCCGGTTCCACTGGGGAGTGCACAGGGGGCGCTCTGATGAACAAACGTTCCCCCAGATCCTGGTGAGCACCCCAATAAGCTTGTAGGTGGCCATCAGATCACCCCTGAGCCTGTGCTTTTCCAGGCTGAAGTGCCAAGGCTCTCAGCCTCTCATCATAAGGTCTGTTTTCCTGACCTCTGATTATGTGTGTGGCTCTCCTCTGCACTCTCTCAAGCTTCTCCATATCCTTTCTGAATTGTGGAGCCCAAAATTGGATGCAGTACTCCAGCTGCGGCCTCACCAAAGCCAAGTACAGGGGGAGAATGACGTCCTGGGATTTGCTTGAGAAGCATCTATGGATGCAAGCCAGTGTTTTGCTCGCTTTACTACTCGCAGCATCACATTGAAGGCTCATGTTCATCTTGCGGTCAATCATGACCCCCAAGTCCTTTTCGTCCGCAGTGCTAACTAGCATAGCATTGCTGAGCCTATAAGCATGCTGCAGGTTCCCCCCCCCCCCCCCCCCCCCAAGGTGGAGAACCTTGCATTTTTTGGTGTTAAACACCATCAAGTTCTCAACCGCCCATTTCCTTAGCCTGTCAAGGTTTGCCTGGATCACCCTCCTGTCCTCAGGTGTGGATGTTTTACCCAAGAGTTTGGTGTTGTCAGCAAACTTGGCCAGTCCACTTTTGACACCAATGTCTACATCATTAATGAAGATGTTAAATAGTATGCATCCTAGGACAGAGCCTTGAGGGACCCCACTGGTCACAGCATGCCCCAATGATTGACTTCTGTCAACCACCACCCTCTGGGTCCTACCACGGAGCCAATTCCCCAGCCAGCAGATCGTGGTGAGGTCAAGGCCGCAGTTAGCCAGTTTTGACAAGAGGTGATCTTGGGATACCAGATTGGAGGCTTTTTTAAAATCAAGATATATGACATCAAATCAAACTATTTCCGGTCCACTTCCAGGTTCGGCACCAAGCACATGGGTTCCCCCTCCCTGTGTCGTGGGACACTCCATCCACCCCACCATCACAGCATTCACAAGCCGTGCCTGGTACCTCAAGGTACATAGAAAAAAAATCTATGTCTGAATCACTGATTCTCCGAATTAGCATAGAATCTTCATATTCGGCTGAATTGAATCGGGGACAGTGCTCCAAAATCAACAAATTGAATCAGTGTCCCCGATTCGGGCCAAATCCAAATCAAATACGGCCCATTTCGCACTGAATACAATCAGGTAAAACAAAGGACACAAAAGTAAAGGAAAAGTACATACAGACACAGACTTTCCCCAGTTTTTGTTAGGTGACATTAAAATTTCCTGTGTAGAGTTTCCAATGTCAAACTTCCAGTGTAAAAGTTATATTTACCCCAAAACATTGACGATGAGTCAGAGAGGGGTGAGGGGGCACATGTGCACCCCCCCCCCCCCAGATTTCTGAGCTGAGAGCAGGGTATGGGGCTGCAGTCTGGCCAGAGCCAGTTCCCAGCAGCAGTAGGGGTAGCAGCGGCAGCCAATTTCTACACCAACAGTGAGGCATGTGGCTGCAGCCCGGCCACACCCAACACCCGGCAGCAGGGAGCACAGCAGTGGCAGAACAGAACTGTGACCCCTCCACTCCCCGAATGTAGTGGCACAGAGTTGTGCTCCTCCACTGTCGGCACTTATGCATCATCTATGTCCCAAAACGTAATTTCCATCACTGGTCAAAACAATCCCTAAATTTAGACATGTACATTACAGCGCTTTCTTTTCCTATTCCACAGGAATAATGCATACTTCAACTTAAAAAAAAAAAATTGTTTTGCAGTGCCATCTGACACAGATATATACAGCTTCTTTATCTTTTTCAGCTATAGATGCAACTATCTATGTATGCTCATCATCTGCAAGGACAGTTGGCTGTGAGGCCTTTACGCGTATTATTATTTACGAACACATTCTTTTGTAATGCTGTGGCATTTGGCTTAATGGTAGGACTGCCATTAATGGAACAGAGGTGGCTCTGTTACAGATTTCCCCAGATGAGAAAACCAGTTGCAACAAATATTAAGTTCTCCAGGATACAGAAGATTCTGTTTTTAAGATACAGTATAGTTGATGTGCATATTTAAGTGTCTCTTGTACTAAGCTATTCATATTGATGTTAGTAGTTAATATCAAACTGAGATTGAGCTTTACTTGGAAGTATTCCAGAGCTGTATTTTCATGTCCTATTTTTATTCATCTCTTTGCAGACTGACTGCATTGGCCCTTAGGGATTCTCTTTGTACATACTGGTCCAAATTCAACTCCACTTCATAAGTATTGCTTCACCAACGTTAATAAAATTGTGCCTGCTTACCTCCAGGTCAAGTTATTATACAGTCTATTAAGGGGGCCTTTAGAGTTATACTAACAAGAAACTAAATTAATGGATATCTGTCTCTTGATGTTCTACCATCCTTATTGGGAAACGAAGAAAAATACGTTAAATACAAGTAGAAAATAAAAAGGGCACAACATATAAATACTGATTATTTTCCTTTTGCCCGGGATACCTATGCCTAACTTTAATAAAAAAGAAGCTATAGAACAGCATTTATCTTGCTGGCTGATTATCCCATATGAGCAATTAGCAAAGCAAGAAGTCAGCCATGAACAGTGGGTCTCTTATTTTTATTTATTCATTGTGTATTTTTAAATTATACACTGTGCAATAATATAATATAAAAGTGCACCAATCTATGCAAGATAGAATATGGAGGAGGTCAAATGAAAATTAAAAGTTGGACGTATAAGATATTAGATTGTCAACTGCTTAAGACTGCTACAAGGCACAGATTAGGGAATGAAGAACAGCTTCAGGTCTCTTTAAATTGCTTTACTTTTGTTGCTTCAAAAAGTATGAAAGTGTCACAGTTTAAAGTAATTTCTGCATTTTCAAATTTTATGTTAGAGTGGCATACAGAAACAAAACAGAAACTGAATCTGCAAAGCAGCTTATACTTCCTTAGTGGAAACTGTTATTAATTACTATGATAGTTATACAGACACCTTTATTTTTAATTATTAATAAACCATGGAAGTTGACTAATAAAACAGTATTTTAGAAGTACACAAACTCAGTACAGAAGTATCTACAGTATCCTACCTAACTATTGCTGTAGTACTTGCAAACATGTTTAAAAAAACAAAAAAAGTTACATACAAAGTAATATGAGAGCAATTATAAAAGGTGACAAATAAAACTACAAAGTACCTGCAGTTCTTAAGACCTCCTACAGTACAGATGCAGGACTGTTTCCCAATAGGAAAGGTATACTGTGACAAGTTAATTAAAACAACTTGCTAACCACAATATCCAAAAGTACTCATATGTTCTCTACTAGATTTATCCTTATCAAATTTTAATAAATGTTCTTTTCCTGCATATATAGTTCAGAAGATTATAATAGCTCCCATTTGTGTTTGGGAGGGCCTAACCAAAATTTAATTTAAAAATACTAAATTTGAAGAACACATATCATATCCATATAATTTCAATATACGTGGAATTTAGCAGTAATCCAAGAGTAAAGATATTCTTCCATATTTCCTACTCCCCTAGTTCATAATAATTAAGTTACAAAGAAGCCAAACTCGCAAAAAGGGCTACAAACAAGTATAGGTGCCTTCAAATACATACTCAGAGTGTTAATTAAAAACAGATATGATGCATATACATAATAAGTAGAGGCAAGCAAATCATATTTAAGGGTGCAAGCTGACTGCTGTATAAATTATGAATATTTGTTTTATCTTTAAGAATATCACTTGCTGCTATAACTCCTTTATGTAAGGAGAATATGGTAACAGGCTGTTGATAACAGGGTTAAATTACAGTGTAAAGTATCAAAAATGTTGGGGAAGAGTAAAGAGACTGCTCTGAGAAGCATGTTTGGAAAAGGTTTCTGTTTTTCTTAAACATAAAACCTTTCAACTTCCATATTTAAGATTCTACTACCACACCATCACATCCTTACAAAGCCATTTTTTTTTTTTTGTGAATACAACTAGGAAATTGAATTATGTTAGCATTTCACAAATATTTTCTATTTGAATACAGTAAGAACGTGTTTTTAATTCAGGTGGGAGCATGTGCCAGTCAAACTGAAGTCATCACCACAGTAATTACTTAATTGTTGAATAAATACTATAACAAAATTACCATAAAGTGTAAAGAACACATCTGCCATACTTGGTCTGACAACTGCAGAGTTATTTTTACTTCTTGCATAAATTCAGTTTTGTAGAAGATTTTTTGAGCATGTGTTGAGGACTTTGCTTCAAAGCCCATACACTCCCATAGAGCAAGATATTTTTAAAAAATTGCTGAATTTTAATTTTAAAAACATTGTCTTGTCTCTTGTCACATGTTGTTTCTTGTCTTGTAGTTAGAATATAAACTCTTTGGGACAGGGAGAATCTTTTTAGTACTTGTTTATCAACTAAGAGAAAGGAATCTTAACCTGACAATTAAAACTTTTAGGTGCTATGGCAATGCAAATAAAGCTAGCAGTAATTTGCTAGAAACCTAAAACATGTTCATAATATAATTTTGCATGCCGAAAGCAAAAGGAATGGTTACCTTGAAATTTGAGACATCTGTTTGCTCAAATACATGTACATAAAAATAAAAGAATCAAGATAACAAGTAATAAATTCTAAGATATAATAGGATAGCAAAACAAAGAAAAATTATGAACTGTCAAAAGTATTTTCCTCACTCCACTACAAGTATTTCCTAATGATACGTTGACTGCTTTTTATATATTGACGTGACACTCAGTTAAAATTTTACTAAAGACCCACAATAAAGGAAAATTCCAGATTATTTGTACGCACTGACAAGCAGTTAAACTTCAAAGCTAGCAATAATTTTAATTCATCATTCCAAACACTTCAATATTAAGAGCTGAATTTAAAAATCGGAGAAACTGATTGGCTTCTGGGTTTCTTAGCATCATTTGTTGATAACTTTCAAGAATCTAGGAGCATCTACTTTCTGCAGTGCTCTGGAGTGCCTAGACACAGAAGTCTCACAGTTCAGAATGGAACAGAAACATTAAATGTACTCTCAAATTTTGTTGTAGAACTCTGGCTACGTCTACACGAGACACCAACTGCGCAGCAGCTGGTTACTACTGCACGGTAGTGTTGCATGGCACAAAGCATAACACAACGCTACTGTGCTGTAGTAACAAACTACTGCGCAGTCAGCATCACCAAAAAGTCATTCAGGGATGCTACTAAGTTATAACTGGTTGCTGAGCAGTCATTTAGTACTTGTGTATGCAAGTACTAAATGACTGCGCAGTAACAACAGTGCAGTCAGTGTCTCATGTAGACACAGTCTCTGACACTTAACTAAGAAATGAATTCTGAGTTGACATAAAATTAAACACCATTTTAAAAGGTCCTTTTCTCCATCTTCATACAGTAGTTTCTATAGCACTGAAAACTACTAAGATTTCACTGCGATCAAACTCCCAAGATCATAAACTAGTCTGTACCTTGATTTACAGGCACTTATTTGGCTGGGGGAAAAAATGTATTAAAAACGACACAGTACGCTCATCTATATGAGAGCTCGTCGCTATGGTGACGTAGCATATCTTGTTACAGCGCGTCACTATGGCGAGACGAGTACTAAAAATAACTGTGCCACCAGGATGGTCCAGTAATGGCTGTTACTACATCGTCATATAGTACTTCCTAAAGCAATTACTAAATGACAGTGCAGTACCAACTGAGCCATATGGGGGGGGGGGGGGGATGTGTAGATGCACCCCACAATAACAAAAAGAGATCACCATTTTAATTTTGAACATTTAAGATATGAAAACAGGAAAAAAAAACCCCGACACTTGGCACAGGCCTTGAGCAGTCCAAGGAACTTGAAGCCTAAAATAGAACCTAAAAATCTTAACATGCCCATCTTTATACTCTCTAAATCCCTGTGGAATATAGAGAAATTATGACTACACTAATTTATAAAATGGTAGCTGTCCCTCAGTGAGTACCTATGGCAGCTAGAGATCATGGAACAGCAGAAGCACACCATTTTTAAACACTACCTTGAGCACAACCCTAACTTGTCACTCACCTTTCATGGCATAACAGACTTAGCCTGCCTCCAGCTAGAATCTTCCAGTGCCCCGTTCATACAGCTTTAAAGCCCCTTTGTACCTCAGAATGGAGCAGAACTGGAACACCCGCAAGGCAGAAAAATGCAGAAAACAAACAACAAAAAACAAAACTGCAATAAAAATGACAGTGAGGACAAAACCATAACAAAAGTCACAAAGATACAGAAGGCAAGGTACCTAGTATAATGCTGCACACAATCAGTGTATTTTAAAATAAGGAACCTATCATTTTACAGGTCATTCAGACTATTTTACATTTCCCATTATAGGACACTGTGACAATCTTAATTTGAGACAGTCTACTATGTCCACTGTTTGCAGCAGGCCCTGGCAATTCAGCAGGAAAAAGCCCTCAAGCCAGAGAAGCAACTCTTCTTTATCCCATTAAATTCTGCTCAGGTTTAGCAGTTTTAAATGCTTTAAAAACTGCTGTTTGCATTTTCTGTTGCTTTTTTAATAGCTTTTTCATCAACCACTCATGTGTTTTGTCCTGGGGATGGATATGCCTACACCATAATCACAACTATTCCTTCCATCAGCAATTACATTTTAGCTACCTTGGGCAGAACAGCAGTAACCACTATACACTGATAAACAAATCCTTCTATCACATTTCTACTTTCTGGCTTCTTCATCCAATTCCTTTTAGGGTACCTTCTCAATTTCTGAAAGAAAGAGTTTCCTCTGAACATCTTTTTTCAAATTTCTCTGGTTCGTACCCCTTTTCCCTGGACACTATCACTTCCACCATCCCTCCAGGGTTTTCATTTTTCTTCCACTTCTCCTTTTGGGAAGCACTGTTTATGACAAGGGTGGCCAATAAGCAAAACATGTGCCAGCCTCTCTGGGTAGCAAGTGGCAGACCAGGGAGGGGACAGGCAACACAGCAGCAGAAAGAGCAGGGAATGGAAAACAGACAAGCAAATCAAGAGAAGAGAACAGGGCAGGGAGCAGAAAGCAAAGAAGCAGAGTGGGTAGGGTCACAGGGCAGGGAACTGAAAGCAGAGCAGCCCGTCAGGCTGAGGAAACAATATGTGAATGGCACTCAGTGAGGATGTTAGGCTAATTTGTGGCACGGCTGTCAAAAAAGTTGGCCCCTACTGGCTTACAGGATTGTACAAAATGGTTGCCTGCAATAACACGGGACTGAACTCAATAGGTCACAATCTCTTCCATTTCAATCTATACTTGAAGAAAAGACATGACAGTTTCCTTTGCTGTCTTGGACCTCAGCTCATTAAAATCTTGGTAGATTTACTTTTGACCCTGGAAGTGTTCCATAAATTATTTAAGAAAGAAGGAAGTTATTTTTATCTGAATACAACTTTCTATGTAATTAGATACATATAATGTACATTGAATATGTTAATATGACATTTTTACTACTGCTTTCTGATTTTTTTAAATAAGCAGTGATTTTAAAGGTAAATCTCAGCTGGAACAGTCTGCAAAGGATATACCCTCGCATTTGCACATGGGGCCCTTGGTTCCCCATCTTCTATATCCCCTAGAAGGAATGGAAGAACATGTTTTATTTGGCTGTTTCAGTAGCCTGGAGGGGCCAAGCTAAAAATTTTCCAACACTTGGGTTAGCAACATACACATTTTTAAGTATCATATTCATCAGGAGAAAAACAGACTCTGGATCTATATCTATATCTCAACCCCCTCCAAACACTTTAGAAGCAAATATGGAGAGCCTACACACACACACACACACCCCTTTATAAAGTAATTAATGCTTCAAAACTGTACAATTAAAAATACGTAAAATGGTTCGCAAATTTGTCAAAAGTGTTACTTAGAATATGCAGGGGTTTAGGTTGTAGCTGTGTTGGTCTAAGGATATAGGCAGACAAGGTTCCTTGGGTGAATTTGATATCTTTTATTAGACCAACCCAAATGGTTGGAGAATAGTTATTAAGCAAGCTTTCGGGTTCAAAAACCCTTCGTCAGGCTAAGGAAGCTGCAGCAGTCTTTTCATTCCATCCAGGAAGAGCACACACCAACTGCTGCAGCTTCCTTAGCCTGACAAAGGGTTTTTGAACCCGAAAGCTTGCTTAATAACTATTCTCCAACCATTTGGGTTGGTCTAATAAAAGATATCAAATTCACCCAAGGAACCTTGTCTGCCTTACTTAGAATATGTAATATACTTCAGACCACAACTGCATTTTAAACTGATGAAAGTAGTGTTTTGCAGAGGAAAGGTTCTGTCATCATTAAATGTAGATGCACCAGAGGGAGTCAACATAACAACCGTAGCAGCCTTCAGCTGTAAAATTACTAATCCAAGTAATACAGTACATTAAGTATGCCATTTGAGATATATGCCAACTTAAACCACCACATATGGCATATCTATCTAATTATCAGTTTGTGTTTTCATATGCAGAACTGTTCTAGTTTTTAAACAACATGTCAAGATGCACCATTTTATCTGAAAACATAATAAGACTGAGAAACACACTTCAGACAGAAAATGTCATCCTTTATAATATCATTAGGTCAATGCTGTGTTTTTATCATACAACAAACTAAGAGGTTCTGAGAAAAAGAAATTAAATATTAGAACAAGTCTCGAAATATTAATCTCTAATTGTGAATCAAGGACATTTTTAAGGAATGTTTTTGACCTTTAAATAGCAAAGAGTTCCTAAGTGCTGTTCTTAGTTCCAGTACTAAAAGCTGACTTTCCTAAAAGCAATTGAGTTTAAACATTCCAACTACATTTTCAACTGAAAGAATTAAAGTTTTTCAAGTGAAACAGTCATCATCTTAGCTGATGTCAAGCTTTTTTTTTTTTTGTTTGTTTTAACTTGACTCATACCAATTGCTTTGAATTACTTTGGTTTAGGCGCTCATGCATGCAGACACAAATACACATATAGAGTGCCTGTATACAGAAGTTCATTTCTACCAGAAGAATTTTCTCCTAGTAGAAAAATAGCTCAGGGCCTGGACTATACAGATGTTCCTCTAAACCTATGGTTGGAGAGCTTCATTGGAAAGGTCTCCAGGCCAAAGGGTACTAGAGGGTTGCTCTTTGTGTGAACCCCAACCCTTAGGAAAGCTCATTACTTGACAGCCTGTCCCCTCCCTTGCCTGGAAAGGAGACAGCCTGTCAAGTAGTAGTTAACAGGTGATGAAAAGCAGCAGGTGCCACAGGCAGTCCCGGGAGGGATCCACCTGGGATAATGCCCGCCATCCCACCAGTCAGCAGACTGGCAAAGAGAGGGCATTCTCTCATAGTAGGAACCTCCCAGTTTTTCCCAACAGAAGAACAGCCCCTGCTCCTTGCACTCCTACAGGTCAGTGCCCCCTGTGCTTGGCTCTAGTGTCTGAGAGCCAAGCAGAGTGACCAGCGCAGCAAACCCACTGCTTGCTTCTGACACAGCAAACTTTGCTACAAGAACCTGATGGGGAGCAGCTTGTGGCTGCTCCTCCCCTCCCTATCTATGGGATGAAGGAAGCAGCCAACCCCTGTGCCTTCTCCAGACTGAAGTCCCCTGTCTCTAGAAGGAATCAGGAGTGTTAAGCTGAGGTAGTGTTAAGCTGAGAAAAAGTGTGCAGACCTGGACCTGAAAGCAAATTTAACCTTGGCTGTTCCCAGGTTATTTTTCTCCTGAAGTGGCCACTTTTATTCTGGTAGAAAAAGCTTCAATGTCTATACACTTTTGTTTTATGATGGGAGAACAAATATTCTCCCAATAGAAACTGAATGCCTATACATGGCCACTATGTTAGCACGTGTGCAGACATCAGTTGCAAAGACAAACATCATTTGTGTTCCTTCTTCATGTGCAATTTGACCTGACTTTACACAATTGCTACTGCAGAATTATATATTCCAACTGCAGTTCAATACAAATCGTGCACTGAATATCTGATTTCAGATTCCCCAGCCGGAACTGGTGTCACTTCAGCTGTTTTGGTTTTTTTTTTTTTCTCTTGTTTTTTTTAATAATTCTTTACATAAGTAGCCAAAGAGCTCACATATAATTAGTATGAAACACCATATAGTTTTAAGCTCCTTTTTGCAACTTGTAAACATTATTGGGTATTTTTACATAATATAAACTAGCTTTCCATAACTATCTTACTTTGCAATGGCATTTTAGTAAAGAATTTCTGTTAAGAATTAATTTATTAAGAATTCTGAACAGTTATATTCATTCTAGTTGATTAATAGAAAATAAAAAATTGCTATATTCAATTTGATATTCAACTGACAGACTATACTTTCAAGCAGACCATCCCACTATGGAATTATAAATCTAAATTCAACTCTAAAGAAAGGCAGAGCTTTATCACTGATTACACTAGAAGGATTGGGAACCCTGTAAAAGAGCTGCCTTCTGTCACATGTTCTAAAATCATATACTGTGAAGCTGTCACAGATAAATGTAGAAGTTGAAGAAGCATGGCCTGTTTTTCAAATCGTTTCTGAAAATGCAGCCACTTGAGTGGCTGCATTAAAGTCAGTTAAGCACACATCTAAAGTTGACTATATGTCAGGATCTACAAGTGCAAGCCTCTTTACTGAAGATGCAACTTAAAACAACTAAATTAAGGAATACATCTTGACAAATTAGAATTTTTACTCTAATATGTACATTTAAATCATTTAAATTAGCAAATAAACTGATTTGTTTTACCATCAATGCTCTTTATTTCATTTTACAAAATAAATTCACTTGAGTTAGTTTTATATTCGTTTACACTTTGTTTTGTTATGATGGGCAGCCAGAAACAAGACAATTAGTTAGGAAACATGGGAAGAAAATATTTTTTAAAACTGATTTCATTGTAGTTTAAACAAAATATATGGAACTCATTTTATTTTACTTTTACAAGGCTGCATTAAACCTGAGGTTTGACTTTGGGGGGTCTCTTAAGGAGAGATCTTTTGGCTGAAGATGTCCAAGAGAAATGTGTATTAAGACAAAAGAAAAATATACACAAAAAATTAGTATTTCAAATGTAGAGAGAGAAAATAATTCTTTACTCAGGCTTAAAAAGCTACTAAAGGCCCAAGCAGCACTGACTAGAATCAATACAATACTTGTTATATGTTACATACTCAAACAATTTTGAGTTAGCTGTTAGCATTTGGAGAAAGATAAGAATTTTCCACATTAATAAATTTAAAAAAGAAAAACAAAAAACTGTAAAGGGTTCCTGAATTAAATTACAAGTTTCTTTTCCAGAAGATATATTCTACTTATTTGGCAAGAGTATAACAACATCATAGAGAACATTCTTATTCATGGTTAATCTCTGGTTCTAACAGATAATATATCTCAAAAAATTCTCATTTATAAACAAAAGTTTAGATCTATTCTTCTACAAATATTGCATCAAAAGATAGGATACAACTCAACATAGGGAAAAGTATCCATAATAATATATCTCATGTAACTTTACAGGGTCAAACTTATTGTGCACTTTTAAGGCCTACAAAATGGTTAGAACACAACCTATGCACCCATTTTGGACAAGAACAGAAAGCAGAGATGCACTGTCATCAAACATTAAATGTAACCATGTTTCAAAGGTAGAGGTCTATCCCCAAACACTTATTTTATCAGTTTCCTAAACCGCCAATAGCTGCAGATATGAAAAAACTGATGCAGCTCATTAACTAGCCACCCATCCAACCTTATTCCCAGCCACAGATCCCTTCAGATTGGATATGTAGTCCAGGAAACATGGCAACAGCACTTACCTTTTAATCCATGTGTGCATAAACTGCTGAGATTTTTCTCCCTTTTAAGTACATATACTTCCTGTCTTGTACTATCTCCCTAGAAGGCAGATGAAAATGGGAAACAAATTCTCAGCGTCTCCCATCCTAGAAAGACATGGGAAAAGGAATTTGCAATCCTTTCCCCCCCAAAAAATAAGCTTTCAAATATGGTATTCAACACTCCTGCTCTATGAGAACAAGTAAATGTAAATGGTATAGGTCTCTCCTAAAATGGTCCAAAGCAGACCAAATTCACTACTTGAATTCAAACAACACAGGAACAGACTATTCCAGCACTTCTGTAGTTGTAAGGAGTTTAAATCTCAGTCACAAATGGGAAAATTGATTTATACTACCATACAAGTTAAACATATTGAAAGTGACTAGAGTGAGTTTAGAGATGAAAATTTATATTTGTGAAGATTAACTACAAGAAACAACTGAACAAGATAAGGAAACAGGCTAAATTGTTTAAGAAATGGGCTACACAACTTTCTACTGTTTTTGGTTTTATTGCTGCTGTTTGCTTTTAAATGCCTTACAGCTGGTGGACAAAACAGTAGGTCATTCATATCCAGAGGGATCATCTACAGCAAAAACAGAATTACTCCTTCACCCCATCCCAGAATGTAAAGCCATCTTTATTTTCTGAACCACAGCAGAAGAGGAAAAGGGGTGGACGATAATCCCCTTAGAATGCCGCAGTTTACAGCTATCTGGTAAAAGAGAATTGCTAAGTGAAAATTGCTACACTCTAAAGGGATTAGCACACTAGAACCTGCTTATGGCAGAGTGAAACTTTACTCTAAAAATGAGTGAAGCTTCAATAAGGAGAGATAAACTCCACTGAAATACACTGAAGTATCTGGATCCTTAAATGGAGATTTACTGTAAGTAGATTCCAGTGTACCTGTTAAACTGAAACCCCATATTTTACCTACACACACACACACACCACACACACAATTGTGTACTTTCCTTGTAGTTAAGACTACCCCAAATGAAAATCTAGGTTATCTTCTGTATTATGCAAAAAAGTATATTGTATTCATTAAATGTATCAGGTATCCCTGCTTAATGATCAGTGACTGTCTAACATTTTTTCTTTATGGCCTCACATCTGTAGAATATAAAAATTCATACCATCTACTAGAACATTCTGTATCAATTAAAAACATTAAAAAACAACATATATGTGAACACTCTGAAAATCATCAGTTTATCCTAAAGCAATTGTGTCTGCCAAAACAACAAATACGGCAATATTTCGTAGTACATGAAATTATCAAAATAAGGGATACTATGCAACCAGAACCAGAAAGAAATGCATAACTTCACTAGTTAATGTTAACTAAAGTTTCCTGGTTTTATAAACTATGCATACCTTAGGTTTGGGAATTTTAAAAAAAGCTACTTGACTCTCTACAAATAAGGACCCGTGATGATATTTCAGAAGAGAACTTCAGAGATAAGTTAAGAGGAACCAGTATGATTACCTAATCTAGTCTCCTATGTAGCATAAAGAACAATTTCACACAGTAATTCTTGTATCACACTCATAAATTCTGGGTAAGTTACAGCGTATTATTGTAAAGACATTTAACTGATTTAAAGGACAAGTACTGAAGAATATGATATATCCCTTTGCAAATTATTTAAATGGTCTATTGCACTCTCCATTAAAAACCTGAACTCGAATATACTCAGCTTCTAGGTGAAAAAATGGTCATTCAGGTCAAAGATCAAATCCTAAAATCAATAGTTTTCAGCCAGTCAATACAGTGAACCCATGATGATCAATCTGTGCAAAATAAAATATTGTGAAAATTCTGTATAAGATGAAATTTAGTAATCTGCTTAGCAAGACAACAGACAGAATATAATATTTATCTCAGTCTACAACACAGCAACTTGGGAACAAGTTACTCTAACAAAAACAAAAGTCCTATTTCTTATCCTGACCCTTTGGAGCAAGATAAATACAATTATCTGGGCATAAAATGGGTGAAGAGGGAATATCCTTCCTCTACACTTTTGACCATTTTAGAATTAGAAGGCAGTCTACGATAGTAGAAAATGGATCTTATACAATTATTGTTAAAGGACCACAAGAACTTGATTGGCATTTGACATCATTACAAAACTAAATTTAAAAAGTGATATTCTTAACAAAATTGAAGTATTGTGTTTCTTGACTATTAAATACTTCATTGTGCAACCTAAATATTACATGAAAGTTCACAAGAATCAACTGTTAAAAAAACCCCAAAAAATCACTAGCATAATTATTTGCGAACTTTCAGCAGGCCTTTCAAGTTCAGCACAGAAAGCTAAAAGCCTTTTCTTCACAAAATTTCCTTCAGGTTTAACCAAGTTAAAAATACTCTGCAACTGTTATTTACCTTTACTTGTGATCCTCAGGAAACTTTGGCAATGAGTCAGAAAAATAACTAGGTATAAACACTGTAAAAATCCAATTCAATACTGTCACTAAAGCACCAGTACCACAAACACTCAATGCACAAGAAAAACTCAGAAACTACCATTCTACCAGTAGCAGAAGGGGTAAAGCTGTGATTCTCATCCAGAGTGAAGTGGCACCCTGGAGTCCCTTGAGATCCTTTCCAGGATACAACGCAATGTTAGCACTGGTAGGTGTGCAAATATAATTTGCACAAACCCAGAGTTTTTACATGGGAATCCATAGTGTTAAAAACATTCTCACCTGTTGTGGCCTTTCTGAGTTCTCTGCAACAGAAAAACTGCCCTACTATTTTCCCCGTGGCCAAAAAAAGTGAAAACTAAGAGCTGGCATTTTCTGAGGGGTACCTGTCACCTAGTGAGGGCTGCCTTGAGTCTAAAAAGGTTGAAAAACTACTGGGATAAAGGACGTAGTTCAATTAGACCAAATGTAGACATAGCACACTACTCCAGCATCTGATCTTTTCACCTCCCTTCAGGAGGTAGCACATGACAAACTCTTCCAGTAACTTGGAAAAAAGTAGAACATCGCAAACTGGTCTCCCCAACTACATTTTACTCAGTGTGGTATCAGTTCCTATCTTCTCCTCCTGAAACAGCCACTTTCTCCTGCTGCTAACCAACTTATGCTTTTTCTGCTGCTGCCTGAATTACAGGAAAAGGCTGCAGTGTTGAAGGATCAGATTTCAAACCCTACTGAAAATGCACGATGAAGAATTTTACTTTTATTCCTTATATTTCCTAAACAAAAATATTTAGTGTTACGAGAAACACATATTGCAACGTCATAGACTTAAAGATGGAAGTACCAGATTTGCTTGTCTGCATAAGTTTCGTTTCAACCCCTTATGCACATGGAACAGCCTTTTAATTCAGTGCATGTTACATGCACAATGGAAGTTGAAAGGACAACCTGAAATCTGGTATTTGGTAGCCTTCCAGTGCCTGACTTCATAGTCTACATGGTCATAAGTGTTCCCCATGCACATATATAAAAAGTAAAAGGATTAAATGATACATAAAGGTACACATCTCCAAATTGGTGTATTCAACTACTATTCTCTTCCCAACTAACATCAGCATGTGCAAAAGAATACCATTTTAAAAGGCAGAAGCGGGAAAAAAAATGGGAAGCTATTTATAGGGCAAATCAGTTAAATCAAGTGTCACAGGGAGGTATATACAATACATTTTGAAAAGGAAGAATGGAGACAAAAGATCTCAAAATAGTGATTTAATTAATTACCAATAATAATTCAGGGCACCAATTAGTGAAATATTAGCACTGGCCATAAATGTCATTTTATTTCTGTATAACAAGTAATCTTACCTGAGTGAATCTAAAAGAAAAAAAATCAAGTTATTGATTGCACTTTTCATCTGATGCTGTCAATGCTGAGATGACAAGCCCTGCAGGATGCAGTCAGAGATCAATGATAGAAAACAGGTGTTTAGTCTTTCCACAATCAAGATCTGTAGGACTGGGAAAATAGGAAATTCTGTCCGAGAATCAGGCTGCCTTGTAACTAGAGAAAGTTACTCCAACATAACGAAAGTGAATACACAAAACTGCAAACTATTTCCCATTTTCACTGAGAACAATTCAAAGACAACACTCACCAGACCTGCAAATCGATGGTGACTTAGGGTATTCGTTTGCACAGAGTATCAACATGCAACTGTTAACCTGGTCCCTAACAGATGTGAGGTGTTTTTGAAAAAGACACAGCCTTCCAGTCAAGAATCTACACACAAAACACTGACATAACGAGTAAATGAACATTGAAAAGATAAAAGGTCACACCAATGATCATATTAAAATTGTTAGGCTTCCAAACGGAAGTTCCAAAATATTGCTTCAAATGATCATTAAAATAGGATAGCTGTGTAATTGCAAAAGGAATTGAGCATTCCCATGCTTCTTAGCAAGAATCCAATGTTAAATATGAAATAAAACTCAGTGTTAAACTGTAACCACAGTTAATTATCACATTAGGAAATACAGCAAATTAAATCAGTAATTAATACTGAATTTAAAATGTTGAGAAGGGTAGTTTCTTGTTTTCTGTTTAATATCAGAAGTTTTAACAGGCACTTTCTGTTTAATATCAGAAAATGGATATACAAATAGCATAATTTTAAAATAGAAAATATCCCAAGTATTTTTCCCTGATAAAACAAACCACAAGGTATACCTATGGATAATCATGATTTGAAACTGGAATACAGCAGGTTTACAAGATTATCATTAACAATGTATAGAAATCCAAAAGTAAAACAAAAATAGGAGAAAATGGAGGCGTATTAACTAGCACTATAATATTGAAAAGATCTCTTAATCTAGGTACTAGTTATTTCTGTTTTTATCAAATATCGAAAGGTATAAGGAATTTTGTGCAATTCCCTCCCTCATCTACTCCATTGCTTTCCTCACCCCTAACCCTGGGTGCTACAGAGACAGAGCGAAACTATTATTAGCCTCAAATGAAAACAAAATTAACAAAGAAAACAAAATGTGCATATTTAGATTTATTCAGAGAACCAAATTTCAAAAACTGATTTAACATGCTACATTATAAATATGGAAAAGAACTGCTATATATTAAAGAATGAAACATGCCAAAGAGGCATTTAACATACCCTATGCTAAGTATTTTATCACAGACCAGGAAGGAATTTAAATACTAAAGTAAATAGATTGTTCAGAGAGTAAAAATCTAAAGTTAATTTTCCATTAAATATTTAATTTTACATTTATTTTCACTTCTCCAACTCAATTTGCTTGAACAATCTGGGTATTTTTCATTTATACGTAACTGCATTATTTTTAATTTTGCAACATAAATGGCTTTTGTCGAGTTCATTATAGGGGCGATATAGTCAGAAACCCTATTTAGGAGCTTTATTACTTCATAGATAAGACTCTGCTGTTTACCAAATATATTACTTACAGCTTTAAGTGAAAGTCTGCTCAAATTTTATACTAATATGTAATGAATCCACTGTGTAGCCAAAAGGCCTACCTACAAACCTGATAATCAATAAAATAAGCTTGAAAAAGTGGCCTTTCCATTTCTGGTATGTGTTGCGTTTTATACCATGACACTGCAGCCTCTGAGGGTCAGATTAATTAAGATCAACAGCAGCTGCAGTGCAACGTGAGAAGCACACTGCCATAGTTCCCACCAGTCCAGCCCAATTACCTGCAGCATTCCAGCACTGGACAACTGACAACCACCATGCTCTTTACCAAGTCATTAACTCCCACTGGTCTACTGATAAATGTTAAAAACAAACTAACCTCTTTTTGAGAAGGACTGCAAAGCTGAGTGCACCTGCTGCAAATTGCAATGATGAGTCCCAGAGAGATGTTTGTCAGTCAGTTCTCTACAGATGTTGCTTAACTTTATGCTAGAGCTGTATCCAAAGATGGAAATGAGATGGCAATCATGCACAAGCCCTCCTCCTGTCCCTCCCCACCTCCCATTCCCAAATCCCTGAAGTTCTGCTTCCAAAATCTAGTCTAACTAATTCACAAAAGGTAAGCTTTTCTTTCCTGGAAAAAATCCACTGGACTAGCTAAAACTAAATTCTATGGTCAAGCACAGAAGAGAATAGTAAAGCCCATGGTATTAATTGCTGAAAATCAAGAGCATTAGGGGCTTTTAGCAATTCTTATTTTTCATTTACTTAAGGATAACTGACACTTAAAAAGGAACACACAACTTGATTTTTGTGAGGTGTTGGAGAAAAAAGAAAACACATTTAAAAGATTCAGACTTTCTAGACTGAAATCCAGGTGCCTTAATATTTTATCTCCAAGATGGCCACTATGTAAAAGCACTGGATAAGTGTATTAACCTTTTCTCTGAAAAGCACCATTGAACTACTACATGGGAAAATGTTTCCAATTGTTAACTTGATACAAATTTTGTAGTATTTTTTTCCCCACAAACATACAATACCCAGTGATGAGGGCGCAGAACTGATTTCTTCTCCACCTATTCATTTTGTAGAAAGCTTGACTCCATCAAGCAAAACAGATGCAGCATTAGATAACCTTTACTCATAAGCATTCAGAACTAAAGAAGTTATTTATTTTCTAATTACACAAGGAAGTTGTGTCATATAGTAAATATTGAAACTGAAGGTAGGGTTTGCTTATCACTTCCTTGTGATGTTATATGCTCAATCATTATTCTGATCTCTTCAGTTTGTGTAACAGGTTTGCATGCGTCAAGGATAAAAACTGTCATTCAACTAGCTATTTAAAAAATAAAAGTAAAAACAATTATATGAAAAAACAGGTTACTGTTTTGCAAGGCCATTTGCTTTTTCAACAAGCGTGTTAACTTTTTCAGCTTTCATTAAAAATAAAAAGAATATTTTTCTTAGAAAAAATTAGATGCACATCTACTGAATATGAAATCATTAAAACTACTGCTATGTTCTTCCAAATGAGTTTGAGAGAACTACATATGCAAGAAAACTTAGATGTACAACCATTCCCAGAACATATTGAGTGTATAAATTAATAGCAGTTTCCTTTAAATGTAAAGTATTAAGGACCTTTCAGTTGGGAAGCTATTTTTTTAAATTCGGTTCTAGTAACCAAGCAACTGACAGCTGTCCTATTGAGAATTATCTCTCCAAACAGCTGGCAATCAACGCTTGGCTTTTTACTAGAAGAAAGCTCAGAAGCTATGGCTAGTCTACAAATTTACACACAGGTCTAAAGGCTCTATCCCAGAAATCCTTACTCACACAAGTCGTCCTTACTTATGCAATTCTGTTGTTAGCAATGGGATCACTCTCATGAGTAAGTGTCTGCCACAGACTTTGTAAAACCTTAGGTTTATTTATTCTTATGATGTCCTTAGTTTAGCAATCTCAAAATGCTCTGAAATAACACTTAGATTCCTTTGATTTACATCCATTCCTATACTATTAGAAGCCAGCTTTCAAAAACACTGACAACAAACTGAACTATTTTTTCTAACCCAATATTGTCCCAGTAAAGTTGTAAATGAAATAAAAACATTAATACTAATAAAAACAACAAAAACTAGGAGCAGATGTTTCATTTTTAAAAAGTGAGGATTTGATATCAAAAATACTCCCAGCAATTTCTAAGACTTAGAAAAAATAAAATGTGACACCTCCTTTATTTTATGAAGGAAAAAAACAATGGTGACCCAAATTTGAAATCACACCTGCACCCTTCCTAACTCAGTTTAATATAAGTAAAGAAGTTAGAAGTCTAGATTATTTCCAAAAAACTCAGTAAAGTTGTGTGCTCTTCACCCAATTCACTTTCCATGTCTTTCAAAGGTGTTTCCAGAATACCTTTACCCAAAAAGTAACCATGAAGAGGTCTTCCAAAACTTGAATTTTTAGTCTTAATTTCACATGCAAGGTAAATGCAATAGACATATGTCACTTTGTTTGTTTGTTTTTTTGTTTGTTTTTTTTTAACTAACAAAAAACAGCATAACCACATACTAAAAGGAATAAAGTGTTTGGGTAAATACAAGAAGAAAAATCCTCCCACCTTAAATACCTAGCCAACTTTGAGCACTACCTCATCATAATTTTAACTCCTTTATTTTAATAAATATTTGGTTGTAAAATACAATTTCATCCCTAAATCAATCATATGTATCTATATTCTTACTACTAAACTATCACATTTCAAGTTAACGTATTACTTCATATTATAACATCCTTGAAAAATGACAGCTCAAATTCACTCAAGCACAAAGTTTCTTGAGCTAGGGAAGAATCCTGTTGCAAGGGAAATTGTGATGTAATGTGATTTCAAGCAAAGAGAGAGAGAGAGAGAGAGAGAGAGAGAGAGAGAGAGAGAGAGAGAGAGAGAGCGCGCGCACGCGAGCGAGCAAAGACATTCACTAGCAGTGACTAATTTATTCTCTCTCTCTCTCTCAAGACGATTTTAGGAAGTTAAATTTCAGGGATCAATAACATCTTAAAAGACTAGTTGATCATCTAAAAAGAAAGTATTTGGAAAAGATAAGAAAAATTGAAATGTGAATAAGAGCTTGTAATGTTACAATGCATAATTTTTAATAAAATGCTTGTGCATTGCCTTTTACTTGTTAGACTAGAAACTTTAACAAAAAAACAATACTTCAAAAATACATACTTTCAATTTCTTCCTCTTAATATTAAGCACAGAAATAAAAAAATTCAAAAAGGCCTAATCTGTATATTCAATATTTGTACCATAGGAAACCATAAAACAGCATAGTGACGTACTCATGACACTAATACACCAAGCTTCCTCCCTTCCACCCACCTACAGGTTTAAAACATTGAACTGTCCCTATTCAGATTCTCTCACCTCTTCACAAGAATTTAAAATTTAACATCAATCTTGAGAAATTTTTGAGAAATCATATTTCACGTAACTATAGGTAACAATAAAACGCGAGTAGAAACAATACACTTTAGGTAACTGAATTCTAAGAAATTCTTTCTCTCTCAACAAAATTAATCAGAGTTGTATACTGTATACAAGTCAGATTACTTAGGTTTGTATCCTTTACACAATACGAGTAAGAGGTGCTGGAAGAAACCCAAAAGATGTCAACTTTGAGAATGCCAGGACCTCAGAAAATTCCACAGGCTCATTCATGGTCAAATGCAAACAGAAAGCCTAAGAAGAGATAGCTACAACAGAATCTGCCACATCTGTCCTTATCTAACAGGTATCAGGCTAGTTGAAATTATTTCTAAGTCATTATTCTGCTAATTGACCTACTATGTACCTAGAGATATAAAACAGATTGTGTAATATCTAACTGGAGATTATAACAGGTGTAAATCAAACTGTACAACTTGCATCTTACTCCACTATTTTTTTTGATAGAATCTGTTTATATCCCAAGACTTCAAATATTATTTACGCGATTCTAACTTGCTAATTTTTAATTGTCAAAGGATACCCTGGCTGATACTGCTACGTCTGCACAATGTACAGCCCAAAAATATGTAATCCTGATTTTTATCAGAAAACAGAATAACTACGTTAGAATACTGAAAAAAAGATCTAATCTCTGGAGCATCCTTTCCAACTCAGTGTAAATAAACTATAGTCAAATGAAAAGGCATGTAATTTAGTATTTGGAATATCCTTCATAAACACCAATTTTCTGTAACATCCTTGCACATCTGATACCACCTCATGTATAATGCAAAAAATCTATTTCATTTTCATCTACTAACAGTGAATTTAACTTACTATTGCGGCTCTTTTTCCAGATTATGTTATTAATTCTGCAATCAGACTCTTTTGAATGCTATGATTTCCTCTAAGAGTTTTCATAATTCTGCATTGATTTTTTTTTTTTCACCTAACATACCTTTCAACATATAACAATCATATTATCAAATTCTGTTAAGGCAAAAGAGTAAAGGAAAGAAAAGTTTCAGAAAGGCAATGAACAACGGACTACCTCATTACATAGGAAATCTAAGCTTGTCACTTCTACTGCATTATTGCATTAAAATGTTGTTTCTTACTTACAGATGCAATTTTAACAGATGCATTTTCCATTTCCATATGACAATTTCAAAATAATTACACACTTTCTGTACAGAATAAATAATCTACTTTTGCCTGATATTCAAACAGAGCGGGCAGTAAAATGAAATACTCCAAAGGCTCATGTTCTGCTTACACCATACCAGCTGTCTCTGCTGTTTTATGAATTTCAGTCATCTTACTGAATTAGAGCACCAAATGTAAAGCAGCTTTACATTCTCTACAGAAAAAAAAAACAATATCAGGTCACCTCGGCACAGAATTACCAGCCACAGCTCCAAGTTGAGAAAAGCAGAACACAGACAAAAATATTAGTTCTCTGGTAAATTTACAGCACTTAATAAAAAACTGGATTAATTTCTCTCAACTAACAGTCTAATTATTAGATATTTATTTGTTGAAAGAATGTCAAACTCTCAATGCAGGACCATAAAAATATTTTGCAGAAGCACAAATGCTGCAGATTATTATATAACACCTACTCTTCATAAAATTTTGATTAAAATGCAAGAAGGCTAAACCCAATACAGACACACTTATCTTTACATGCAAACATCCAATGATTTACTGCTTATGTGTAAACACAGTAGGCATAAAACAAACTTATTTCCTTATTCATCCTAAATATTATACTTTCATAACACTTTCCTTTCACAATCACAATAAACAGTGTAAAGAACCATCTGAAGAGCAGCACTTGTCCTTTTTGCCTCACCCCAGGGCCAGTGAACAATGCAATGAAGCAGAAAGAAGGTATATAATAGATTTAAAGTAAACGGCCCTTTCAGAAGCACCCTCTCATTTTTACACATTTCATTACTAGGTCTGAGAACTGACATTTTTAATGCCAGCTGTCATAGTTGGTTCCTCAAAACTGCATCCTTTGTAATAAATAGAACATATGTAGCCAGAAAATATGTTCACATTTTCTTGCAGTCATATTGTAAATGAATTTAGCCATATTCCACGACCACTAATTTATTAGACAGCACCCTATCAATCTCATAAACAAATAAAGATTAGAGTGTTGATATGTTCATTGCTATAATTAGAAAAGGGTACTCTTCTATTCAATAATTCCTCCGGTTGCACTGGCACGTTTACTCTTTAATACATGAAACACCCTTACATCATGCTTATGTTCCCCTCAAGATTTACAAATAATCTGCTTATTATTTCACCTACCTGGGTAAAAATCTTTGGATTTAGACAGCTTGATGGTGGCCCCAGTCTCTTTCTGCAACTGAACAATTGTCTGTCCTCCCTTCCCAATTATAGATCCAGCAGCATAACTAGGTATGAGGACCTTTAGAAAATATTGGCCGTCCTCTGAAAAATTGAGATATGCAACATTAATTTGGTTTACAAAACTTTTGCTCTTCCCCATACCCACAAAAAAACAAGTAGATTCTTGAAATTGTTCATTAGTACATGCACTAACACAATTCGAACCAGTTGCGTCATTCTACAAGAAATGCATGGGGTGTGCATTTGCCATTTTAAAAGATTTAAACATTCACTCTGTGGAAATTAAAACATGCAGACATTTTCCTTAATTTTGTGTTAACATAAAAAAGACGACACAATTCAAGTAGTATTTCTGAACATGGAATCGCTACAGTTCTGCCAATAGTGACTACGGTATACTGAAATGAACTGATCCCTTTAAAAACCTGCACGAAAAGTGCATGGTGACAAACGACAACATTCCCTTAAAATACTGCAAAAAATGCCAAAGCTCAAAAGAAATTAACAGTAAATATGGATGGGCTATTTGTTTGCCATTAGCAAACACACAAGAATAGCAATTAGCTACTGCTTGCATTCTTCTTAAGTGAGCAAAACAACTAGTCTCCTACCAAATAACCCACCCAAAATGTGGGGTTTTATTCCAAGCATTTCAGCTGCTGCCAAGAAAACAACTCAACATGGTGAGGATGGAATCACTTGCTTAAGTAATCCTGATGTGTTTCTTTAGCACTTCTTAGGTGACAATGATCTCTTTTAAGCTCATTAATTAAAGGACATTAAGAAGAATTTTACTCAACTGATCAAAAGCTTAGGTCACATATTATTTTAAATACACTTAAAAGGTGAGGAAACAGACCTTGCCAGTCTTACCCCCAACCTCTGAAGTAAAAAACACAGGACAAGAACTGGGAAAAAAAAAAATATATATATATACACACACACACACACAAAATGAATTACACAAATGTTTTTCAGTCCCTTGAGCAACTGAGCAATTGTCTGTGCTCCCTCCCAGCAGCACAGAACTGAGGATCTCCACTAAGCTGGCTCTGAAAAAGTGAATGATGCAAAAGGGCAGTTTTGGTTCTCCTACTTCTGTTCTCTCCAAGTCATTGAACTTCGATTTTACCTCAACATTTTCATCTTTAAACTACTGATGTATCAAGTTATCCCTTTGGGAGTTCGGGGTTTTGTTTGTTTGTTTTCTTTTCTTTTTTTAAATCAGGAGCAGGTCCAAGTCACTTCCCTTGGACAGGAGTGTAAGCATCTGAAGCAGTGGCAGATGTGCCACAACAGCCCCCCTCTGTATTACATGCACGTCTAAGAAGACATTGTACACACACACACACCTATATAGGTGTGTGCATGTATATACATGTCTATATGCATATATGTGCGTATAGATATGTATGTATACATGTACACACACACACACACACACACACACACTTAGGCAGCGTTTGCTATCATGGGATCAATAAATTCACCTCTGCCTCGGTGCATTGTTAGGATGACTCCAGTGCAAATGAACAGAGGAGATGCTGGTCCCGTTATAACTCATCTCATCCAGGAAGAGCAGGATGTTAACTAACAAGTCACCGCACCAGAGAGACAACCTGCCTCCCCCCCACCCCACCTCCTCCGGCCGCCCCCCAGCCCACGAGAAGCCAAACCAATGCCATATTTACGCCGACGACAAAAGTGAGGCCAAGGTGGGGGTGGGGAGGGTGGCTGGCGGGGAGGGAGGGAAGGGGGACTAAGGGGCAACCCCGGGCAGGACCGCGGTCCCCACCGTGCCCCGGAGGATGGGCACGGAGGAGAGCGGCTTTGCCCCACTGCTGCCGGCTGCCAGCTCGGGCTTCCCGGGCGGCGGCCCGGGCGCGGGAGCCCCGCGGGCTCGGGTGGGTCAAGGCTGGAGAGAGGGAGATTCAACATATATAGAGATATAGATATATATATATAAAAAAAAACCAGAAGAAGCAGCAGCAGCAGCCGAGGAGATGCTGAGCGGCGACGCCATTTTGATGAATGATAACAGGAGGGGGCCGGGGATGTTTGGGGAGCGGCGGCAGGTGGGAGCGGGGCGGCGGGAGGGCGGGGAAGGGCCGGGGCCGGGAGGCGGCCGAGGGGCGATACCCACCGCCCGTGTTGGTCCTCTTGGTGCTGCCGGCTTCGGGGGGCGCCTCGAGCGGTCTCTTGCGCGAGTCCGGCGGGTCCAGGTCTATGGGCACCCCGGTGTGGGTCCCGTTCTGCTGGATGGGAGCTGCCGCCATCATGTTTGCCGCGGCCGGAGGAGAAGGGAGGGAGGGAGGGAGGAGGAGGAGAAGGAGGAGGAGGGAGGGTGTCTTCCCCGCCGGGCTGGGGGGGCCGCGAGGGAGGGAAGGGGAGGGGGGGCGGCTCGTCCCGGGCTCTCGGCCCCGCCGAGCCGAGCCGGGCCGGGGCTGGTGAGGATGCTCCGCGGCTTGTTTATCCGGCCCCGGGGGGAGGGAAGGGGAAGGAAGGAGGGAGGGAAGCGAGGCAGGACCGGCGGCTGGAGGAGCAGCTGCAGTGCAGTGTCAGGCGGCGGCGGCGGCGGAGCAGGGAGACGGGGGAGCGGAGGGGGCGCGCGGGGGAGCGAGAGAGTGAAGCAGAGGAGGAGGAGAGTGAGGGAGAGAAAGCGGAGAGGAGGGAGCGCGGGAGCGGAGTGGAGCGGAGGGGAGGGGAGGGGAGGCGGGGGAGGAGAAGGAGGAGGACGGGGCTGGTGCGTGAGGAGCGAGCGGATTCGCGCTGCCTCTGTGCCCCCTTCAGTTCCTGCCCGCTCAGCCCCGGCGCGGCTCGGCCGGCTGCGCCCGCGTTCGCTTGTTCTCCCCGACTCGACTCGGAGGGGAGGGGAGGGGAAGGGAAGGGAGGGCTGCCCGCCCGCGCCCACGCCCCCGCCCCCGCTTGGTGCGCGGGAGCGGGAAGGGGCCGCAGCCGCGGAGAGCTGGGGGGGAGGGGGGAGGTCACCGCGTAGGGAGGCTAGACTAAAAGAGGGGGGCGGGGCTTCCCGGGGAGATGGGCGGAAAGTGCACCCAATCGGCTGCGAGGAGCGTGAGGTTCAGATTGGAGCGCCTGGCCAATGTGAGAGCGCGGTGGTAGACAAAAAAAATAAAATGAAAAAAAAAGAGCCGGGGGCTGCCCAGCGCGGGGCGCGACACCGAGCTGCTCGCAGAGTGGGGGGTCACGATGCCGTGACCTAGCCAGCAAATGTCTCTGCCGCCTCGTTTCTCCTCCGCTGTGCCTGGGCATCCGGGGATGCCCTTCTTTGCCTGGACCATTTTTTGCACTGTGCCATTCTCCCCGCTGCCTCCTTGGACCCACGGGCACAGCACGATTCCGGGAGTGCTAGAAAACAAGATGCTATGAAAGCACCAGTAGTCTGTGATGTTGTAGCTGTGATGGCCCAGAGATTGTGCAAGAGGCAAGGATTTCTTAGGGCAGCAGCTTCTCTTGGACCAAGTGAGAAAGAGGAGCTTTCCAACAGAAGAGTTTTCCATCTATTGACTCCTCTGTGAAATCCTATGAAAGATGAACTTTCATTTCTACCCAGCAGAACTTGTACAATCTTTTCTCCAGTGCCTGATGAAGGGTGCATGTGCCAGAAAGCCTGCAATTAAAGCCTTTTTTTTGCAAAAATCTTGGTCTAATAAGAGATCTCTAACGAGTCCTGATTGCCTTGCCAACAGAAGGCATTCTTCCTTAGAGGCCTGAGGATGACCTTCTTCCTTGGAGAGCTGAGGAAGAGAGTATCTTGCATTCAAAAGCTCCTTTAACTTAATCCCAACTACTTTATCCCAAATACTCAGTTGATCCAGAAAAAAAATAACCTAAGAAATCCTTGCCTCTTGCATGAAAGTCCCTGACAAGTCAGAGGTTCTGTAGGGAAGACAAGTGCCCCTTGAACCCTCTGTAGATAGAATTAAATAGTACTACTGCCAGTATTTGAAAACCATAAGTGATCATATATTCTGAGATTATCATAATACACACACACAGAGGATCAGACTTGCAGGTGCCTGTCTAGTATTTAATTTGGCATTAAGTTCCCTAACTTTAGACTTTGGGGATCAATTGAAGTGATCAAACACAATTTTTGATGGAATTTCCTAGGCTTTTTGGACAACATTTTATAAAAACAAAAATTCCACAACCAGCTTGATGGTTGGACAACACGGGGATCAAAAGCACCTGAGTAGAATGCCGTTGACTTCAGTGGGATGCTATGCAGTCATCCATCCATAAGAACAGCAACTTGCAAAGAAAAGAAGATCCAAATAAAGGAAGCAATCACAGAGTTCTCTATACAGTGAGCATAGGGGATTATGACACTGAAGGAACCAGATCTATTTCTATATGCTGTACAGTATACTCATACAACATAATTTGTTTAGCACATACCTAAACTAATTATACATGAACAATAATGCACACCCTACATTCACTCAAAAACAGCACAGGGTTTGTTTTTTTTTAATATCCTAGTTATGTGTATTGTTCATGTGCATAGTGTAACTTCCAAAGACTCAGATCAGCAAACCAAAATGCATTTTCACTATAAAATTAGATATTTCTCCTTAATGCAAACTAGTTATACAGATCAGTTTCAACTTTCAACCCTCAACTGGCTCAGACGCATCATGAAGATGATCATAAGGGAGGTCTTTAAAGAAAAAATAAGATTTTTTTTTTTGCCCTCCATATGCTAAAAAATGCTAAAACTTTTTTAAAACTTCACCTTTACCCAAAGATCAAGCTTTAAAAGTTTCAGTTTAAAATGAAAGTACTTAGTTAAACCTTAATTGCTGGTGCTACAGCTTTAATTATACATAATTTAATAATACATGCTTTTTTATTATATTTAATGACTTTTTCTGCTAGGTCCTATTGATTCGTCTGAGTACCGATTGGCTGTTGACTTTGTCCCTCAGGTCTTGAGTCTGCACTGAGCTCTTTGTAGGTTGATCCCCAATCCCCATACAGACCCATTGCTTTAATTATGAGATACTCTCACCTAAAAGCAATAATCATTAGCCAGCAATATTGCTTAAAACACATTCTAGGACTTAAAGTATGAATACATGTAAACGTTAAAAATCAGCACGGCGCCCCTACTTATAAATAATAAACCATATAAATAATACATCATAGAATGTTAAAACATACATATACCTTAGCACCCAAATAAACAAGATTCTTGCCCAAAAGCATTCACCGATTAAGCACTCAGTCCAGCCTGGTTTGTACACCCAGAACTTCCCAGACAGAAATCCTATGTGCCAAGAATGTAGAATCAGGTCCCACACAAATATAACAGATTAAATAAGTCTAGTGCACTTAAAGTCAGAAAAATAACATATAAAAATGGCATCTTTCTCAAGACAGTCTCTTCGTATATTCTGAATCATATCTGCTTATGTTTATGAACTAACATAAATTTGGTTCCTGTTGCCCTTATGGTAGGGTAAGCTGGAGTCTAAAACAATCTGAATCTTACATACCTAAGGAGCTGCCTTCTCCCTTATACCCGGTTATGATCCCTAAGGTCAGGCAAGAGCAACCCTCTGCGGGTACCATTAGTATGTCAAGGCCACTTGATGGAAACACATAAAAGGTCATTTTCAATAGTTGCTCCTCAGCTCTGCAACTCCCCCTTGAGGCCTACCAGAGCCCAAGTCTGAACATCTTTTGGAAGCACCATAAGACCTTCCAATTTGGGAAGGCTTTCAGCAAACAATGCTAGGCTAGGATATTATTTAGGGTCTCTAGCTTACGTTGATGCTATGATTCTAGTTCCTCTTTAAGTTGTTTTGTCATTCTTCTGTTTTATAAGTATGCTTTTTATTATAAGCTGTCTGAAACCTTCTTGGGAAGGGCGGTAAATAAATAATATATAAATAAATATTATAAAGTACATAAATATTCTAGCTTGTTTGTGGCCAATAGAATTCTTTACTAAGGTATAGTTGATTTTTTATTAGATAGTACTTATGTCATAAAAAGCATAGAGTGACATGTAAATCCCAGATTCAGCTTGTAAGGCTAACAGTCCTACAAACAAAACATTTTTAGCTTTTGTGAGCTGAAATATCATGTCAAAGTTGTTGAAAGCCAGAAGGCAGACTTACTTTAAGATAGATTTCATCATGTAACTATGGAGAGGTGGCTAGCTGCATTAGGCTGAAATCAGTCAGAAAGTAGAGCCAGGAGGCAAGTCAGAGGCCAAATGGTACCTGTTTACATATGACAACATCTAATGAAGTAGGCTTTTGCTTTGGAAAGCTCATGCCTTTCTGAACCAGTTAGTTCAGAAAGTTAGTTAATGTGCTACCCTGCCCTACCTTCCGCATAATGTAATTGTGTCATAGTTACAAAAGAAGCTTCACCTGCGTCCTTTCCTTGTCTCACTGAATTAACTCCCAGGCTGGATGCAGACATGCAGGCACGTGTGGTTTGTGGCTTGGCAAATCTCTGCAGGGTGCCTCAAGGCAGGGACTCTGCGTGCCTCGGCATGGGGGCTCTGCTGTAGAGCCCTATGCACTGAGGCTTGCGGAGACAGGGGAGCAACCAGCCCAGGGAGCTGCCTGCTCCCCTGTGTCAAGCAACTCGGTTTCTCAGCCAGCTCCCCCTGCAGTACATGGAGCAGCAGGACATATTGCAAACTACATGAGCAGGGGCGTGCACTGCAGCACAAAGTAGTGGCACAAATGTGTGCTACTACCAATTGTGGTAATGCATGCCCCTGCTGATGTGGATGAGGCCCTAGAGGTGTTAAGCTTTCTGCTTTCACTGGACCTGAGGTTTTACCCACAGTTCTACCCTGTAACAATCATGCTTAAACTCAGCAGGCCTGACTGGGCCTTGAGTACCTGAAAGTCTTGTTTTGAGAGCTGTGAGTAATGGTTGTTACAGTGATCTACAGCAATCTTCAGTTTAAACAACAATTTTAATAATAGCAAAAACAGAAAAGGGAAAACATTATTAACAAAATGAACAGTGTGTACTTATAACAACCCCCAACACACCTACAGGCTTGGCAGCACCAAACTGACCAGCACCATGAATGAAGGGACCCAAGGGTAATAATAGACCACAGTATGAATATGAGCCATCAGTGCAATGCTGTAGCCAGTAGGGGAAACAATACTTCAGCATGCATCAATGGGTGCATCTCAAGCAAAACCAAGGAAGTGATTCTTCCACTTCACACAGCGTTGGTGAGGCTGCAGCTGGAGTACTGCATCCAGTTCCGGGTGCTGCACTTTAACAAGGACATGGTAAAGCTTGAGAGAGTTCCTAGAATTGCCACACGTATGATCAGTGACTTGCAATGCAAGCCATACGAGGAAAGGCTGAGGGACCTGGGACTCTTCAGCCTAGATAAGAGAAGGCTAATAGGGGACTTTGTAGCAGCTTACCACTATATCAGCGGAGTACATCAAGGGCTCGGCAAACAACTGTTCACCAGGGCACCCTTGGGGAAAACCAGAAATAATGGCCACAAACTCCTGGGAGACCGTTTCAGGCTCAACATTAGGAAAAATGTCTTCACAGTTAGGGTGTCCAGACTGTGGAATAAGCTCCCTCCAGAGGTGGTGCAATCATATACCCTGGAAATCTTCAAGAGGTGACTGAACAGTCACCTTGCTAGGGTCACCTGACCCCATTTGTCTTTCCTGCTTGGTGCAGGGGGATGGACCTGATGATCTTCTGAGGTCCCTTCCAGCCCCTAACAATCTATGAATCTTACATCAGGCTTACTACCATCATCCTCTGAAACTTTAAACCTTGCTCCTTCAGACCCAAGGAGTATCACTGTTAGTCTGTTTCCCTGCAAAATCCTCCACAACAACTTCTTCCCTCTCTCTCTGTAGAGAGCAACTTTGTTTAATACCCTTCTGATCTGTAAGTTCCCAGACTTAACAAAATAGGCCTTGTAACTTTGCTAGTGTCTGGAGCAGCATCTTTAGAGTTTATTAGTCCAGGCCTGATCTCTTAATGACCCCCACTGGAGGTTACTTATATGTTTTGGCTTTCTGCTATTTTCCTAATAGCACTTCTTTTAATAAAAAGAAAATATGCGTCCCAGCAAATGTTCCAACAAACCAATATAATTTTACAGTATTCATAATTATTACAAATACACACTGTATACACACTCCACACACTTTACAAAGTGTGGTTTACATACACTAATACTATAGGGGAGGTCACAATTCTCAGTCCAGGAGGCATAGCCATCGTGGTAGAGATAGTTCCCAAAAGTCCCCTTGATTCCATATACCCTAAGGGCTTAAATGGCTCTCAATGTAATGCAAACAGCTGGGGTTCCTAATCCCAGGGCATCCCTACATTGTACAGTCTGTTCTAGTGTAAAGATGTATGAGCTGTCCTGAAGTGAGCTAAGTGGAAGCAGGCTAACTACATACAGTACCATCAAGTTTGACACTAGCTAATTTACATTGCTTTTCAGAGGAAATCAGTCAACACAGAGCTCTGTGCCTGCTTCAAGGTACCCAAGTTAGCTCAGTTGAAGCTAGTTTAAATTATATCAGCCTTCAATACTCTCATTGGCTTGAGGGGCAAGTCACAGTGACTGCAGTGGCATATGCTTTGTTCCCTGCTCTAACTCCTGCATTCTCTCTTTGCCAGGGCTTACCAAGAAGGGGTCAGCAGAAGAATACTAACATTTGCATCAACTGAATTCTCCCTCAGCTCCTAAGCTATTTATGGCCTTTTATAGCACACTGTACCTCCTTAAAAACATATACAAAGAGGAAAGAAAATTAAAAATATAAAAGGCTCACAAGCATCAGTTTTCAAGACAGCATGAAATAAAAAACAGAGATGTAGTAGAAAAGTAGAGATATGAAAGTAGAGAACTAGTCTCCCATTCTGAAGACGTACGCATGTCGTACCTTGTACCTTGAACTGTACAAGTTCTCTCATTGCATTCAAGCTCTGAGCCCCTGGAAGGCAAAACTCTCATTGCCTTCAGAGAAAACAGATTCAGAACTAGAGTTGTTTATGCTTTATAACCAAAAGCTCTGCAGGGTGTCTCTGTATATAGTGCTACACTAACTATCCAGTAGTGGGCTCTGCATACTGTAAATTCAGAGGCAACAAGTGCTTTCTGGGTTTTCCAAACATTAGTTTTTCAGGCTAGAGCCAAGGGATCTCATAACCTATTATAGTGATAGATCACTATATTGTTATAGCTTCTAGAAAATTTAAAAGACATATATTCTAAGCAAAAATAATGGTTACAACCTCTTTCCATAGCTCTTAACATAGTTTCTTGGGATAGACTTCAGTATACTTCATGGATTTCTTCAGTCTTCCAGAGAAATTCCCTCTGGTCTGCTAGTCCCAAAGCCAATAAAAGAGTGATTCGAAGAGTATTTTAGATGAGTCCAGCTGCTTTCTCAATGCTCTGTTGCACTGTTTTCCTGCTGTCAAAGTGCAGTTTTTGTCATATCTACTGCTTGCAAACCACTTGCCCTTTACCCTCCATTTGAAGCTATCCTATCTAGCCCTTGGTTTTCCAGTCTCCACTCTGCCTAGCCTTCCTTCCACATCCAGTTCTGAGACTGCTGTTTCCATTTGTTGCTCCTTCTCACAGGCAACTGTTGGTTCTCCGCACGACTTCAGGATGTTATTTCCTTTTCCTGTTCTTTCAGCATACTGCCTAGATGTTTGAGTAACAAAGTGCCCTCTACTGGTTGCATCCTTTTCTTTGAACAGGGTCAAGGTTTGGGGATGATACCTAATACAAATTCATATTCTTAGCTTTACCAGCTACTGAAAAGCATATTGGTTTGACAAAGGAAAAGGATAGTCATATTTCTAAAAACTAATTATGCCTTTCAAACACGTTTAGAAACAAGAGAAATTAGGAACAACTCACATCTTAAATATTAAGCGTTTCTTCAATCACATCAAATAAACTAACAAATACAAGTTATATGTAAAGTCAGTTAAAATAACTTCTGGGTCCAGATTCAAGTGTTCTTCATTTTAGAACCAAAAGTATTCAAGTTTTGATTGTTTGGGACTTGGCTGGCAGTGAAGTTGGAGACTCCACTGAGAACAAGATTAGGCTTTATGTTTCTTTCATTAGTGTGGGGCATTTCCCTTCCTTCTAATAAAAAAGATATTCTTTTCCCCTTATATAGAATATGACAGCTCTCAATAATCCTTATATAAAACTAGTACCTCTTAAACAAAAACCCAGGCAACATAAAGGAAAATAGTTTTGATCCTTATCCAAAATGATGAGGATGTCACTGGCAGTTTAGTGCCAAAGGATAACTGGGATTCCAGAAAATGTTTATCTGAAAGACTTAAGGTTGTGAACCCCTGTGGCAGGGGGTCAGGCTAGATGATCTGTTCAGGTCCCTCCTGACCCTAGCTACTATGAAACCTTACAAATAAGCTACCTTTCAAGTCTCATGACCTCTCTTTTACTTCCACTTCCTCATTAATGTAATTTCCTCTTCTATTAATCTTTTTTTAAAAGTCTTTAACTTAAATATTTTAGAAATTAGTGGTAAATCTTACCTTCTCCCCTTCCTCAGGTTTTCATTGCCCAGACAGCAGCAATACTATTATGATTTCAGTATTTGTGTGAAGAAGACTGGACAATTTCCAAAACCTTAAATGTCACATACCGTTTACTCCATAGTGGCTTTTTCTAGCAATAAAAAGAGGAAGAATTTGAGAGAAGCAAGTCAGAAAATGGACATGTAGCCATTAGTTTGTGATGATTTGGCCAAATAGGCAGTAGCTGAAACTCTCTACGTAAGGAGGAATGAAAAGGAAAAAAAAAATTATTCTGACCACTAGGAAGTAGGAAGATCCTCTTCTCCCTGCAGTCTCCACAACAATCTCATTTAAAAATATAATTTATTTGGGCTTTGCTGAAGAGACCAGGACTTGAGCATCTGCTCCTTCTCCATCAGGAATTCCCTCATCCCTTTATCGATTGTACAAATATGGAGCAATATTTTAACCTATCCTTTAGCATGTCTACATGAGATGATACAAGCGCAGTCGACTAATTCTTCTGCACATCAGCTTGGCAAGCAAAACCTTGTTAACATGCAGTAGAATTCATCTACTGCGCATTAGCATCACAAAAAAAAGCATGTGCCCACACTAAGGCGCAGTAGTGCCAATTGTGGTGCATTAATGAACGTGTAGATGTGCACATTGTTCCACAAAGTAGCTGAGAAGCTGCTTCTTCATGTCAGTGAGACAGTCTACACACGCTATTACTGCGTGAATAGTACATGAATAAACTACAGAGCTTATTGTTCCCAGGCATGCCGTTTGAACTCGCACCTGGGAGTAGTTTACTTCAGATCAATAAACTCCACAGTTTATTCATGCATAGCACGTGGAGCTGGGTCAGAGCAGCCTCAGCTGGCCGGGGACCCCAGAAGTCAGCCTGCCATCCCAGGGCTGTTTCCCTTGGCTTACTGCGTTGGGGCACAAGGGAGATCCAGTGTGGGACTAGCCAGCAGGGTTCAGTGTGGGACTAGCCAGCCCGTGCACTGAAGCACTCTCATGCCTTCGCCAGCCCTTCCAGCATTCACTCATGCACTGCTGCAGAAGTTTTTAATTGGCAGCAGGATAGCACTTATATTTACAAGTACTATCCTGATGCAGTATTTACAAGTACTATCCTACTGAAGAGTAAACTGATCTACTTCAGCCTGATATGGGGCATATGTATAGACACCGAGCCATTTTACTGTGCAGCTAATTAGTCAACTGTGTAGTAAATGTCTCGTGTAGATTTCCCCAGTGAAAACAGACCCATTCCTGTTTGACATGTGTCTTTCTATAGAAGCCAGGAGAGTCATACTGATAGCTATCTACTGGTGTAACCCCCCAAATTAAGAGGCAACTCCCAGAGCCCATTATTGCATAGCAGTTCACATTCTTGAAGTAACAGAAATAGAGATAATCAGCCCTTCTGTGTCTCCAAACAATATATATATATATATTTCTGGTTCTTTCCAAACACTGGGTCTCATCTTCCTGTGACTAAAACCAGAGTAAACCAGGAGTAATTTCTTTGGCATCAATGGAGTTACAATGGCGTCAAGATTACTTGAGAGAAGAAATAGGATACATTACTTTCCAGGGAGTGCTGCTGATTTTATGCTTCCTTCTAGTGATATCCAACAAGAGAGCTTCTGTGAAACATCTACTAGAATATAAAACCTGTCTCCCTTACAACATAAAGTTTAGCTAATTTTCAACTGTCATTCCAAACTGCCATAGTATCTTCTGATTTTAAGTGTGGTATAATGGACTGTGTTAGGGTAAAGTTCTACATTACATTTGACATTTGTGGAATGTAAAGTGGAATGTTAACAGGTAAATACTATAGCAAGGTCAATTTTTACCTTTTCATGCGTCCTAAATATAAGTTATTTTTCAGTAAAATGTTAGCATCGTTCAGCTACTGCCCAAACAGCCTAGTCCAACTCCTATTGAAGACATCATTTGATCAGACTTAAAATTAAATGTATTAAATTAAATGTATTAATTGCATTTGAGTCATAAAAAATTAAATCAGCCTACCTGCTTTGTCTTTCTGAGGTCAAACTGACATAAGGTTTATACCTGCTTGTATGTAAGTAAAATTACTTTGAAGTACTCCAGAAGTGGGAATATCTCCAAGGTTTCCTTACCCTTTGGTACAGTACCACACTGGCTGGCAGGAAGCAAATTGTCCAGCATAGCTAGAAAGCAAGATCATTCTTTACATCAGAGAGCATCAACAAAACCTTAGCTATAAATGAATATTTCGTGTTCCAGGAAAAGAAGGGAGGGGGTTGGTAATAAACCTGCCTGCAATTCCTTGATATTAAATCTCCTTTTGGGACATAGGACATCTTGCTAATGCCAGGAGTTATTGCATACATTTTTTCAATAGCACTAGTCAATCTAGCCCAATCTATCACAGTCCATATAATGGACATATATAAGAGCATATAATGGACTGAAATCAATGAAAATTTGATATTCATTTCAATGGGAAAAGGATCAAAAGCATAAAAAGTTGCCCAAAAAATCAGACTATATTCTATATTTTAATTGCTGAAAGATATTAGGTCACCTTTCCTATTCTGATGCCCTTGTAAAATGTATTGCTTTTGACTTTCATTTAATTTTCTTAAATCCTTTTTTTTTTTTTTTTTTTTACAACAGATTGGTATTACCCTCTTTAATATACTGGGAGGAAGGGAAGGGAAGGGAAGTATTTTTCAATGTGTATGGCAGAGATGATAAAGTGATTTCTTATCCATATATTTGCACACTACAGTACTTTTTATTATTTGATGTAGGCTACTGAATGAATTGCACCTTATATTTTAGAACTTATTCTATTTTCCGAAGTCCCAGTCCTGGAAACACAAAATGTTCTTAATTTTAAGCCTATGAAAAATCCTACTGATGTGTGCTGTACCCTAAATCCTTAATGTTTAAACACCACCACATGTTTGCTGGATCTGGGCCTTACAGGGTAAAAGTGGCAAAGACAAAGCTCTGTGCCTCCATGTAGAGTTTACCTTCAAATATAGTTATAACATAGTCAAATTTGCTTAGAGAACCTACCACGCTGCTGAATGTTACGAATCTTTTTAGTAGAGAGAAAACTGTATAATCAACACACTTCCTGCCTTTCAGGGAAACCACATGAAAAGAAAATGCAGTTAGATAAATTAAACCCCAAAGATGAACTCTCAGCACTGGATGCAGATCTATAATATACATATAATTTGGAAGCCATTGTATTTACATTATATATACTTGGTAACTCAATAGCAGTTCTGAGTATAAAACCTCTAGAGCTGAGATCTTGGAGTAAAATCATGAAACCATGCATGTTAATTAGAGTTTTACCCTGCATATCAGTGAGGCCTAAATTTTACCTTTGAAGCATAAACAGAAATTGATATCAACTTATTTAATTAGTCATACACTTAAAAATAGGCAGATGATTAAGTAACTACGTGCATTGTAGCTTTAATCTGTACCAATGGAAAGTAATGTTAAAAAGCCCACTGATTCAATAGTGTAGGTTTAGGCCGCTGGGACTTATGGCCCTGACCCAGGGCCTGCAGAAGAGATGTAAAACTGTTTGTAAAGCATGCTACTGCTAGCATCTTATTATAAAATATTCACATCTTAATACAACTATTTTCTTTGCATCATTATGTCAAAGTGATGGGAAATTTGATTAGATTCTGAATAGGAATACTCAGAGATTATTATTTCTAATACATTAACCCAAGAAAAAATAGTGGATGGTATAACACTAAAAAACAAAACAACCCCTCCCCCCAATCAATAAATAGGAAACTGAAAAATAGAAGACTATTTTAAGCATTAAAAAAATAAAATCACAAAATAAGTTGGAAATTGAATTTTTGCTGTGACAATAACCAAAGTCAGTGTTGTGAAATGTAAAACAAAAACTTTGTTATTTGCCCTTGAAATTATGCAAGATTTTGTTTCTAATGGTTTCACCAAGCAGGAAGACTTGGTTAAATACTCTTGTTTAACACTTGTTTAAATGTTTGTTAAGTGTTGCCATTATTATTTTCATTCAGAGGTTTGAGCTGGCTTCTCTGTACTGGAAAATTTACTTTTCTGAATTAATAAATTGCTGCAAAAGCAAATAGTTACCCTTTAAAAAGAAAGTGTACACATCAAGGTGTATGTTTTGAAGAATAAATTAACATTGGAAACCAGAAAGAGGACCTTTGTGCATATTAGCAACAATGCTTATAGATCTATCATGGCTCACATGAAAGTGGGCCCCCTACCTTTGTGGCACACAGTCATCGCTTTCAATTGACTGCTGTTAGATCCCTGTAATCCTGAGCCCTGGGATCTTGTCCAACATGTTTGCCCCACTTGGTAGGCCTGTTTGTAAGTATTTAAAATGGAAATGAACTCTAATCTTTCTATGTGTTTATAACAAAGGGTTTTAATCCCTTAACACCAATATTTTACATAATTTTGTTATAAAGTTTATAAAGAGCTGTATTCATCCTGATAGCTTAGATCTTAATGTATCTCTTTGCCATTTGAGAATCTAGACAGTTAAGTTTGGTTTATGGCCTGGTATTATTTACTTTGGCAATGTGCCATGGCAAAGGTATTAAGGCGCACACTCATGGATGAGAAAATACACAGAATAGCATCAATCATGTTACATTGGTGCATTTATAGTACATTTAAATTAGGACCTTTCCTATTTGTAAAGCATTCACTAAATTGTAAAATATGTTCAAATATATTTTAGTGGGATGATAAGATAAAGATATTTTATAAAAAGACATGATTGCCATTTAATTTGGAGATTATTTTGATCTGAGATGTAAAAGAAATTGTATAACTCAGAAAAAAAATCACTGAAACTCTAATATGCCATACTATTTTAAAGATTACTGCTGCCAATAAATTAAAAACTGATGGCCTGATTCCTCCATGTCTATTTGCATAGAGCAGGGACTTAAATTGATAAGTAATCTTAGTGACTACTGTAGAAAGGTCCTACGCAAAATAAATAAAAAAGGTAACATTGGGACCTAAATTAATAATAGACACTATTAAACATATAAATTTGAATAAAAATCAAAAGGGCCTGAACTTCTTTTTTGCTTAGCCAGGGAAAATATCCAGTGACCAAATCAGCAATCCAAATTCATATCTAACGCAATCTAGCTAGACTTTTTTTCTATACATTCAATAAATGAAGACATACTATATACTAGTGGCATTCCTTCCTGGTAATTACATTTAAGTTATTGTTAGAAGTTTATGTCACCTCTATTAGCTCTCTCTTTTTTTATATCTGTAGCATATTATAGGGCATTTTTGATGTTCTTTGTTTTGTTTTCATGATATGCTGTGTTATGTGCAAAGGAGTGAACGATTTTTAGGATTCTTTGGATAAATTATTGCTAATTTAGAAGACAGAATTTGATGGGCAGAAAGTCTCTTCCAGTCCTATGTCTATGTTCTTAATCTTTGGGTTACAAGAATTCAATGTATCTATCTCAGATGTAATTCTTTATTGCAATTTGGCAGTTACAAGTGTATAAAATGAATTACTGTGTAGATACAGACTAAGAAAACTTAAAGTATTATTACATTGGGTTAACATAAGGTTCAAAGTCAGTATGGCCATGTAATTTCAAGAACTAGCCTTTATATATATTTACTGAAATATATTCATTTTTAATAATTATTAAATGGGAAAATTAATTAAAAATGAACATTCTATAGAGTATCTATTTGTCTAAGTCCACTGAGTTAATAAATTAGGATTCTGCAATAAATTGCAGAGTTACATATGTGGTAAGATTTCTTGTAGGATCTATGTGAACATTAGTGCAATTTCTATAATATTTTTTTCTTGCTGTTGTTGTTATTGACTAATAATAAATATTGATATTTCACTGACACAGAAAGGTCAGTTTTAATATACTTATCTGAAAAAGTGCAGTAGTGCCAACACTCAAACTATTATAGATATAATTTCATTATCAACATTTATGCAAGAGGCATAATTTTGTGGGTAATGTCTTTTACTGGACCAACTGTGAGCTTAGGATAAAGTTAGACAAGCGTTTGAATGCAAGGCATTCTTCACTAGGGACCTAACTTTAGCTCAACCATGCAATTGGTCCAATAAAAATATCCACAAAAATCCTTGCCCCTCACATAATTTCTGGACCATCAGAACTGGGTGCATCTACATGAGATGCTTTACTGAGAAGTAGCATAGTTTACTGGGCAGTAAGCATGTGCATCTATATGTACACGTGCTTACTTCACAGAAAACTTTGCTAATTGTGACTAAATTTGCTACCTGCAAATGAAAGTAGCAAATTTACTTGAGATTACTAACTGTGCAGTAGCGCTCTTGTAGGCGCCTGACCAGGACCAGGACCAGATTAGCTCCTGGTCAGCCAGCCACTGGGAGTGGGAGATTGCTCCCTGTCCCCAGGAGCTGCCTGCTGCTGGGGTGGACTCTGTCATTAGAGCTCAGATGGGGACTATGTCCCCCTACCCTGGCAGCAGAGAGCTCCAAGCCCCCCACTCTGATATTGTGACTGGGGAGCAGGGGGCTGGGAGATCCTTACTTTCCAGTGCCAGCCCTGCGACCGTGGAGTCAGCGCTAAGAGATTAGATCTCAGAGCTGGCACTGGGAGCTCCCTGCATGTGTAGAGACACACAATGTAATTCAACACTAGCATTATCAGCATTTGCTCATCTTTGTTTCTCTTCTACAATACAAATTATTCTAAGTGGACTGTAATAATATTATAAGCTTAAGAAAATTACTAGAACTAGTTTGGCCAATTTTGTGCCACTGTTATAGAATTCTTGTTTCAAATTCTACAAATAAATCCATTTGAAAAGATCTCTGTTCCTATACAGAGGTAGTCTTGTCATAGGGGAATAAATCCTGCTCAGGTTACAGAATTGGTGCTTAGTGATAAAACTACCATTTTCAGTCCACTCTTATCAAAGTGGTCCAACATACATATCAGCCCAAGCTATATAATATATGTCAGGGTAAATTAGTCCAGGCTTATTAATGGTTGTGTGACACAACTTGCTAGCCAAACTGGACTATTGGTAACAATATAATTTGAAATATTTGCCAGCCAAGGCAATGTCTGTCACATTTCTTAATCTGTTTTTTCCCCCCACTGGATCCAGAATGTATTTAACAAACATAATACTTGTTTTGTTTATTTGTGTTTGCTTTTTATGTATCTAAATGCTAAAGTTCTACCATTGCATACAATTAATCAATTACAATTAATTTCAAGGAGCAGGAAATACAAGAGTTAAGGTCTTAAAGCAATATCAACATGTATGTTTTAGCATTATATGATGTGTCAGAGAAGAGAAGAAAAAACTGTTTTTCTGCAGTTTCGCTAAGTTGTCATGATAATAGAAAACAACTTTATTCCTTAGCTTTTTTAACTGTGCAAACATACAAATGAGTTAGATATTTTTTAAATGCCTTGGATTTTTAAAGTAAATTAAATGGCTAAATTTTTCAAAATGGTCTTTCAGTAAATTAAGGAAGCTTAAGGCAGCAGACAGTGCCCCTTCTGGAATATATTCATCAAGGCCCACTGATGGCATTCCAGGTGGAAGCCGGGTCTGCACACTGTAGGATCTGTGATAAGGAACTTGTTTGGTGTTGATGTTGACTTCCATTCCTCACATCAAATGGTCTCTGCTGTGCGGTTCTAGTGCAGCAATTTTGACCACAGTGGGTGTCATGATGGCAGATGTACAGCAGGTGGATTTAAGAGATCATCGTACAATGGATCAGCATTGTTGGTAATAGATCAGCATTCATGTCGTGCCAACCATCAGTACCTGATCCACACCTGGGAAACTAATGATCTATTCCTAGTGAACTGAATTCTGCAAATTTTTTGAGGAATCCCAGTTTCATTGCTACCAACCACCCAAATGTCATGCAATCCTATGGCTTTCATGCCATTGTTTGTTAAGCATTTTGATATAGTTTCCATAGAGTACCCATTACTAATAACTATAAACAAGAACATCATTCTTTTCAAAATGTTAAGTTTCTTGAGTAGTCTGTCTGTAATGAAAGCAGTATGACTCCACATGTATTTAGGAAAAAAAATGAAACTTTTGTCTGTAACAAAATATGTCTGTAACATATCTAATGATATTGAGAACTTCACCTGTTTTATCCTAGGTTAACAAGCAAGTTGGCTACTGCGGATGGAGTTAGTCAGAACATAATGCCTCCTATTTTTTAACCAGCCAGATATTTTGGAAAAAAATATATTACATTTGCAAAGAAAAGTTCCACATCATCAACGAACACAGTTATTTTTCAACATATTTTCCTTTTCCGGCAGTGGACTTTCCACTAGTGAGCAAAGGCAAGCATGCCAACATGTAAGAATCCTTGTTCTTGTTGTGTGAACACTGTCACAACCTCAATCATATCACTCACATCCTGAAAATGATGCACTCGTAGTCCATCTTACATCCTCTGGGCTGTACAGAGGATGGGAGAGTAAAGTCTGTCCAAAGGTTAAATTGCTTCTGTGGTGTGTAAGCTGTTGTTCAGGTGAGTGTTATTATGCAGAAACACCTCTTCAGATATGGCTCTGTCAGGATGGGCTCTTGGTATGCAAGGTTTCAGTTTCTTCAACGGTTCATTTTAGGCTTCTGAGTTTATTGTGGCTCCCTTAGGGAAGAGATCAACAAGAAGAACATCTATGTCCATGACTTAGGAGATAAAAATTTAGGAAGCATTACTTTCCAACTGATCCTCACACAATATCAGAAAAAAAGCCATTGACAGAGATGACTATATTAAAAAAAACAGCTGTGTATTCAGTGATGATGTACACATTTTCTGGCCTTTTTTCAATAGTATTTGACTGAGAAAAAATAATAGGAGCATTACTTTCTGACTGACCCTCATGTAACATTTACATCCTCAATGGAGACTACACCCACAAGTTAAGAAAAAGTAGAGCACACCATAGTTAAAAATGAAGCTTTACTTGGAAAATAGCTCAACTCCCCCTCTTTTAAGTGAAATTGCCACATTAGTAGAAAACAACAGTCAGCTTTTGGAAACCTTTTATGTATTCAGAGCCTGTAAGATTCCTCAGGAGAATGTGTCACAACTGAAAACAGAGATGCTTGGTCTGATAGATTTTATAACACTGTTCAATTCTGTGCAAAGCTTTTTTATGAAAAATGTACTATGCCTATGCTACTCAATGTCATCTAGATAACTTAATAAAACATATGATTACGGAAGGCACTGGTCAGGGAATCAGAATCCTGTTTTGTTGTCATTGCTTACAGTACTTGACCCAGACTGGGCCAGAAGACAACATTTGAAAAAACTTGCCAAAAACACAAAACTTATATCTGAGGGCAATATTGGAAGTTAAGATATATGAAAGAAAATATGATTCTTTGTAAATTGGAGTTTGTGATGATTGATAAATACTCTCAAAAACTGAATTAATCAGAAATTCCAAGTCCTAAAGAAAAAAAAACTAAAAGTTCAATTTTCAAAAATAAAACAAAGTATTGTAAACTACAAATAAACGTCAAATTTTGCAACATATACATTATGTACACACACATATTAGAAGGCAATTTTGAGCCCTCTGGTGGTAACAAAATTATGAGAGAGGGGACCATTCAACCAGTTCAAGTGTATCCACTTAACAAATATTTACATCCTGCAATCCTATTGTATTTTCATATATGCACATAAGAGATCTCCAACTTTGATTTAATCTGTGTTTGTTTCTTCAATGCAAATTTTTAAATATAGTAATAAAGACCTATAGGTGAATATATTTCTGCAGCCAAGATATTTTTTTTTACTTTGTCTACGTAAAAATGTGGTTCTTCTATATTCCTTTGCTATCAATGTGATCATCTAATCTTAATGAAAATTTAGTTTAAAAAAAGGCTGCAGAGAGTTATCTAAACACGTTATTTGAAACACACTAACCTCAACCATACATAAGTTAGTAGTACGTAAGTTGTTGGAAGGTGAGGAAGTCCTCCTTAATGTCAGGAATTGATGTTTACAAAATCAGCTGGAGCTTGACTGTCTATGAATATTTTTTTCCTAAGCTTCCTTAAGGTCTCTCTACTGAAAGTACTCTATCTTATAAGTTATCCTGCCAGAGTGGTCCAGTAGAGATGAAGTAGAAGGTTTCACCAAATGTCTTCATCATAGCATAGACTATCACAATGAAAATCTGAATTCAGAACAAAACTATGTGACTTGGAATCTTAAGAATTAAACAAAACTTAAAAAGCCCCTAATTTGATACTAGGGATAAAATCTTTCAGGAAACTAGTACTGTCTAGCAGCACCACGCTTCAGATTATATAAATGTTTAATCTCAAAATTCATGCCTCACAATGTCAAATGCTATTGCTTAACTGTGAAAGGTTGGGAGCAGAACAGGAATACAAGGCATCTGGATAAAATGTCTCTTCAACCAAGATCAGTTCAGTTTTCTCTGAACTTAAAAGTATATACAATGCCAGCTAAAAAGAAGCTATCTTTAAATGATGGTTTAAGTACCTGCTCCAGAATCCCATTGAAGTGAAGCAGTATTTTACATGCTTAGGTGTTGTGGTAACACGTATTTTTTAAAATATCTCAGAATGGAACTAAGTGCTGGTTGTTAACTATTGTAAACATAATGCTGCTATGCATGCTGCTGATGAAATCAATATGTTCAGTCCTGGTTGCCCCTTTGAAAAGGAAATATAGGAAATTAGTCAAGGCATAGAACAATATTCATATTTAGAAGAGGTAAAAAATTAGGCCTCTATAATTTAGTTAAAAATATGAAATTATAAAGGTTTATAATATACTATGTTAAATTAGACTAGTTTGGTATCTTAATACTCATTCTCAGGAAACTATCATAAAGGGACACAAAGGAAAAAGGAAACCACTTACAAATAAGGTTAATTTTTTTTTTTTCCCAGACAAAATGTTAGTAACCAATGGAACTGGTTAATCAGGTTTGGTATTCCAGTTCCTTTGTATACCAGTAAGAGTCTTTTCTATGATTCTAAGAGTCATGAGAGACCAACCATTCAAGAGAAGGTGCTTTTGGAGGGGAGGCTACTTTATGCTGCGCATAACAGCATAATATCACATATAAAACTTTTTTCTTAGCCATTTGAGAACCACTGAGTTGCTAGGCAAACTCCGTTTTTTAAAAGAAACTGGTTTTTAGTTTACCTCCAGAGGTGCAGAAATAATCCTGTCACAACACAGAGAGAAAGACATTTTAAAAGCCTTATCACCAGGACACAGTATGGAGTATCTTTGTAATAGATGCCTAAAAAATATTTTTGCTTGATCCCTCATAGAAACTGCTATGTATTTACATACCACTGCCAACTAATTTCTCAATGTGTAGGTTACTTATCCATGTGCTTATGGAACCTCTTTCCATTTTACATCTCTCACACTATATTTAATAAAGTTTAAGGACTAGAAGAAACCATCTGCCCATTAAGTTTCACCCAAACACTCAATATCAAGGCAGTTTAGTTAAAGCACCTCAGTCCTTAAGAAACTAACGTGGAGAATAAAAGAAATCAGATCACCACCCAAACCTATAATCCCTACCATTTCAGAGAAACTATGTCCTGCACTGTTGAGGATGGTGAAAAACCCCTAAGTTCCTTGCCCATTTGATTTGATAAAAAATCCCTCTATCACAAGTCTGACAGTCAATATAACACTGATTTCATGAGCAAGGTACACCAGTCATATATCTATGAAAGATGATTCTGTGTATCACAATAAGGCACCATTTACCCCATCCAGTGTCCAATCATGACTTAATGCTGATTCTTCAAAAGAAGAAAAACACACATATACAAACCAGAACATATCTTTGTAGTTATGCCAGGACTCTTATGGACTCCTGGTGACAAGGTAAAGCAGATCTGAATCATTTGATTTTATTATAGTTAGTGTCTTAATCAGAGCTGCAGGTTTTATGAGCATGTTGAATGCAGTGTAGGCAATCTTGCTCTCCCTAGGGTCCATCTCCCCAGGAATGAATGGAGAACTCAGATTCACAGATTCCAAAGCCAAAACAGATCACCACAACCATACAGTCCAAATCTCATGCCCTCTCGAAGCAGAATTTCTCCTACAAGTTGTATCAAAGCAAATATTTTAGGAATATGTTCAACTTTGTCCTCAACAGTCCAAGATTCCAGTTTCCCTCTCCTGCTCTAATTCATAGTAACACTTACACTTAAGAAATTGCATATTATTTTAAGAATATGTCTAATTTCAACTTGCAGCCACTGATATTCTTAGGCCTTTGTCAGCAAGGTTGGAAAGTTCACTATCAAATCACTTTCCCACATTTAAGCCCTGAAAGCCATCTCTCAACCTCAGAGCTGATTAAGTTGAGTTCTCTAAGCTTCACATCATACTGATTGGTTTCTAGCCTGGTATAATTTTTGTAACATCCTTCCAGCATTTTTACATCTTTTTTAAAGTGTGGACTCACTGTACACAGTGTTCATCTTATGAATGATATGTAGAGAGGTAAGGTTGCTACCTAACTTCCACTTGCTACTCCTGTTTCTATTCACTGAAGCCCTTTCTGACAGAGCATGGATCAGATTCAGGCTATCACCTCAGATGACAGCTTAAGCCTTTCTCATAGTTGCTCCTTTCAAAACATATACTTGCATTTTTAGTGTCCAGATGTTTACCATTCATTTGACTGTTTTAAAATATAGTTAATTGTAGTGTGACCATTTAACCAGGTGTTAATAGATTTCTCTGTAGCAGATTTCTGTACTCTTCTTTATTTACTATCCCACCAATATTTGTGTCATCTAAACTCTATAAGGAACTTTATCAGCAATAATTTTATATCATTGTTTAGATTGTTGTTAAGAATACTGAGAAACATGGGCCAAGAAACAATCTACATGGAAATAGGCTCAGCAATTAACCTTCTCCCCATTACCTCTTTCATTAGTAAGCCAGTTTTTAATCCACCTAGTGGATGCATCCCAATGACTACACATGTGCAGGGGCATGCATTTCCTGTGGAACAAATAGAAGTAGCACATATTTGTACTGCTGCTGTTTGTCCCTGGGTACCCCCCCTGCATGTGCACTATGGTGCACGGCAAAGTGACCTGGGTGGTGTCTCGGACGGTCAGAGCCGACTCGAGGTGATCTAATAATTACTCGTTCATTGGGCGGGCTGGTGAATAGAGAGGCTGACAAAGCTTAAAGGTTGTAAAACTTTACTTACGCCGCTTGTGGTTGTGACGAAAACAGTCCGGTCGTCTGAACAACTATGTTAGTTCTTCCAGCTGATAAGGCTCAGGCTAGCTCATCCGTCCACAAATCAAGCCGGCAGGGATAGGGTACGTCTGGGATTGCGCTCAGTGACGGGGAGAAGAATCGATAGGTGATCAGTCTATCGATCAGCTCAGCCGCAAGTCAGATCTCTTTTAGAAGCACTCTGCAGCGTGCTCAAAGTTCTCCGACTTGGGCGGAAGTCGCGCGAAATTTTAAACGGTTAGCAAGCCAATCGCTAGCTGCCACATAGGAGTAATTTAGAACTGGCCAATAGCGGGACACAAATTTGCATTCAAATGGCTGGAACTCTCTTGCATCGGGGTTTTTCTGCTGCAACAGAAAACCTTTTCTTTGCAAGAGGCTCTCATGTGGCGGGAAAATTCCATCGTGCCGAGGCACCAAAATCACTGGGTTGTGACAGGTGGGTAGGGGATACTGAGGCCAGCATCTGTCCTGGCCCCAGCAATCTTATCTGGGGTCCTGGGGCCTCCTGGGGCAGCAGCAGCACTAAGCCAGCTGCTTAGTGCTTAACCAGGAGCAAGAGCATGATGCTGGCCAACCAGGCTCCCTTTTTGGTGGCACATGCTGCTGCTCCATGCACTGCATTGCTTTTTTCAGTGGTGTTTTGATACACCACAAACCATATGTGCATGCTTGTCAGAATGCCCAACAAGTACCCCTTCTCATAAAATGCAAACTTTGAAAATCAAAATGGTAAATGCTTAGAGTACATATGCACAAGATGCTTTACTGTGCAGTAGCATAGTTTACTGTGCAGTAAACAGCAGCTAGGGAGGCCTGCCTGAGCCATGGCACTGTCCTGGCACCCATGGTGACATGTCATTGGGGAAGCCCGCTTGGGCCTGCAGCAGCCTGTCCCACCAAGCTCCCCAGCCTCAGCCTCGACCAGCAACACAGGAAGCCTGGGCCAGTGCCTGCTGTGACAGCTCAGCAGTCCCAGCCATGAGGCACAGCTGATTATGTTACTGCCGACCGCCAGCAGTGCCAGCTCCTCCCAGGAGGGGCCCTTGGCTGACTGCTTGAATGCCACACCCCACTGTCCGAGGATATCGTCTGAAGCTGCACACTGTCACCACCAGCAGGGACCAAGCAGAGCCACTACCCATGCCATCCCTGGCCATGTGGTAAGTCCCACACTGGGGGAAGGGTCCTCCCTTACCCTCCCTGGCCCCTGCCTCCAGCCTTTACCCCCTGCCCTACCCCCCTTCAAGCCTGGCCTCTCTCCACTGGCCCTGGGTTCCCCCCACACAGCATGCAAGGAGGCGGGAGATAGTGCAAAACTATTGAACTTCCAGGGCTTCCCCCCCCCCCCCGCCCCCACTGTCAAAGTTCAGGGTTCCATGACAAGTGTGCCTGCGGCACCATGGCAATCAGAAGCAGGGTGCAGTGGGTCAGCCACATCTTGGTCCGTGCAATCAGCTCCTCGCTCACCACCCATGACATGTGCAGTGGAGTCATGCTCAGGGTGCAGCACTGGCACGGGGGGTGAGGGGGGCTGGCCCAAGGGCACTTCCCCAGAAAGGCCTCCTGTGGGGAGGGTGGGAGTGCAGTTGTCCAGTTGTCCCAGTTGTCCAGGAGCCCCATGCCCCCAAGCCCAGACACCATGGGCTTTGTGGCAGCACAGGAGAGCAGCTGACCTGCAAGAGGAAGAGAAGGAGGGGTCTGGAGCCTTGGCAGCAGTTACTGCCAGGATCCTGTGCTGTCCTGGCCTGGGAACGGGATGGGGGAGGCAGGCTGCATCCAGCTAGCACCCAGCAGACAGCTTGCCCCAGGGAAGTGAGTGACGATGCGGGGCTCATCCAACAGCCACCTGGGCCTGCCCACCCAACTGACCGTGGTCCCTGGGCACCCATGCATGCCTGACCCTGATCTGAGACCGGGCAGTGCAAAGCTCCCAATACATAGCATCTTACCTGAGAAATGTTGCAAACTCTCACAAACAGCTTCTTTCTCATGGCTTACAAGTCCTGCAGCTGCACACAGGGGAGAGGACACACTAGGCAGCTGGGAAAAGACCTCAGGGTCACTGCCACCCACAGCGGGGGCCCTGCAGATGCACTGGCTCCACCAGAGGTGGGATCATGACCACACCATCCTCCTGGACCAGATGATGATGGTGTTGGAGGAACAGCTGGAGGATGCATAGGCCTGGAGGACATCACCCATGAGGATGTGTAGAACTGATGCCAGGAGACGCAGGACCAGGCAGACTGGGAGTTCTGGGCATAACTCCTGGCCCTGGAGCATAAACTGGTGGAGGCGCTATGGGAGCAGAATGTGATCCTGGCCAGGGCAGTTCAGGCCACAGATGATGACTGCTGGGTACTGGATACCATTCTGGCCCTGGTGGTCACCTTTGTGCTGCCTGCTGCCTGGCCCCTCACCCTAACCTAGCCTGCCTCCTGCTAGCTACCTGCTGCCCAGTAGCAGGCCCCCCATGGGCCTGGAAGAAGGTCCTGTGCTGCCTCCAGCAGTCAGCCCCTGGCTCAGTGCCCATCCTGGGTCCAGCATCACCCAGTTCCCACCCCCTGGCCTGGTCCCAGGCCTGCTACTCACCCTTACTCTATGTGGATGTGGATCCAGAGCTGTCTGCAGTGGTTGGCCCTGGCCCTGCTGGCCCTGGACACTGGCAGCTGGAGGGGGAACCACCCATGCTAGGAGACCCCTGGCCACCATCACCCCTGTGCCAGCTGGGCTCATAGCAGTGTAAACACCCATGGGGGAACATCCAGAGGCTGGAGTGCTAGCCACCTGCCCTCAGGTTCTGTCTCCTAGGTGTCCCCACCCCATGGCCTCAAACCCAGGGATGACACACAAAACACTTTGTAAATAGTTTACTCAAGGAAGAGGGTGTTTTATTGTTGGTGGGCAGGGTGGGTGGTGTACAGGTGCTGTTGTTATGAGAGGGAGGGGGGCTCTGTTTGTTGGCAAGGGAAAGGGATTCTGTCTATTGGAGAGGGAGGGGGAGGGTAGGCTGTTTGATATGAGGGGATGTAAAGCTTATTCTTCTGAGATGTGTCTTCAGTTAGTGTGGTTGCTGGGGCTGGGAGGCTGATAGGTGGCAGTCCAGGCTGGTTTCAGTGAGGAGTGTAGGAGGAGGTGGTTGGCCAGTGCCTCTCATACCTGGTGCCCTGCCCCCAGTGCAGTGTGCGGCTCTCCCGAGCCCTCATTGGTGGGGGGGGTGCTGTTGCTGCTGCCACAGCTGATGCTTCCACTGCCAGGCAGCCTCTGCCTGCTACGCCTTCTCCTGGACCAGCTAATTGTGTTGGAGGACCAGCTGGAGGACTCATGTGAGCCAGCTGCAGGTCCGTGGGGAGAGGCAGCCACATGGCAGTGTCCTGCTACTCCAGGTTTGCAGCCTGGGATTACACAGTGGGGCTGGGCAGGTAGTCACTGAGTATGGGGGAGATGGGAGGGACCATATAGCCATGGGCCAGCTAGAGGTCAGGAAAGCGGGCCAGCACAGGGGCCAACAGGAGGCCGGGGTGTTGGTAGTTGCTGCCAAGGGCAGGGGCTGGTAAGTCAGTGTGGGGAGGCACAGTTGGTGAGGAGAGAGCTGCCATGTGCTGCCCTGGGGTGTGCATGCTGCTCCTGGCCAGGGAAGGGGCTAGCCAGGGGACAGAGAGTGGGACTGTCTTTTCAAGAGGGCTGCCAGTTGCTGGCAGCTGCAGCTGGAGCCTGGAACTCTGTCCGGTAGTGGTAGGGGCCCAGTGCAGGAAGTGGCACCAGTTTGGTGCTAAGAGCAGCAAATATGCTGCCAAGTCCCTCCATGTGTAGACGCCTTTCCTGGAGCATTTACTTGCAGTTAGTTTATTTCCAAGTAAACTGATCTTGGACCAAATGCATGTATGGATGCACCCTTAGGGCATGTCTACATATGACACGTTAATACGCATTAGCCTAATTTAATGCACACTATGGGTATGCGTCTACATGCGCACACCCTTAATGCACATTGAAATGGCAAAATTAGGCTAATCATGCCTAAATTTCATACCTGAAAATGCAGATATCAAATTTAGGTACAATTAGTTAAAGCACATTAAACACATGTGTAGATGCAATCCTGCATTAACTTTAGTGCCAGGTCTGCCCAGCTACTAGGGGCACTTCACAGGGCTGCAGGCACTTGCCTCTAATTTTAATGCCAGGTGACCTAACTTTAGCACCAAGTCTTTGCACTTGTAGACACCTGCTAAACATTGCTTAATGAGCATTAGGTTTATGTGCATTAAATTTAGTTGTGCTTAAATGTACATGTAGAAGAGCCCTTAATATACTAAGTCAAATATCATAGAGAAAGCCATATTAGCTTCCTGTGTCACTCAGAATTCAGTTCAGTAATTCAACTTAAAATCCTTTTATTAAGGTCAAAAGCCAGTCAGCCATTTTACAATGATTTTAAGTGTGCACTACAAATACTATGCAATACTATTTAGTGTAACTATCATATTTACAATATAGATATACTCACGTGTATGAGTGTTTGTCAGATATAAATTATAAACATAATAAGATACCTACATGGGTCAGAGTTTGGCAGGGCATTGCATAATCAAAACAGTACTGCTTCAACACAGATTGCTGGCAACAGCAAAGTAACCCTTTTTCTGAATGTCCTTTATTCCCCTAGACTTTCAATTATATCTTCCTTTCTTTGGACTATTCACCTTCCAGAAACTGGTCAAAACTAGCCTTGAGTTGATCATCTCTCAACCAGGTGTGTACCTTTTTCTTTCCAAGTAGGACCATAAAATTACTCCCAACCTTCCTTTCTCCATTTCCTCCAATGAGGTTTTTCTTTTCCAGAAGCCATCTGGATACTTTATTTATTCCCCTTTGTTATTTTGTTAGACTGCTTAGGACTGGCAGCACTCAAAAGCTGATCGACTAAAATCTCTCCCTTTCTTTTCCAATTTCCTAGGATATTTCACACAGATAATTATTAGCTAACAATTTAACCCTTCTTTTTTCTTTCTGTAGTTAATGCAGAGATGCCCACAAGTGGCTCAGGGCAGGTTGGGGAGGGTGCAGGCAGCACAACAGCAGATAGAACAGGGGGCAAAAAGCTGAGCAGCAGATCAGACGGGGAGCTCAGAGCAAGAAATGGACAACAGAACAGCAGCTTGGGTAAGGAAAAAGGATTGGAATGTGATTTAGGGAAGATGTGGGGCTAATATGTGGCGTAGCTGCCATAAAGGTTGGACTGGACCCCCCTGATTTACATTATTTTTTCTAAGTTTTGGATTATGCTTGGGCCATAATAATATATATTAAGCATAAAACAACGCATTAAACATCATTTTTAAATATACAAAGGGAATGTAAAACTATAATATACACTTTGCATATCATTATCTTAACTGGGTAATTCCTATTTGTAATCCTGTGATACATGGTATTTTGGACATCCTTGACCAATCTTGAATTTCTGTTAATAATTCCAGCCATTAAGTTTAATATAATAGAAAGGCATTCAATGTATATTCTGAATGAGTATCAACAATGTTGCTTTAAAATTTGGAAACTGGCCCTTTTAAAATATCAAATACGCGCATTACTGGTCAGGTACCATATTCTAGTTTTACAAAACTAACACAACCACATCACAATCACTGGCATTTGGTCAGCAATGAACTCTTCTTTGTCCAGAATTAGTTCCAGCATTGAATTATCTTGCTTTAGATACTGTACTTTCTGCATTAAGAAATCATCTTTTATTCCTAGGAAGTCTAAGGAAGCCTTGTTACTGGCTAAAGACGACGCACAGCAGATGTTTAAGGAACAGTTCGTTCTGTTCCCTAGTGGTATAAACTGGTCTAAGCTGGCCTGTTTTTATTTTCTGGTAACATTTAATGCATTTCCATTGGTGCTCATTTAAAACTAATGACATCATTTTTGTTTTGTTTTGTTTGTACCTATTACTTAGCTACTGTCTTTTACACTGATTGACTTAGATAAAGCTGGAAACTTCTTAAAAGCAGGGACTTGGCTGGTCAAATAAAAGGGTTTCTTTATATGTTCAGATATGCTACTTCAGAATAATAAGAGAAAGAAAGAGAAAGACAAAGAAAAAAAGCAGCTTTGTTCTTGGGAAAAATGTTGTCCAGGGAGTAAAAACTGGAAGTAAAAGCTAATATTTTATAACAATACTTTGGCAAGAAGACATTTTTAGTATGTGATATTTCATAATCTAGAAAACCTTTCTTTGAAGTATTAAATATTTTAAAGACTTCCTATGTTGTAGGCTTTTGGTACCTTTTTTCATAGCGGACTGGATGTTTTTGTTGGCATCTGTGAACCCAAACATATTTCTATTGTTAGTAACCAGATCAAGATACTAATATCTTAAAGCTCCTTAATCAAAAAGTGGAGCACAGAGGTAATGGAGCATCCTCAAGCAAACAAAGTTATATTTTACCTGGTTTCATTGCATATACCGTTTTTTTCCTACTGTCTACATGAATTTCAGTAGCTCCTTTTTTCCCATGCTGCAGAACATAACACATATCAGTTCCCTGTGCAACTCTCAATGCTACTCCAAGAACTGTCTGACCAAAGAGGAATTTACCAATAAAACTTTGGTTCACTTCTATAACCTTACTTGTTTCTTACTTTTTCTGTGTACAGCATCAAGCACACTGACTGTCATTAAGTATAGAAGTGGCTGATAGCTCTGGCTTTTAATATGTTGCTTAACACTTCTTGGCTAAGTACAGATAGTCAGAAAGCCCTAATTGATTCAGTCTTTTCTTTGACGGTTAGTCTAAGTTGCAAATATTGAACCAATAAGCAAATGAACAAACATTCGCTTTTGATTCAGGAAATGCAGCCACATGCCTGCAGTGGCTCAAGCCAGAAGCCAGGGGCACCAGAGCATGGCTTTCTGGCACATAGCCACCATGGGCTGTGTGTTTGCTTCCTCTTCCTGCTTCTCCTGAGGTCTCTGGGATTTGCAGTCCAGACTCAGAGCAACAGGATTGTTCATCACTTTCTCTTCCTGCTTCCAGGTGCCTCTGTGATTTGTAGCCCACAGTCACAGCCAGCACTAAGTAAGGAGGGCAGAGCAGCTACATCTTTGGGGAAAGGGTAGTTTAACTCCTCTCCCTGGCCTCAGACCCCAGCAGGGTTTGCTTTGGTGGGGGCAGGAGGGGGAGGGGCAGTGAGCTAGTCAGAGGCCAGTGAGCCACTCCTCACTGTTCCAGCTAAGGAGCAGAGAGGTGGGGCTAGCCCTGCTTTCTGGAGCAGATAGCACAGCCCAGCCTAGGGCTACAAATGCTGGGATACTGGAGGACTTCAATTTAACTTGAACCAGGAAGGGGTCTGGGACAGAAGTTTCATAAATCTTAAACCAGTTTTAGCCGTTTTGAAACTGGTTTATGTGCACTGAACTTCTATTCTGTTACAGGTTTACACCAGTTTCTGATCACTTAAACCACTTAATGTTTAACTTCTATCCCTAGTCCTCATGATAAGACCTTTTTCATTATATTTTTGCTAAACCTTAATTGTTTGGCCTATATTTCTTTATAATTAGTTTCAGCTGTAGGCTGGACTTTTTGGAGGTATGACAGGGGATATGATTCAGCTATTTTTGAGAGGAAAACATGGAAAAATACATTCTTTGTACAGAGAGAATGGGAGGCCGAAACTTATAGCAGGATGAAAGGGAAGACTGGGAATTTTGGGGTAATGAGACTGACATTGAGAGCCAGGAACAAGAGAAGGGGGAGGCTGGAAGTAGCTGAACATGGAGTCATTAATTGCGGGGTCCATTTAGATAGAGAAGCTAGGGAAATATGGGAGCTAAGCTCCTTAGTTAAACTAAAGGAGCTAGATGGTGGTTAGTGGTTAATATGGGACTGGCTGGGGAACTGGGGAGACGATGGAACTCAGGAATGATTTGGAAGGAGGACATCAGGCATGACTGGGCATAAAGATTATGACTGTTGAGAAGCTTGAGGAGCAAAGACAGTGATTAAGTGGTCAAGAAGAATAGGAATGAGAGAAGAAGCCACAGAGGAAAGCATTAGGACTGGAAATGGGGCAGGGCAAAAAGAGTGAAGTTTGTAGGAAATAGAAAGAGGTATATATATATATATATATATATATATATATATATATATATATATATATATATATATATATATATATACACACACACACACACACACACACACACACACACACACACACACACACACACACACGACAGCATATAGTTGTCTGCCATCTGGAATGAATTGAAGATAGTTTCACCATTCTTCTGATGTCAGTAAATTCCATATTTACACAAATATAAGACAAGCCCCCCCCCCCCCCAAATCAATATGGGGGGTGGGGGGAAGAACCTCTTATCTTATACTCGCATGCAGGAAAACTTCATTAAATACTTCATCTATCATTAAAGTTGCTGCCAAAAGCAGCATGTGCTCAGTAATGGAAACTAACTATGAAGTTGATTAAATGCGACTGACACTAAGCATGGCTCATGTATTAGTATTAGGCAAACATACTAATGGGAACTTTTTAAATGTATTTCTATTGTATACAGACAGACATACAGACAGCATCATCTTTTCTTCACACACCTTAAAATACATTTAAAGCCTGCGCACCTGTTACAATAGATGCACCCACACCTCAGCGCTCCCACATGACCGTGCACGGCCCTTTCCCCAACAGTCTCTTAGTTCCAACCCCAGTTGGGGTTTACATTCTCAGCTCATTCACTGTCCTTGTTGCTGTCACTGTCACTGTTGCTTGCACTGCTGCTGTCCTCATCACTGTTTCAAAGTCTGCTTGTGTTGCTGTCTTCTTCATAATTAACCACTCCCCCTATCAGGGTGTCTTTGAACAGCCTTTGCCAAGTGTCCCTTTGCAATGTGGACTAGGCTGCATCTTCTCAGTCCTCTCCCACTGATTTCCAGTAGTAGGACTGGAGTTCACTCAGAAACATTTTAACAGTCTGTTTCCTTGAGCTCCATGTGTCTGTACATCAGTAGGTTCCTGCATTTCCATAGGGCGCTCCTGATGCAGGACACAAACTGGTCGAAGTGGGTTGTCCGGGATCCCTGTTGTTTAGTCAGGTGTCTGTATAGTGTCACCTCTCTTGTCATCAGCCTGACTCTTGTCACCTCTTCATGGATCCAGCTTACACCAAGCATGCATGGAAAGAGGTAGAGACAGAGGCATAGGAGCTGGTCAATGGTCTCTCTCACACCTTGGCAGATTTCCCTGGGGCAGCTGGGTCAAGTCCCTCACCCCTCTCTGTGTCCCCACACTGACACTGGGAGTACGCAGTGAACTATTAGCCAGTTCAATGCTCTGTGGTCCTTTCATAGATCTTTGTGGAAGATCTGGTCCCAGATGGCCTGGTAGTCATCTTCAGGTAGCAGCTCCATGGTCGATAGCCTGTGTCAGTCTCTGACTGCCTTCTATATTTTCCTGTGGTTGGACATAGTTGCTGGGCTTTCCTTTTGTGAACCTACCACAAAGATAGGTTACTGGAACTCCTCTGAATATGATACACGGTAGTGCCCATTTCAAACAGTTTCCCTCAGTGGTGATTCTTTTCCAAGTCATGGTGAAACACTATATTGAATACTTTTTGACTTCTTCAGTGGAGCTATGCATTTCTTTCCCATTTCCAATTATTCCTGTTTATTCTCCAGCTTTAAATGTCTGGTAAACATTAACAAACAGGACTCGAAGCAGTTCACCCAGAATCCCTCTTTCGCCCCTTCTCTAAGCATGTTGCATATGATTAGCATGGCCTTACGCTCTATGAGGTGGAGTTGGGCCAGGTTGCCATATGCCTTATCTGCATATAATTTTTTGGAAAATCCCAGGACTCAGGACAAGAACATGTAGTTCCAGTCATGAGTGGGGGGGGGGGGGTGGCAATTAGCACATGGATCCTTTGTGGAGAGTATCTGGAATACAAACATATACTAAGCAGTGCTGAGCTGTGGGCTCACCATAGCTTGAAATGCTGTTGACTCTGCTGGGGCCCAGCCCAGTGAACTATATTGTTAGGGTAGCTTGTCATAATTTATGCTTTAAAGTCACACCTGTTTATAGAGTGGTAAATTATAGCATTGTTTAAAGTTTTCTTTTGTATTCAGGCTAAAGTTCTGTATAGCCTCACTGCTATCTGAACTTTTCATTTTGCTGGTGTTTGCAATATCAATTGGCCTTTTTTCTTGCAAGCAGCTTGTGGCCTTGAGTTTGCTCACATGATGTTTCTTTCCTTTTTCTATCACTGTGAGAAGGTTTTCTAACACAACATAGTAATAATTTTGTTAATAGCTCAAATTAACTGAACTTGGCACTAATCAGCTGAACCAGAGGGATGAAATAATTGGATATGTTAGTGAAAGGTGATAAAGGAAACCAATGGACAGTGCTTAAAGTAAGATACTAGAAAAAGGCCAAATTAAGAGGTGTGCTTATAATGGGGACATTGAACAAAGGAATATGCTGGCAGGATAACATATGAGCAATATGCTGACTGCAGATAGACCAATCCAAAAGCAAGGAGTCAAAGGAGTCAAGTTAAAGAAAAGCATAAAAGGGGGAAGCAAGAAAGTTAAGTGTTGTCGTCGTCGTCATTTACATCATGAATCCAGCTTTCAACACCTGTCTAGATCATGCCAGCCAACTACGTGCCCTTTGCTTCAAGAACTGAGTGGCCATCTTTTCTGTAAGGGAAAGTAACATCTGGGATTGGATGAGGTCATTCTACTAAGTGTTTTTTCTCTCTCTCTGAATATAGAAACTGCTGAGATAATACTTGTTGTATTAATAAAGTTAGACTTTGATTTTAGGACACTGAGTTATCTGTGTTCATATTTCACATTCCATTTAAGGGTTAATTGTGCTTAACAATCCCTAAGCACTATCTGCTGATCAGTGGTGCGAACAATATGGTAAATCATGAGCCTTTTGGCTTTGGACTGATGTCATGCATAGTTTGTATTATATACCAAGTACAGAAGTACTGCTTTAAAGTGTGCTTATGGACTACCTGTGCTGAAACTTGAAGCCTATATGCAAACTATTATAGGTATGTTTATTTCAAGGTCAGTGTTTTCAGATTTGCCCTTCATTCCACGTGCTCAGGTACAGCAAGGTTTCATAGTAAGAAGGAGCTGCAGGGGGAAGAACTTGGGGAGGGCAAGGGGGCTACCTGATCCCCCAGATTTAAAATTTTCCTTGATGTAGTAGTGGGTGGGATAGGAGTTCAAGGCAAACCTCCAATAATTAGATTCTATTCCTGGAAAATTATAATAATTTTATAAATTTTTCATATGTAGAATCTAATTATTGGGGGGGTCATTTTCTATTAGAGTAAATATGGAATCTATGAAATTCAGAGGGAACAACCTACTACTGCTATCATTTAGACTGTTACCTGAAGTGGCAAAAAACTATGTGGTGCATCTAAAAGGTTCCAGTCCTGCTAATGACGCATCTGGGTGCTATTGAAACCCTGTGTTCAAAACAGGGTTTCACAAGCTTGTTATAAATACATTTTAGGACCACACATTGAATAATAAATCAAAATAGTGAAAAGCTTCTCATTAAGTTAGCAATTACTGTCCATCCTGTGCACTTAATATAGCAGAGGTCCTGTGGAAAAATAACATGATCATGTAATTAAAAGCTGGATCCTTAATGCACATGCATACAGGGACTGAATTAAGGTTTCAGAGACCGTCTTAATTTTGGCATCTCCTAATTTTAAATGCTTGACTTGTAACCTTAATATTCTTTATCATAGTTATTCTTGTGGATATTTCTAGACTACAGAAATATGATACAAGCTTAATGATTTAAACCAGTTCAGATCTACTGCCTGTTCCTCCAGTGTAAATGTAGGAAAAATTCTGATGACAGCCCAATCAGAGTACATAGATTAGAAGAAAGGAAAAAAAGCCCTCATCTCTCTAGAAATCCTGTTAGTTTTTGCAGGGGGATGGCCTACACAAAGAAGAACTAAATGCAAACTTAAGTTTGGGCTCCCATATTGTGGAAGTTGTGTAAAGTTTCTTATTGAATTACAACCCAAATCTAAAATAAAGGTAAAATAAGGTGATATGCAGATATCAAAGACATCTAAATTCTACAAAACTCCAAAGTGCATCCATTTGTATCAGGGAAATGATTTTTTTCAAATCACTTATTTCAGTGACTTTTTTTTTTTTTTTTTTACACTGCCAATTCAGTTATTGTACAAAAGCACATTTAAAACCCTTTTAAGAGGATGAGTGATTTAAAGCTCTTTATACTAATTTCATAGTGATTTACAGTGCTTGCTCTTGATGAATTAAAAAGTTGTAATTATCTTAGTAAAGTTCAAGCTCACAGTAAAAACCTTGACTCCAGCCAACACCAGTCCAGAATACCTTAATGCGATGAAAAGGACTTAAACTAGTTTAAAGAATTACTCCCTAGTCAACAATAAAATAATCTGAAGCATTGCTATTTCACATTCAGTATTTGGAAGACTTAAATGTCACAGATCCATGTGTTACATTGACAGTAAAGTTAATACTCTTCACTTATTACTCATTTAGTTCTATTCTACAAATAGGGCAGTGGACTAATTTAAAGTTATATGCACTGTTTGATACTTGCAAAAAAAATGAGTGAGTACAATAATTTTTAATGATGTGCTATGGGCTTAGGTAGCATAATAGTTTAATTCACCTGTCTCTCAGCTCTGGAGGCTTGACGTCAAATACAATTTAGGGCATGTGTAAAATGAACTTTATAGTCTCATTTTAAGCATTAGTGAAGATTTGTCCACAAGAAACCTACCAAAGATAAAGGCGAAAAAAGACTGTACTAAAAGTATAGCAGCAGAATAACTAGGAAAGAATAATGAAATGACTAGGCATGTGAGACCATGTTCCAGACACATAGGAAGAAAGACAAGTTACAAGAGATGTGGTTTAATTAGGCTGCAATCTGAATAATTTAACTGAACTGGGAACCTCAAGCAGTAACCCATACAGTTCAGGTGGTCACTCCTTTCTTAATAATTTCTGCATGATGGAGTTACCTTAAGTCTACCACCTCCTCACAGCTGATCCCCAGCCAGTTCCTGGTACCTTTCATATGGGGGTTAAAGGGCTGTGAAAAAGCAACTGTACCTGACAGTAGGAATCCTAATGCTTAGAGATATTTCCTTCAGTCCACTTCCAATTTCAGTTTCATTACAGAATCAGACCCCATGACTCCTGCCACCTTCTAAGCTGACCATTGGGTTGGATCCACATGTGTTTCCCTGAGTTCAAACAGCAGCAGCACAATATGTGCTGCTGGTACTTGTCCCTGGCAAACATCCTTGCAGTTGCACCCTGGTGTGTGGCTCATTGCACCAGATAGGGTAGAGGAGGCTGGAGCCAGCAGGTGGGCTGGCCCCAGCAGCTTTACCTGGGGCCATAGGGACCTGCGAGGGCTGTACCTGCAGCAGTCAGGCAGCATGGATCCTGGCCAGCAGCTGGAAAATGGCTCTGGCTGGCCAGGCTCTGGTTTTGGGTGGTGCGTGCTGCTGCCCCACATACCACCCTGCTTCTTTAGCTTCATTTTTTTTGGTACTAGGGAACACCTGCACTTGCGGTGCATGCGGTGTTGCAGACGGGTCTGTGGTGCCGCATGTGCATGCTCATCAGGACATGAGCATGTTGATTATCTGCTCACTAGGAAATCTGCTGAGACCACTGAACCATTTTACTCCATTAGGCCAAACACTGTCAGATAGTAGTTATCCATCCGACACCTTAAAGTTGAGACAACTTGAACCTTACCTCTTGGCTTACCAGAGCTGTTGCACTATGGTTAAGACTTTAGGCCAGTGGTCTTCAGAACTTCCTAAAGTCAAATAACCCTTTCATATAACTTCTGCTGCAAAACCTCTACTCCTATCCTTAAGGCTGATGTGGAGAGTGAGAGCAGAATTTTAAAGAATCAAAAGTTTGCTGAAATGTTGTTACAGTAAAGTCCTGAAGTGTGAAGCATCACGATGTTTGTGCTTATTTTCTGTGGTACAGGGACCCAAACTATTAAATAGAGAAAGCCTCACCTCCTGTAGCTTTTGCCTCCTTTACTCAATAGACAAAGTTTGCCTTTCTTGGGCATTTATAGACGTGCTCTGAGGGGGGGGGAGGGGGAGGTAGGGGGCACTTTCATTTCGTTTTTAATTAAACTAATTAAGAGCACCCAGAGCATCATGTGTATCAGTATCCCCAAGCTGAAAAATGACGGCAGGGCACTTTAAACTAAAGCTCATTCAACTAGTTTTAGTTCAAAGGTACCCCGCTGCCAATTTTCAGTGTGGGGACATGGATACATGTGATGCTGGAGTCTGCTGGAGCACAGTGATTACCATGCTCCAGCAGACTCAATGAATCAAGTCCGCTTTGATGTGCTGGAATTACAGCGCATGGGAGCAGCCTCTTTGCATGTGTATAGGAGCCCCTTTTCCATAAAAAAATAACAAAGATTTGCAATCAGAGAAGCAGTGAAACGGGAAAAAAAAAATTAAGAAAATATAAAAAAAGTACAAAATTTGAAGACAACTGAAAAAGGACAAATAAGTTTTAGAGCAGGAAGTGGTGGCAACTAGCATCAGCTAGAAAAGCTAATTCAACTTTAGATAATGAGATATTCAAGGGGAGAAAGAAAAGTGAATTTCAGAAACAGGAAGAATGAAGAAAAAAAAATCCTTGAGTTGTGCTGAAGCAGAAATGGTGGTTCTTTCTTGGTTTTTATGGAGAAATGCAAGAGAGATTTCATTCAGTTTTGAAACAGTATTGAAGAGATAGGTTCAATGAAGAAATCGTTCACAATGAAGAAAGAATTGGAAGAGCTAATGTTGCCTTGATCCAGCACCTTGGAGGCCAGCAACTAACACTTAACCTTATACTATAATCAAACTGCTATCAATCTACACATGGAAGTCCAAATGGCATGAGTATTATTGTGCACAATTCTTCCTATCATTGATTTTTACTCATGGTGCTGACCCTCTTAATTGTAGAAACAATTCACAAAGATGATGAAAAAATTGAATATCTCAGTGAAAATCATCACGTCCTGGGAAAGTACAACGTCATAGCAAATCAATATATGATCTTCAGTATTCAGGGTGTTTGCTAAAGAACATATATTCAAAATGTATAATAGTTTGAGGTCCAAATGGTCCTTGTATGAAGTAGTGACCAAGGAATAAATTAGTGAGCAAGGGCAGATTGCATATTAAATCACATGTTCTTAAAAACGAGCTAGTGAAAAAATGTTTGAAAAAAAAGTTGCTTTGAGATCCTATAAGCTTTCAGATTGTATGAGCAAACAAACTTCGTTTTTTCAGACTGCATTTCTGGTTTAATTTTATTAGCAATATTCATAAGCAGCTTCAACAATAAAACTGGTCCTGCTTACTCCAAAGGAAATGTCTGAGTATTATGTGCTCTGGTGACAACAGGTAAGGTTCACAGAAGTTGGGGGGAGGAATGAAAGATTTCATTAGTGCTGGATGTAGCACTAATGAAATATAGCTGGAACATGTCAGCAAACCAGAATGGCATAATAAAAATGTGAACTATTTAAGAACTTCTTTGTAGGTCCTAATAAAGGACATGATATTTGAAGTTAGCTTAGTCACTTTAATACTAAAGAGTCTGAGAGGTAAAGAAAAAATTCTCAGTGATGCAGATGACCATTTCAGTCACAGACAACAGTTTTGTCTCAAAGAATGACTCAACTCTGATTGACAGAACGCTGCTTAAGATTTTGTCCCCATTAATTTCTTGAGTCTTCACCTCCTTGTAAGGAATATCATCTAAAAGATGCTCTCTCAGATGCACAGTATGTTAGCAAATTAACTCAAAATTGACCATACATGTAATGTTCAAGAAATTACAAACACACGTACACGTATAAAATGCATCCCTAATACTTAATTCATGACTGTGACTGCTACTGAAACATCAGATAGCGTAAAAGTGTTTGACAGCTGGACCTGCTTCACAGGATTGTAGAGATAGTAGATTGTTAGGGTTAGGCAGCTGGTAGGGGGTAAAAATAGGTAATAAAACAGTAACTATAACAAGAATTGATATGTATACTGCACTGTAGCATTACTATTCCAAGAGGTCTTTACCAGGTATAAGAGAGAAACTGCCCTTCTGCAAATATAAAGCAATTATCACATCTCCCCTTGTTCATAAATGACAAAGGACAAACTTCAAACAATCAAACTCACACTTTTTAAAAAGTATTAAAAAGAGGAAAATCTGCTCTTACCTGAAGGAAACACATACTCAAAGTGGAGTACTGCCAGTTATTTTTTACATATAAATACCATCCTGCTGCTTCAAGGCAAGTTGTCTCATATTAGATGAAATTAATATCCTGCTTGGTACCTGTAACAGAGGGCCTTCTTGGGGCTGCTTTCCCTCTGGCCTGCCCACTTGTTTCTGGGCTAACCGCCCACCTTCTCCCCCTCCATGCCTTGTTGTTAATTAGTTAAATGATGTAATTAAGCAGGAGGCTACCCATTTCCTGCCCCGATGCCAGGGGGCACTATCTGCAGCTCCATTCCTCCCCTACACCACAGCCCAAGCCTTGCTAATGGCATCCATAGTTCTCATAATCATCGGCTCCTTGCTGGGCCCCAGAATCCTACTATTGAACCCCTCTATGAGCCCTCTATTCTGGCAGCCTAATCCGCCTTCATTCTCAGCAAACATGGCTCCCTGAGCTGCTTCCCCCTCACAGGTGTGGTCCCCCCACCAAGACCTTTGGCTACTAGCCCTGGCCCACCTCCAGGCCAGTCAGAACCCCAGGCCCTCAGCTCTTGGACATTCCTCATGGTGGGTCCCTTGGCCCTTCACCCCTTCTGGTCCTGGCCCCAGCATCAAACAGTTGGGGGAAATGTCAGACAGGATCATAAGATCATGGCCTCATACTCTTCCTCTGGGGTCCACCTTCCAGACCCTCCAAACAAGGGGGTAACCCAGCTGGTTGTGGGGGCTAGGGGATAAGGCACCCCAACCCACCTTTCACTGGGGTGGTAAACAGCCTGGCATTTCCTGGGGGCTCCCATGCCACTGGGAGCCCCACCAGGCCACCCACTCCCAGCAGGGTGCAGTTTTAGGTCATACTCAGGACCAGGAGCCTCCTTACCATCCCCTACAGCTCCTCCTTTATCTCTAGATGACACCAGCAGCCCTCCAGCCAGGCAATGTTGTTGCCTGGCCTCCAACAGCAGAACTGCCCTGTTTATATAGGCAGCCCCAGATGCAAAATGGCTGCCCTCATCAGGCACCTGGCAGCTGCCAGCTCCAGGCCCTTAAAGTGGCAGGCACAAACAGTGCCCTGCCACAGTACCCTTCACCATTCCTCCAGGCCCTTGCTTGACCTCTGCACTGACTTAGTGCAGGTTGACCTCTGGGTAAACTGGGACCCTATTCATATGAGTGGGGCTCTGTTTAAATGGAGGAGTCTTCTATGGCCGACCTCACTGTGTGTTCATGGGCCTAGTAAGCAAACATTCTCTTTGTTGGGTGGAAGCCAAATCCATCCTAATCAGAGAACTTAGACAGTCTACCCTGCTGCTTCCTGCAAGGAAAGAGATCCCTTATATTGTCATCTTCTAGTTCCTTTCAGTGAATCTTTATAGTATAGACTAGTATACAGATCAGAATTTATATACAGGACTAGGTCTCTACTGACTTCAATGGAGTTACATCAATTAGAAGCAGCTAAAAAATTGGGCTATGCTTTTTCATTTCTATGCAAAATCAGTTAAACAAGTGATTCCAAGGCATGTCTACCACAAAGACTAGGTGGATATAAAAGTAAATGATAAAAGCAAGCTATTTTTTAGTTATCCTCAAAAGATTAGGATGCATTTAATAAACAAAATGTTTATATAATGACTGCATAACTCTAGCATGCTTCACTTAACTTTGATTAAATGTTTAAAAATGTATAATTTTGAATTAGAAATGAAGGAAATTATGGTATGTGAAAGTTATGAGGGAAATAAAAATACTCTTTGAACTAAATTCTACTTCACCACGAAGATGGCTAAGTAGCACTTACTAGGGGTGTACGAAGTGGGCCATATTCAATTCAGATTCAGGCTGATTTGGGGGACAGTGATTTGATTAATTGATTTGAATCACTGTTCCTGATTTGATTTGGCCAAATCCGAATCTGAAGATTCGATGCTGATTCAGAGAATCAGTGATTTGGACATAGACACAGCTTTAAATGTTTTTTCTACATACCTCGAGGTACCAGCATAGCTTGTGAATGCTGCAATGCTGGGGTGCTTGGAGCATCCCACAGGAGAGGGGGAGGGGCATTCACGTGTTTGGCAGCAAACCCAGAAGTGGACCAGAAGTGCTTCTGGTCCACTTCTGGGTCTGCTGTCGAGTGCGCTGGGGATCCCTCCCCCGCACTCCCGAAGGACACTTCATTTGTTCCACCAGCTCAGAATTCACGAGCCACCTGGTATCTTGAGGTATGTACAAAAAACATTTAAAGCTGTGTCTATGTCCGAATCATCAAATCTCTCTGAATCTCTCCGAATCAATTCGGAGGGTTCCAATTTGATTTGGAGAGATTAAAGGGTCTCCTGATTCAATTCAGATTCAGAGATTCAGCCACTGATTCAGGCTCAATTTCCACTGAATCGAATCAGCGACTGAAGCGTTGCACTTACTCAATTTTTAGGCATCTAAGTCATGAGCATTGTACTCCTTCCAATATAATGGCTAGAGTCCCAATAAGATATCTACCTTTTTACCTTACTGGACATATTCAGAAGAATTCAATGTGGCCATCAAAGTAACTGATTTCATTTATACTCTGTGGTAAAACAAGTTTCTTGTAGAGTCTCATAAGTACTATGCAAGACCCCCAAAACTGTCATAATCTGGAAAACCACAATATCACAACAGCATGGTATTGCCCACCTTTTAACCCATATCTTAGTGGATGAAGTTCAGAACATGGAACACCTAGATTCTAGATCTACCACAGGAAGGAATCATCAGGCCATGTCTAGGCAAGGTTGAGAATACTTGTCTCCTGAATCAAGACCATTGGCCACCAAGAGGGGGGGAGATTCATAAGTCAAAAGGAGATCAGGCAAGGGGGAGCCTGACTGTGTGGCCTAAAAAGCTGACAGTGCTATGGAGGGAACAAGCCCATGTTTCCAAAGTTGTTAGTGCATTTTCCATTACAAAGCCATTGGAAAAAACCTACATAAACAGCACTGAGCAGAGCAAAGGCTTTTTTAGATAGCACTTCACCTGCTTTGAACTCCCAGTGGGGCTAAATATTTTCCTCTAGTATTTGAAGGCATTATTGTAGTGCTTTTTCATGTAGGAAACAACACTTGGAAGATGATATCCAGATCCTCAAGAGGAAGTAGTGTGTACTTGTGTTTGGAGAGAGGAAAATGAAGCCTCATAGGTCTTTAATAGTAAATCTCAAGGTCTGAGACTTTTCTTTTTAGAAAAATAAAGTTCATACATGTACATTCAGCATTTGGGGTGAGTGAAATGGGCTATATTCGATTTGGATTCAGCCTGAATTGCGGACAGTGATTCAATTTGTTAATTTGGATCACTGTCCCCGATTTGATTTGGCTGAATCGGAATCTGAAGATTTGATGCTGATTCAGAGAATCAGCAATTCGGCCATAGACACAGCTTTAAATGTTTTTTCTATGTACCTTAAGGTACCAGGCACAGCTTGTGAATGCTGCAATGCTGGGATGGATGGAGTGTTCCACAGGACCTCAGGGGGGTGGGTGGGGACGTGTGCTCAGCAGTGAACCTGGAAGTGGATCAGAAGTACTTCTGGTCCACTTCCTGATCCACTAGGGAACATGCTGGGGAGACCCCCCCTGCATCTCCCTGGCTCAGCAATTGGCCACAGAGGGACCCCAGATGCCCCCCCCCCACCCAGTAGGCACCAGTTGCCAAGCCAGGAGGATGGGGGGGTTGGCATGCACTCTCTGGCAGACCTGGAAGTGGACTGGAAGTGCTTCTGGTCCACTTCTAGGTCTGCTGCCGAGTTCTCTGGGGAGCCCCCCACACTCCTGTGGGACACTCCATCCACCCCAACATTGCAGCATTCACAAGCTCCTGGTACCTTGAGGTATGTAGAAAAGAACATTCGAAGCTGTGCGTATGTCGGAATCTCTGAATCTTTCCAAATCTCTCTGAATCGATTCGGAGGGTTTCGATTCAATTTGGAGAGATTAAAGGGTCTCTTGATTTGATTTGGATTTGGATATTTAGCCAGTGAATCAGGCCAAATCTCTGCCAAATCGAATCAGGGACCAAAGCTTCATACAGCTCTATTTAGCATTATCCAGCATTCAGCATTCTCTAGCCATCTGTTAGTAGTCCATTTGCTCCTAGTCAGCCACACCAGCAATGGGCCCAGTCCTGGCACTGCTTGGCACAGGGACTGGGTCACTTTCTGTCCCCCCATCCTAGAGCTGTGGGGCTCCTGTCTACCCACAGGAGTGGGGAGCTAAGCAGGACCGGGGCTAGGGAGCTACTGGTGGGGCAGCTAGCAGTGAGCCCCCAACTGGGTGGGGAATCCCCACTCAGCCAGGAGCAGCGGGGAGCTGTTTCACTGGTGGGGAATCTAGCATTGAGCCCCAGCCCAGCCAGGGGCTTGATGCTAACTGTCTCACTGGTGGATTGGGGCATGAGGCTGGGACCTGCCCTTCCCCCACACCTCTTCCCCATCCCTGTGTCCATCAGGACACAGGGCTGGGAAACAGCTGTGGGGGGAGGACCAGGTCTCAGCCAGCTCTGGGCTATGTGATGCATTGGCTGGAGCTGGCTGGGACCTCCTCCAGATGGGAACAGGTCCTAGCAAGCTCTGGGCTTCATGAGGAAGCCTTGCTGAGCACAGGAATTGTCCCCATATGCACAGGGCTGGAGAGCTCTGTAGCAACAGCTGTCACCCAGACCTGAAAACATCAGGACCCTTCCTGATGTGTGTGGGGCCAGGAGATAGCTCCCACTGCAGCTGGCAGAGCTTTCCTGGCCCCGTGCAACTTGGGACTGGCCCTGTGCACATGGAGACTGGCCATATGCTCCCTACCAGGCCTCAGGCTAACACCCAGAGGGATTCTAGAGATCCCTCTGGCTGCTGCAGGGGGGCAGAACAGGGCGGGAGCAGCCCTGTACTGGGCTGCTGCAATTGGAAGCAAATCTGCTCCCAACAGGGAGCACATGTAGACATACTCCTGGGTAGGCTTACTGCATAATATTTTTAATGCACAGTAAGCCTACTTTGAATTAATAGCATGTATAGATATGCCCACTGTGTCTTACGTGGTCCACAGAAAGTAGAATTTCAACCAATGGAAGCATTTTAGGAAAAGCTAAATTTCCCTATTGATAGACTGTATTTCTCTCAGCCTACTTGGCAAGAGAGGATCTGTCTCTTGGGTTGCCTAAATACTTCCCATTGAAATGCATGGTAGAAGTTGGCAATTCTGCAGGATAAAGTAGAATGTACCTCTGAAAGTGCACTAGCTTCCTCTTGAAAGAACAGGAGGACTATTCATCTATGCAAGAAAAGTAGAATCCCTGCCTCTGTGGTAGCTTGGAGAAAAGAAGCTCAGTCAGATGCAAGTAGAATCTAGCTTCTGCTGTCTTTACTATGAGTTTGCTTCTGTGACCACATAATGAGAGGATCACTAATGGAATGAAAAACCTTGTTCCAAATAAATTATATTTTCATATTAGGCTGTAGTATTCTTCTTGGCACAGATTAGTAAACTGTGAAATAAAGAATGAATATGGGGGCTTTGCGTCTGCAGACTTCAGTTGAAAACAAGCTACAGAAAATGGCATCATTAGTTGGCATATCAATTGTAAAAGTTTCTCATTTCCTGCAAGCTTAGGCAAATGAGGGATTTGAGCTATAATTTTTTTTTATGAGTATACTTTCTGGCAGTCAGCTGTTTTTGGATTGACAATAAAATTCCAAACTGTTGTTTATTTTGTTTCAGGAAGTTTCTTCTGCAATTTTTTCAACTCAGAAATTGTGCTTCTGTCATTCAACAATGTTGAAACCAGGAAGAAAGGCAAGAAGTGTGTTGTCTTTACCTTCCTGAACCTAATGAACCATAAATTTTCTCTTTAACACTGCCTTTCCCAATGTTCTTTATTTTCTCTTTAACACTGTTTTTCCCAATGTCCTTTCCCCATTCTTTATTTTTCTTTTTTTGCACATTTCCTTGATTGTTTCTTATGAATCCACTTCTCCATGGCTCTTCTGCATTTGGATGGAGTGTTTTAATTCATTTCTGGAATTTGCTTTAAATTATTTGTGCTGTTTTACCAGACACATTTCCTATGATTAGATTGGATGAAGAAGCCACATACAATGATTCTAACTAACACAAATGCATACTAAGAGAAGAGAAAGAGATTTACAAAGTGTCATTTCATTATTTGTGGAACAACCATGCTGTTTTCATTCACATCCCTCTTTACAGCACCCATTTTTTTCTGGCAAAGTCCATCACTGCAATTGCAGTAAAAAAAAGAAGTGTGAAAAGAGAAATCTAGACACCCCTCTCTCTCCTCCCCCTTCCCCCCTATTTTTTGCCATTGATTTCAATGGGGCCAGAATTTCACCCCGATGTGTTATTCATTCTAACTGTATTGTTATCAAATGTAATGTGAAATACAAAGCCCTTGAGGCAGGGAACCATGTGAATGCATTGATGGCACTCAGGAACAATTTTTATAATAAGTTACTCTAGTATTCAAAAGCTGTTTCTTAATTGTTTTTTTGTATGGCAGAGATGTCGCTAGCAGCTAACTGTGATTTTGGGACTCATGAAAAAAAATGACAGACTTCTGCTATAGATTTCTTTCTGCTATAGACTTCTGCTGTTCCAGTGAATATTGATCAATATTCCTAAAGGTGACTAAAAGTAAATATAGTTGCTTTATGCTGTATAATATTAATGTATAAGGCTTGATAATACAGGCAGCTTTATTGGTATCAATAGCACTAAGGAAGTGAGCATGGGTTTGTAGAACCAAGATCTTAATTTGGCAATACTTGAATTATTGGACTGTAAGCTAGTGGAAAATTATCCTCATTTGGACATGGGGAAAGAGTGATTTATGAAGCTGTATGTGTGTCCTTTTCTGGATCAAATACTAGAGATCTGGTCAAAGAGCAAGTCGTCTTGCAGCCTTCCAGCAAGATGATGCTGATCTCTTTTGGCACACAGAATAGGGATTTTACATACCTCACAAATATCAACCAACACGAATCACACCACACTACTGTTGGATGAGTCCCTTGGAAATGGCATACAATATACATTGTAGTTACTGATAAAATCAGCAATGCTAGCATAAGGGTTTTATTTGCCAGGCCATAAAAATAAAATGCTAATTCCATCTTTAACAATATCTAATTAGTGACAGTTCCTATACAAAAGTTTCCCTGCTTTTATTGGTTTGAGTTGCATTACATTTTATACATGTCCTACAAAGTCTCTGCTTTTTTTATACTTTCTTCTAAACTTCATTATCTTTTTGATGATGCAGTAGTTTTCCTTTCCATCTTTTATCTCCTTTTAGCTGACTTCTTCACTTTGTGTTTCCTCTACAGCAATACATGCTCTTACTCATTTAGTTTGATAACTTTTCATGTAATAATTACTTTTTAGGAAGAATATGCTGGTATTTTTAGATCTATTTTATTCACTTATTTAAAGAGTACTAGCCCCATTCAGCTCCCACTCAAGTTACTGGAAATGTTCTCATTAGGAACTGAACAGGCAAAGAAAAGAAAAGATGAAAATGAAAATGAAAAGATAGGTGTTTCAAGGTCCTGTTTTTGGTAACAGCTAGCTTGGATAGCCTTTAACATTTATTCTAGAAGGGTACTCCTTCTGGAAGTCAAAGAAAAGCCCAAAGTATTGTGAAAGCTGGTTAATTTTGACAATATGAAATAATTTGTATAAACATTTTGTTTCTCTAACTAAAAAGTGTAGTTAGATTCTATGATATTTTGTAAACAGCAATTGTTAGGTTCTTCTATAAGGTGTTATCTCTTCATTAAATAGTTTGCTAAAATTTATATTTATAGTCTTATTCCCTCACATTGAATAAATGGGCACATCTACTTCCATGGGTGCATCTACATGGGCTCATCTACACATGCAGTTAGCCAGCAGGCACCCCTGCACTGTAGCACCCTTGTGTCCCAGCCAGCCACGGTCACTATCTAAAAATGCATTGCTGAAGAGTAAATAATTCTGTCATAGGATAGTACTTGCATTGGGTAGTACTATCTTGCAGCAGAGTTAATTAGTTTATTGTGGCTTAATAGCACTGCATGTGTAAAAGGTGATGTTTTACTGTGGATCTAATTAGTCAACTGCAGCAAAGTGCACATGTAGATGCCGCCACTGAGTGTTCTTTAAATCTCATAGCCTATGTATTTGCATTAAGAATTTTCAAATGGCCAAACACTGATGAATTTGAGGGTGTAATAGTCTTAAAGAAAAAAAAGAGTAACCTTGAAAATCTCACTTGATAGTGACTTTACTTACAAGTCTGAAATCTTTATTATAACTTTATCCTTGAGTACATCTAAGGGTTTAAATATTCCCTTGGGTGAAGCAATCTTCAAATAAATCCCCTTTAAATCTTCAAATCACTCCCCTTTAGAATAAATCATCAATATAATTTTTAGAAGGAGTCTTTGAGATATGGTTAGAGAAGAGACTTTTATTTTAAAAAAATAAGCAAATCGTCTTGAATTACTTTGATAACAGTAATAAAAAATATGTAGACTTTCCTTGAGACTACTAGATAAGAACACAAGGGAAGTCAATATAACATCCATTTTTTAAAAAGATAAATAATATTAGACTCTTTTCTTTTCATGGGACAGCTTTTCATTTTCAAGTGGTAAAACATTTTCATGTTCTGCTTTTTTTAAAATGGCTTAACCTAATGTAAATATGAGTAATAATTTTATTGATGTGAGTTTAAGCCTTAATTTGTAGAAACAATTTAAAACTCTGAGTAGCAATTAGAAAGGGATTTTTTTGTCTGCATCATTTTTTGCAAATCAGTAAGTGATGTGAGTTGTAGACAAAACAGCTGTAAGAACAAAGAATCTATTTTTGATGGTAGTTATGAACAGATGTTTTTTTAGCATAGTTTACCTGCATCGCAGATTTTCAGCTATTAAACATTCATTTTCTTTTCCCCCACAATCTTTCTTGCTGGGCTTTTTCTTTCATGCTTCACAGGTGGTAGGGCTCTGCCAGTGTTAACCATTACTCTATTCCAGAAATCTTTGCAATACACCAGCAGAGAAATACGTAATAGAAATACAGCTTGTTCAAGCTAAGATTATTGATTTGTTTCTTTCTCACACTTAGTACAGTTAATATCTTTTGCCTCTTGAGAGTTCGCTTTACTACCTAAGTGGTTAGAAATCATCTAGCCTCTTAATGATTTTGAAATTTCTTGAGGTGTTGATAGGATCCACTACCAGTTTTGTAAAACAATCTGAGCTTAAATGCCAGGTCTCCCAAGTAAAAGACTGCTAATAAAGACAATTCTGTCATAGGATTATAATGGGTTTGTAACCATACTATTATCCCAAGGGGTAAATCAATGAATCAATCTTCAATCTTGTAAATAAATCAACAGATCTTTTAATTTGTGTGTATTAAGTTGTGTGAAAGCAACCAGTTTTCAGTTCTGAAGAACTCAAAGTAGCATGGTCAGGTACCTCAGGTTTCTTGACCTTCATTTTGCTCATAAAACCAAAGTTCCTAACAAATCTTGCAGTGGACAAAAGGATAATTAAAAGCCTCAGAATAAAATGAGTATGATTTACTTCTTTCTTTTTATAGGTACACCATAACAGGAAACAAAAATCCCATTCTGTTATTTTAACATTTGCTTTCTTTTCAAAAACTCAACATTTTGAAACGTACAGAAAAAAAATCTATTTTTATTCTTTATTCTTTTCTTTCAAAGTCAAAACATTTTAATATAATACAGAATACAGCTAGCTCATTTCTTCATCCTGATCTACATCCTTTTTCATTTTTTATCTGTAAATCATATAGTTCAGCTACATATAAGCCCTTGCAGATGTAAATATAGGAAATACATTCTTTGACCTACCTCAAAACTATCTCCCTCTTCCTATTTATTAGAAAGAAATAAAACCTTAAGACACAGTCAACATGGCTATCCTAACTTTGATTAATATATTAAATATATTTAATTTGCATGACAGAAAATTTGGGTTAGGACTGGAAATTAATAATATTTGATGTAAGAATGTTTTCTCTCTTCCTTCATGGCAGTAGAATCAAATTACAAAATTGGGCATTGAGGCTTTGATTTGTTTTTAAGAAAACCAAACCAGGAAAAACAATAATCTCTTTAGAGTACTGAAAAGATCTTAAAAACCTATTATACCAGAAAGAGGATAACAACAGAGTCTGAATCAAAAGGCAAGTATCAATGCAGAAAACACGTTTATTGTACATAGGGAAAGGAAGCTGTACCTAAAAACAAGTATATGCAAACCTAATCACAATAGGACAGGGCCAAGCTTAGCATCAGTGGCCTTAAGGGGTAAGGGATTTTAATTGCCTATATAAATCCCACAGCGGAAATAGTTTTGAGTTCATCCAAATCTTTGATGAGTTTGACAAAATGATGTAGAACACTAAGTCAGAATAATGAAAGAGGAAATAACCACTGTGTTCAAATTTAGCCTAGCCATCTAATGGTTTCAGAGATAAAGACAATTATTTTCAGGAATGTTCATGAATACCAGCAGTCTGGTGGTATTATGGACAAAATACCACAGTTCAGCTGTGTAGACCAGTTTCATTGTTCATCTTTCATTTTATCCAGTAAGGGTACAAAATGATTTGCAATTGTGCATAATTTTATTTTCTTCTCCCTCCCTTTTTTTTAGAGATTATATAACTGATAACGGTCTGTGTCATGAATGTTACTAATACTTTTCATGACCTAAACCTATGAGCCTAACCAGTTATGGCTATCAAGAAAGCTCACTATATTTCTACTAAGATACTGCTATTTAATGTTTCTTTCAGCTATCTTTTACATTCCACCGTTAAACATCTGTCAACATGCAGTTGCTTCCAAGGTACTGAATATCTTAGATTATTTTACTGAGTTCTTAGAATATCCGAGGAAATAATTTGATATGAAAAAGAAATGTACTGTTCTTACATTTCTATGCCTCTTTCAGTAAATAATACACATCAATTTCATCACTCATATAGATTTCATTGATATCAAAGGCGTAGATTTGGGTCTCTTTATCTAAGTTTCTATATGGCAATACTTCTTGCCAGTCGTACATTTCAGTAATTTGATTCAGGTAGAACAGATCCTACTAGTACTTCTCTAGGCTGATTATTCTGGTTTGACCTGGTGTTATACAGCTTCCAATTGAACATCATAACGAACTCATCTTTCCTATCAATACCTAGAACCGAATCCTCCACAAAAATTCTTATGGTTTGTATTTGTTTAAGTTTTAATAAACAAAATGACATGAAGAATCTTAAAATGGTTCTTGCAGCGTCTAATCAGTCCCATATAAAATACATATGTATTTCTAGTAGTACAAATTTTAAAGCAGGAAAAAACACATCATGGTTCCTTCCTACCATCCACCAAATACAGGGATTATCTTTCCATGAATTGATCAATTCCACTTGTTTCTGACTCCCCTTTGTGATTGAATGACCTGGCATTCTCTCCAGTCTTCTGCTGAGGTATAATCTGCTGGTGCATTTCTCTCCTCCAATGCAGCAGGACCCCTACATTCTAACATTAGGACCCCCCAATGCGATCTTTAAAGTTTAAAGCATATTTCTAAGTGGATTATTAAAACTGATAAATTTATAGGAGTGCAATTAGAGATCTCAAAGTAATGATCAAATATATTTCACCCTTAATGTTCACACACAAAATGTGATATCTTCTTTGACAGAATGAAGATAGAGAGTAATACCAAGTTAACAGTTCATCTCACAAATTCTTAATATACAGTTATTGTCCTATTAAATTGGTAGGAACTTTGCCTGACCTAAAGTGATAATTTAGTAGCTCGGATACTAATTACTTTTCTTTCTAAAAGATATCATTTAAACCCTAATGAAATAGTAGTACAAGGTTAATGACCCCAAAGAGACTACTGAGTATTTAACTATAGACTTAGTATATTGTCTATTTTCCCCAAAAAGATTGCACATGAAGTAAGCACATCAACAATGATAGTCAGAAACCTAACCTACACCTGCCCACAATGTTTCTGATGAATGAGTGAATTTGTATACAAGTACATACATTAATTTGCATGTTCATTGCTGCTGCTGTTGGCTCATCTTTAAAAATGAGCTATTACATATCATTAGGTTTTTAGAAATCTCTTAAGAAGAATTTAAAATAAATGTACTCTGTACGTATTATGAATTCATGATAATCTTGAATTAATGAATTAAAAATCTCATCCAGGTATGTTACCAATGACAAGGCAAAATCCTATTCAATATGTTGATCTATAAATGTATCATAAATCCTGTAAGTCTTTTACATATAGATTTCTTCAATTGTTTTGTTTCTTTTTTCTCCTCACTCCAAGTGATTTATCACTGAAGAACAATTCCGTCTTGGAGATGCTGGAATGCTTCTTTAATTATTTGCTGAAGGAAACATATCACTAAAGGACTATAAAGCAACCACCTCACTTTTCAGGAATCAAACACAGAAGGCATTTTCCTCAGGTATTATGGTTTCCTGTGATGCTTCTGCATGATTTGTGCAATGTAAACAAATTATTGTTTTAATAGGGATCTACCAAACTTGAATCTGATAACTGTTTCACCCATGGATATCATGCTGCCTGTGCCTTGTGGTTCATTGAACCCTAACAAATTGTTCACAAAATTGAGTGTTTCTATCCAATTAACTCAATAACTGCAAAGAGTTGGAATTCCACAACAGTACAGAAAAGTGCAAAATTGTTTACTACTAACCTCCTAGATCAAGTGGATTAATAAAGGGATAAATTTAGGGTTGTTGGTTGTAGCCACATTGGTCTACGGACACAGGCAGACACGCTTCTTTGGGTAGATGTAGTTGTGATCTTTTTTGGGTAGATGTGATATCTTTTATTAGACCAAAATTGCTTTCAGGGAAAACACCCTTTTTCAGGCATACAGAGTCTTTCCCTATGCCTGAAGAAGGGCATTTGTGACCAAAAGCCTGCAAAGAACAATTTTTCCAACTATTTAGTTGGTCTAATAAAAGATATCACATCTAGCCAGAGAACCTTCTCTGCCTAAAAGGATAAATGATATTTATCAATACACATGAAGGAAAAAAAAGAATGAATGAGTTCCACTCAAATGAGGGTCTGAATTTTTCACAGAAATCAGTGCAATTAAGAGGAAAAACTTTGCCTGAGAATATAATTGTGATGACAGGACCCACCCAAAGGGTGGCTACAATGACTCTGAGTGTGGGCTAACCCTACGCTTTCCAGTCTCCTTATGATCTTCTCCCCTTGCACTTTCCTTCCATGCCTTTATGTAACTTAGTATCTGGGGAGGTTACCCTAGAATTTTGAAAGGGAATCTAGATGTGCTTTTCTCTGTGCTGAGACAGATCTCAGCCTCTAGTGTTACCCTTTCCCTCACTGTCTTTGAGCTTAATCATGGCCTCCAGTCTTCCCCATAGTCACACCCAAGTCTCATATGTCTTAGTCTCTTTTCACCAGGCCTCCTGGCCCTACTAGTTCCTGTTCCCTCAGGCCACTGGCTCTGTCTCAGTCTTTGCTTTTTCAGGCCTCTAGCCATAGTCTCAACCTCAGCTTTACTGGGCCCTGGTCCTACTTTGGTATCAGCCTGTTGGTTCTGGCTTTAGCTTCTCAGCTTCCATCTCTTTCTACAAACCCCAGGCTTAAAATTGCAGTGTGCTCCAAGGCACTCCACTGTGTGGCCTCAAAACCATCCGTTATAGCTGCTCTCAAGCCATTGGTTGCTATAAACAAATCTTTAACAGAAACAGAACCTCCCCAGGTGAACAAAGCAGGCATTAACCCAAATCTTAAACCACCCAGGAACATTCACCAACAGAAACAGGCTCTCCTAATAGCAATTCCTCCTCCCCTTGTGGAGGTAATTTCTAGGGGTGTGCGAAATGGGCCATATTTGATTCGGATTTGGCCCAAATCAGTGATTCAATTTGCTGATTCAGTTCAGTGTCCTGATTCGATTCAGCTGAATCTGAATCTAAAGATTAGATGCTGATTTGGAGAATCAATGATTTGGCCATAGACACAGCTTTAAATGTTTTTTCTACATACCTTGAGGTACTAGGTATGGCTTGTGAATGCAGATGGTGGGCTCAGCAATCATCTGATAGAGGACCCTGTGTGTCCCCCAGACCCAGGAGGCACCAATTGCTGAGCCAGGGGATCCACTTCTAGGTCCACTTCTGGTCCACTTCTGGATCCGCTGCCGAGTACGCTGGGGACCGCCTTTGCTCCTATGGGATGCTCCATCCACCTCAGCATCTTAGCATTCATGAGCTGCCAGGTACCTTGTGGTATGTAGAAAAAACATTTTAAGCTATGTCTATATCTGAATCGTCCTACCTCTCTGAATTGATTCAGAGGGTTCCAATTCAATTAAAAAAGATTAAAGGGTCTCGTGATTTGATTCAGATTGGGAGATTTGGCCACCAAAGAAGGCCGAATCTCCACTAACTTGAATCAGTGACCGATGCTTCGCACAGCCCTACTAATTTTCCTACATTCTGCAAGACAGTGCCTCTCTTACCAACAGTTAAGGCCAGAGTTACCCACTCTACCTTGGAGGCAAGCCTATATACCAGCTAGTTCCACTCCTACTAGTTAGCTGGTCCCTGCCTCTCAGTCCCAGCACAGGGGTTTCCTATTATCCCGTCTATAATTTCATTTACTTTCAGCCTGCTCCACAAGAGGTAGGTCTACACTATTGGGTCGCATTCTGGTTCAGTATCTATACCTGCTTGCAGCTCTCAGTTTACTCCTGGCCTGGCATTCAGCTTCTGTGAGACCTATTGCTAGGCAGCTTATTTCCCATTGGAACAGGTAGCTCTGCCATTCTAGCGGGAACCCTCCCAGAACTGTTTACTGCTGTACATACTACTCTTTCCCTGCCTTGCAACTGACTGATCAGAGACTTATTTTCTGATCTTGGGAAGCTGAGCCCTTGTCCTTTTCTGGAGCCAAGTTCATGTTGCCCCTTTAGGCCACAAAAGGCCTGTTCTTAAAGGGGTCTTCTAGGTTTTTCGCACCCTTCATCCCTTTCTTAGTAACAGGGCCATGGTGCCATGTTACAAGGGTTTATCTCATTACATTCATATTAGGATGAGGGTCATTAAAGATATGTAATTTTGTGCTAAGAAGACACATGTAGTTAGCACCATCAACTAAGCACAAAAGCTTTATAGCTATTTGATAGAAGAGAAACATATTAAATACAGATGTTATATCATCATTTTAAACTACTAGCAGGGTTTGGCAGGGAAGTATTGTTGAGGAGTATAGGTGTGGATTATCTGACAGAATTTTTCTGGTAGCTAAGCATTTGTGGAAGGGGAAGGGAGGAGGCAGAGAGTAGCATCTATTTGATTTTCCTTAAAGTTACTGTGTGGGGACATCTGCTCCAGCATCCTCAAGGGTATTTCACAGGGTCATTTGCTGTGCTATCACTATGCTGCAGCAAATGACGCTGTGCACAGGTTCATCTGCTTCAGCATGATGGTGGACATAATTTGCTCACAGAAGGGCTATAATGGCAGGATGACTCAGATGGTCACAACCCTGCTTCCTAGGGATCTCTCTGGTCTGTTCCACTGATGTAGAAAGTAGGCATTAATCTTCCCATAGGGAGGATAAAAGCTCAGAAGCCTTAAGAACCCTATGTCAAAATGAAGCTTCCAAGCCCTTAGCTCTACTTCAAAGATGAGGAAACTGGGAAGTCTCAGGTCCCAAGTTCTAGGGCAGCCTATGTGGCAAGTTGCTACTGGACCCACATAGCCAGGAATCAGGCTGCAAGGTGAGATGGCAGGAAATTGTGTAGAGTTCTGTTGGAACTGTGCCTGTGCTTCACTGGAAGTTGGTCAAAATCCATTGGAAGTTTGTCAAAATCAATAGTGAAACATGTTGCTCAATGAAATGAGCAATAACAAACAAAAAACCTGCTAGAAAATTGCCATACAATTTTTTTCTTTTCCACCTCCCTCAAAAAATAAGGAACATTTGGATTCTGAACCCCTAAAACAGAGCTGTTTTGGTCCAGGGCTTTGGGTTTACATGTTATATGAATTTTGAATCCAGAATTGCAATTCAAACTTGGCCTTTAAATAAGGACCTGGCTTTCCTTAAACTTATGAACAGCTTCTGTTTAATTAGAAATATTTGTTTTGATATATAGTAACATGGAATTTTACGCTCAATACAATATGGTGAACCTTGGACAAAATTAACTTTTGTATAAAGGTTACTTTCTTATTTTAATGTTTTCAACACAATTAACACTGAGCCCTTTCTTTGGTTTTTTGATTATCCTGTGGGATTTGCTAAGGACAACACTAGTAGTTCAAGGATTTTATCTGTAGTTATTCATTTATATTTGAGGAAAAAGCTATTTTTCCTTAAAATTTAACCTGAAAATAAGGGGTTGACTTATATGCAGAGTCAGCTTATAATTGGAACAATAATGCATGTTATTTTCCAATGTGTTCTATAGGTTAGTCTGGATTTGTCCACTTTCTACTTATCACTTCTTAACCCAGCATCTATTTGTTCTTCTAAGAACTTACTATAACCCATATATGTCATGTTTTGGTGGCTTGCTTACATTTTGCATTTCAGATCAATTCTAAGTTTTATAGAATTACTCCTGTTTTGGCTCTAAAATACTAAAGTTAACATCAGCTCACTTCTATGAGTGATTTTAGTAGTTGAAACTTATTTTAACTTAAACTTTACAAGCAACAGTAAATATTTATTAAAATAGCCTTGTCTAATTTTTTTGGAACAAGTACATGGATTTCAGGTTTTGGTGTAGTATCTATAAGTAGAAAAACAAGCTATGGCCCTACATTGCTTCTCTTGATGACAACAGAAAGTAGGTTGGACACCTACTTGGGTGGGGGCGGGGAATGGAAAAAAACAGCTGCTACTACAGCGCCACAATTGCACTGGCAGCAAGGTGGTGGTCAAAAGCTTCTGCTGTCCCCATGTGTCACAGCTGCCCCAGGCACCCAGCTGGCTTGTTACATCTCTGGCTGAAAATCTATGTTTTATTTCGAACTAGTACCATGTGAAAGTTTATCATTTAAATGTTTATTTTCGTGTAACTCTGCTCCTGTCTGTGCACAGAAATGTTTGATTTTTTTATCTCTACTTGTGATAAATGCCTATGTTCAGATCTACAGTACTGTGCAGAACTACAGTACATCATGACAACTCTGAATGACTGAATATGATGAATTGCATCAATATTTAGTATTCTTACAATACATGACTCAGAGTCCAAAGCCTTGACACAACATACCTAATATCCTTGAAATACTGTCAATGCTTTGCATTTCTATTGGTTTCTGATGCTTCTGCTTCCATCTCTGAGGCAGTGCTTTGAGTATTTATAAAAATATACAGAAGCTTTTCAAATTACAGGAAAGGAATAAGTACTATCAATTGTGGAGGAAATGTTACCTTTTTGTTTTCCTCTGATAAACATGATAAAGAGTGAGCACAAATAATTTTTAAACTTAAAAAAGGAAGGAAATTCAGAATAAAAATGCCTAAGGCCGCTTTTACAAATGACAGTGTCAACAAAACCAGCTGTTTATTTTCCTATTGTACTACTGGATATGGTACTTTATATACTTAAACATATTCTGCTTCCAGTAGTGTAAATATGGTTGGGCAGGGCACAAGTCTTTCTGGACTTCAGGAAGGCCTTCAACATTGTCTCTCACCCCATTCTCATTAAAAAAAACTAGGGGACTATGGCGTCGATACCTACACAGTCAAATAGGTTGCTAACTGGCTGGAGGGCCACACCCAGAGAGTGGTGGTGGATGGGTCATTTTTAACCTGGAGGGATGTGGGCAGTGGGGTCTCCCAGGTCTTGGTCCTTGGACCCGCGCTGTTCAACATCTTCATCAGCGACTTGGACGAGGGGGTAAAAAGCACCCTATTCAAATTTGCTGATGACATTAAGATGCGGGGGGAAGTGGGCATGCTAAAAGGGAGGAATAGGCTGCAATTGGACCTAGACAGGTTACAGGGGTGGGCAGATGAGAACAGGATGGGTTTGAACACTGACAAGTGCAAGGTGCTGCACCTGGGGAGGAAGAACCAGCAGCATACCTACAGGCTGGGGAACTCCCTTCTTGTCAGTGCAGAGGCAGAAAAGGATCTTGGAGTCATTATTGATGCCAAAATGAACATGGGCTGACAGTGTGGGGACGCGGTCAGGAAGGCCAACCACACCTTGTCATGCATCCACAGATGCATCTCAAGTAGGTCCAAGGAGGTGATCGTCCCCCTCTACACGGCACTGGTCAGGCCGCAGTTGGAGTACTGCATCCAGTTCTGGGCACCGCACTTCAGGAGGGATGTGGACAGCATTGAGAGGGTTCAGAGGAGGGCCACCCACATGATCAGGGGTCAGCAGGGCAGGCCCTACAAGGAGAGGCTAAGGGACCTGAACCTGTTCAGCCTCCACAAGAGAAGGCTGAGGGGGGATCTAGTGGCCTGTTACAAACTAGTCAGAGGGGACCAGCAGGCATTGGGGGAGTCTCTGTTCCCCCGAGCACTACCAGGAGTGACAAGAAATAACAGTCACAAGCTGGCAGAGGGTAGATTCAGACTAAACATCAGGAGGCGCTACTTCACAGTCAGGGCGGCTAGGATCTGGAACCAACTTCCAAGCGAAGTGGCGCTGGCTCCTACCGTGGGGGTCTTTAAGAGGAGGTTAGACAAACCCCTCGCTGGGGTCTTTTGACCCCAGTGGTCTTTCCTGCCACAGCAGGGGGTCAGACTTAATGATCTGCTCAGGTCCCTTCCAACTCTACCACCTATGAAACTATGAAGGCCTGGGTGCTATCTAAAGAGAGGAAGGAAGGGTGCCTCATCCAACTATACCTTTCCCCCCACTGCACCCTGCAGCTTCCCTGCAACAGCTCAACCCCTGGCAGCAGGAAGGGCAGCAGTATGTGATGCAGGAGAAGCAGCTGATGATTTACTGCTGGTAAAAGAAGGTGTCACTTGTCTTTTTTCCATGGAAAACTGGTGGATTTTTTGTCAACGACAAAAAAAGAAGGAAAATATCTCCTCCAGTGGCAGTGAACCTCCAGATGCTCCTTCATTGCATTGGTGCCCAGGGCACAGTTTTGTCTAGTTACAGCTCTGTCTGCTACTTCAACTGGTGTTACATTTGGGAATAATAAGGAAAGATACATAGGAAGTTTTGTCCTAACCTTTATTGGGTATATTATTTAAATCACAAATATATCATCTAAAACGTTAAAAAAAAAAAAGAAGTGTTAATGCAAGATCATGGGTGTATGGTTAAAATTACACAGAAATTAGGAATGCAGAGGTATGGATATGGAAGAGTTTAGGATTCAACATGATTAATTTTGTTACAATATACATTTCACAACAAAAGATAACCACTATATTTAATTACACATTTGATAAGGCAATGGAATGGATAATTTTATATATATTACGCACAGACAAATAGCTCAGTCAAAAAATAACAGGACATCAGTGACTATTATGTCATGACCCAAAGGTCTGATTTTTTGTGTGTGCTTCGGCACTAAGAATTATCCCCATGGGTTTACAGCTTCATTGCACAGAGGAGTTCTGCTGCACAGAGAACCCGCGTGCAAAGGAGAGTGTTCCCGCCACTTTGCAGCTGTCTTTGCAGGGTGCATTTTCTTTGCAACACAGAAATGCACGGTGCAAAGGAGTTCCCGCTCTTTGCATGCAAATTCGTGCCCTGCAATTGGCTAGTGCTAAATTATTCCCACATGGCGGCTAGTGATTGGCCTGATAGCCGTATAAGAGGCTTGAGCAGTTTCCGCCCAAGCCAAAGAGGACTCTGCATCCATCTCGTGGGGACTCTGGGTGTGCGCGGCAGGGTAATAGAAACCCTGTGTTACTCAGAGGAGTTTGGCGGCCTGATCCACCGCCCACCTCTTCCCGTCTTCGAGCAGTAACTTTCTATAAGACGTATCGACGAGTTTTCTATTCTGATGCGCGCTTGTCCTGGACATCCAGAGTTCTGTCTGTGTGGAGCCTAGCAAACTCCACGTGATTGTTCGTGTTTTGTCTGTGTGGAGCCTAGCAAACTCCACGTGATTGTTCGTGTTTTGTCTGTGTGGAGCCTAGCAAACTCCACGTGATTGTTCGTGTTTTCTTTTGTAACTGCAACTCAAGCAAGTCTCCAGCCTGCACCGCGACCATCTCGGTGTAAGTAAACAATCTTAAAATCAACCGTTAAGTCTCTGTGCCTAATTCTAGCTCGGCGCCCGCCCTCTCCGACCCGGCCTGCCCGGGCTGCCGGCCACAGCCCGCGTGCAGCGCGACGAAAAGGGCCCGGGTTCCGGCCCGGCCTGCACATATTACACAAGAAATATGGAATCTTAGAAGCATAGAAATGTAGGGTTGGAAGGGACCTCAAGAAGTCATCTAGTCCAACCCCTGCTCAAAGCAGTACCTGCCCCAACTAGATTATCTCAGCCAACGCTTTGAACCTCCAAGGATGAAGCTTTCACCACCTCTCCGGGTAAACTGTTCCAGTGTTTTACTACCCTTCTGGTGACAAAATTCTTCCTAATATCTATCCTAAACTCTCCTTGCTGCAACTTGAGACTGTTACTCCTTGTTTTGTCATCTCCCACCACTGAGAACAGTCTAGCTCCATCCTCTTTCAGTCCCCTCTTCAGGTAGTTGAAGGCAGCTATTAAGTTCCTTCTCAGTCTCCTCTTCTCTAGACCAAATAAGCCCAGTTCCCTCAGTCTTTCCTCATAAGTCATGTGCCCCAGGTCCCTCACCATTTCTAAATCCTAGCCCTACCCTCCAGCATATTTATTATGGCCCCCAGCTTGGTATCATCTGCAAACTTGCTGAGGGTGTACTCTACATCTTCTTATAGGTCATGAATGAAGACACTAAACAAAACCAGCCCCAGGACTGACCCCTGGGAAACTCCACTCAATACCGCCTGCCAACTAGACATTGAGCCATTGATTACTACACTCTGAGCCTGATGCTCCAGCCAGTTTTCTATCCATCTTAACAGTCCATTCATACAGCCCATACTTGCTTAGCTTGCCTGCGAGAATGCTGCAGGAGACTGTATCTAAAGCCTTGCTAAAATAAAGGTACACCACATCTACCAGTCTCCCTGCATCCACAGAGCCAGTCATCCCATCATAGAAGGCAATCGGGTTGTTCAGGAATGACTTGCCAATAGCGAATCTGTGCTGACTGTTCCTAATCACTTTCTTCACCTCCAAGTGGTTTGAGATGGATTCCTTGAGGATCTGCTCCATGATTTTTCCAGGGAGTGAGGTGAGGCTGACTGGTCTGTAGTTCTCCAGATCCTCTTTTTTCCCTTTCTTAAATATGAGCACTATGTTTCCCCTTTTCCATTCATCCGGGACCTCTACTGATCACCATGAGTTTTCAGAGATGATGGCCAATGGCTCTTCAATCATATCAGCCAACTCCCTCAGCACCCTCGAGTGCATCCCATCCAGCCCCACGGACTTGTACACATCCAGCTTTTCTATGTAGTCCCTCACCTGTTCTTTCACACTGAGGGCTGCTCACCTCCTCTCCAAACTGTGCTGCCAGGTGCAGTAGTCTAGGAGCTGACCTTGTCTGTGAAGACTTAGGCAATAAAGGCATTGAGCACTTCAGCTTTTTCTGCATCCTCTGTCACAAGGTTGCCTCCCCCATTCAGTAAGGGATCTCCACTTTCCCTGATCCTCCTCTTGCTACTGACATACTTGTAGAAACCCTTCTTGTTATCCTTTACATACCTTGCTAGGGACTAGCATATCTATGACTATTACTCAAGAAATATTACTAGCAATGTAATCCATATGCTATTGCTTGTTTGAAAGCAAGTGTCAGAAACTCTAAGATTGTTGACTTTGTTGTCCTCCGATGCACCCCAACAAGGATTTAAAAGTAGTGGCTTCAGGTCTCGTGTATAACAAAACAAGAGCTGCGTTCCATGATCTATCTATTGGTTAGAAACGGAATAAATAGCCAAAAAATCCTCTGATGCTCTTCTTGGACATTAGTAACATTCTTGTTAGAGGCTACTAATGCAACAGTTGTATTCTAAACCTAGAAATTCTTGTAATTTGATCAGCAATAATACGGTCATCCATCTAAAGTGGGTGTCTTAAAACACTGACAGAAGTACTCTCATTGATTTTGGTGATGCAGGCTTGAACCATTAGCTTTTGGATTAAATATAGTTTTGGCTAACATTATTTGAACTCAGTTGCAGATGGGCCCTTTTGCTAACATGTCACAGATACTTCATTTTTTTCCCTGCCTGGGAGGGAAAAAACATACCAATCACCACTTACTTTACATATAAATTTACTTGAGTGATGGACTTTTTTTCCCTACCAGTTAGATGATTCTAAGTTTATTTCCAATATCTTTATTGACTTCATATTCCTTTTTGGACTGTTAGCTGTAAATTTTAAAGGTCTGCAGTAGGGTATGCTTAAGAGAAAAGGAGGTTTTAAGACTAATGGTTTCCTTATTATGCCTGTTAAGCTCCTTAACTAAATCCTCCTTCCTCTTATAATTTGGCTTATCTGTTGCTTGATTTTTTTTCAAAACTAACTTCTGTTATGAGGCTTATAAAATCCATTGTGAATCCTGCAAGTTGTACTATATTGAATTAATGTTTCATTTGAATTTATTTTGTTTGGGAATTCTTGAATCATTGCAGGCCTAAAACTAGATTGTTTTGCCAAATCAAATCCACTCTACATCAATTAACAATTTTGACAATTCCTTTCCCTATTTTTTATGTGGAACAATATTTTCCCCCTCATAAATGGGAAAGTATGAAAGTCCATTTATGGTTCAAACATAGACCCTAATCCATAAATATCTACTCTGTTCATACTCAGGCATACTTACATTGAAGTAAATTATTTCTCCATTTCTTTCTCTGGTTCAATTACTCTTCTATTGTGTGCTTCAGTTTGTAATTGCTCAGTTCTTCTTTTCCTCCCAATTGAGAAGTTGTGTACTGAATTAAGAAGCATAATAAGAATGGTGTTGAGCCCAATCACAGTATCATCAAGACTCTTTTAATCTCCTTTTGCTTTTGAAAACTGCAGACTAGCAAGCCCAGCTTCTAACTTGTTAGATGCCTAAATTAGGGACAATAAATATGCACGTAAACCTGAATTCCTAATTTAATCGGTATTAGAAAATTACTTTTCATTCATTATATCTGAGAATCCTGATCCTTCATTTGTCACAAACCCAAAATTCCCACCAGGGTCAATGGGAATTTATTATTATCCATTAATGATTATGAAAATTAAGTTAGTGAGTGCCTTAGAAAAAGAATGACTCAGAATGCTCAGTTGGTAAACTGAGCATCCTGAGCACTAACACAATACTATAAGTAATACTGCAGAATAATCAGTTACAGTTCCTGAAGAAGGAGACATTGGATTCTTGGAAAAGACCTAAGGTAAAAGGCATTTGAAGTGAAAGAACATATGGTTCACAACAGGCTGTTTTATATTTTTAATAATTTATAAGAAAACATATAAGGGGAAAAACAATTCACAGGTTTTCGCAAAACTCAAGCCCCAATGTATTTTTCCTCATAATACAATCATGAGATGCCAGAATAGGCTGCCAAATGAAAACTCAGTCTAGACATAAATGTTGTGGGTTATCATTGTGGGGATGAGAAACAAAATATTAAAATCTGGGTTTATTTTTAATAGGAATCAGATCAGGGAATCTACTAAGTTCAGAACAGGGGCACAAATGAATTAACTGGCTTAAGCAGTCTGCACTGGCCTTTACAGTATGATGCCAATTCTACACTTCTCACTTGAGCAGGATTCTGGTAAAGAGTAAAGGTCTGTCTTTAGGGAGGGAAAAGGGGGTAGTGTGCTAAGCTGTATATATACAATCCATCTTAAGCACTGTTTATAGTGCCTCTGAAGGAGCTTGGCATGAAGACTGTCATTCAGAATTTTGACCTCTCTCCAATTTCCTCAGTGTTCCCGGGAGGAAGTAAGTTTCACCAGGCTGATAGCACTGCATAATTTCTCTGTTGTGTGTGCATAGCTATCTTGGCTGGCACATCCAGAGAATGGTGGTAGAGCCAAGGTTTCAGTTGCCACCAGTCCATTTCCACCAATTTATAAGTGGTGAGGACATAAGCAGTTCTGGAGAACCTCTCTGCCTGTGCTGCTTCTTTTACTTAAGTAGCCAGTGTAAAGGAGTAGTTACTGACTTCACAATGCCAGCAGCAGGAATATTAGACGAGTAATACTTTTTAGTTATAAGGTTTTATTTGCTTTAGAATTTTGTCAGCATTATTGTTGACATATTAAATAATTTCCTCTATGTTTGAATTTTCTTTCTTTTTGGAATCTGATTAGAAATGAAAGGAAAAAATGAACAGCTTTTTACATTGCTGGCATTTATATTATTCAGTCTCCTCCATATCTCCTGAACTAGACTAAGATGTATTGCAGCTTTATTCATTTTAGAAAGTGCAAATATATAGAGATTCTTAATCTAATGAATAGCTCAATGGCTGGTATTATAAAATATTTTAAAGCAAAAACTTAGTTAAAGCAAAGGTTGAAACTGAGTTTCAGTAAAATCCAGCTACCTCAGAACAGGATTGCCATTTCATTATAAGAATTCCAGAACTTGAAAAAAATGAATGTTAGATTATCTGGAAGTGCACAACTGAGAATCTATTCACTTCTAGTCATATAATCCTTCATGGTTCTGAAGTGCCCAACCAACCATAAAAAGTTCTTATTCACAACTGATAGTTGAGCTCTTTGCTGATGCTAGGATAGAATTCTAGGGTTGGAAGTTTTTCCTGCCTTTTACAATAATACAATCCCTGAGTACTACCTACTATGATCTCTTTGCAAGGACATTGCATCCAATCCTGACAAACTGTGACTTGATCTTGGTTATTCATGTCTTTGACACCTTTTGTCCAAACTACTGGAACTTGATATACCTGGTTATGAAAGCTGTGACACTTGGAAAACTCCAACTAGTACAGAAGACTGAAATGTGTCCGCTTGGCAACACTGAGTACTTCAGACAAGTCCACCACTCTATTCACTACCTTCTCATAGAATTTCAAATAAAACTCAAAGTCTAGATCTGTGTTTTTAGACACTTCATGGCCTAGAAAAAACAATGTAACATATATAGTGGAGGAAAACCCTGAAAACACTATCTAAAACAATATCCCACTGTATATGTTTTGCCTGCAGGGGAAAGGATTAAAACCAAAATATGACAGATGTTTTATCACACTGCGTAATGAACAAGTGGAAGACAGTCAGATAATACGGAGGTAAGCATAATATAATAACCTATATAGAAGAGGAGAGGCCCACTTAAGTAACAGCTGCCAATCCAAAGCTGTAATTGCATACACAAACTTTGCATAAAGCTTGTCAGCAACTTTGTAAAAGTCTGTTGGGGGGGGGGGGGGTGTTCATCCACCTCAACAAAGAACCACAGCTTAACCAATATTGTTTTTTTCTTGTAGGAGCCTGTGAGCCAAAGGCCAGATCTGATGCTTACTAGAATCAAGGGAAATACTCAAGCTGACTTCAAAGGGTTTTGGACCTAATGCTGAATTTCAGCACTAAAGGATTTTTATTTCACCAAACTGTAATCTCCTGAACTTGTTATTTTATATACTCTTTATTTAAAAGACAAAATAAAGACATTTCTGCTTCTGGTCAGACATTTGACTTGTGCTTTGGCATAAACTTTTAGAACTGTGATATAATTAAAATAAATGAGAAAGATTTGAGATTTCTCATATATATTTCTGGTGGATTTACTCTATTTTGCAAACATTACCCTTGTTATTTCCTTCAGACAAGTTAAAGGTAAGTATTTTACATCTATTTAAATCCTTCAGGGATTTAAAAATAAAGTTCAGAAAAAGACATGTTTTGCTTAGCTCTCTTCCATTAAGGTTCATACAAGCCAAGCTTTATAAGTATGACACACTTGCCTGCAGAGTTTCCACACCTTGTGATAATCTTGAAAATATTTCTGTCTTCTAAAAGATGAAAATTTGTGCATCGTATTTGTTATAAGGATGCAAAGTCACATAGGATTAATTTATTTGGATTACTAAACAGATTTATATGTATTATTATAATACATATTTTTGCAAAATAAATGATCAGTTGCAAATGTCCTGATATCATCATCATCGTCATCTATTTCAGTACATCAATATCCAAAAAATCTCAAAATACCTGTATAGGAAAATCACCTCCTGTAAAATCATAAGCTCATTACACATGAAGTATAAAACTCCCTTCTGCTAATTTTCCAGATCTTGAATCCTAAATCTCTATTTCTTGTTTCCTTTAATATACTAATAACATTTAGCAATAGTAGGAAAATAAACTGGCTATTCTTTCCAATCACTTGGATTGAAATTTGCTGTATGAAAAATGAATATATACATGGAAAAAGAAAGCAGCACTAGTAAAAAGCTGTACACTTTATCTTTAACCTATATCACTTGAGTAAAGAGAAGCAGAATGAAAAAAGTATCTGGAAAAAAAAAAAGATGTGGCAAACTTATAAAAGGAAGATCAGGTTTACTGACTATTTAGAGTAACTGAGTATGCAGCAGAGTACCATTTTTACTGCAATTACTGTACATTTATCCCTTTTAGGTCAACGTTTCATGTCTGGTATGCAAAACTGCACGTAAACTAAATAAAGTGTTGCATGTTTAGCATACATTATTACTAGCTCTTTCCACTCAGTATTTTTGATTCTGTACGTTTAATGCTTTCACAGAAAATAACTGTTTCAGGAAGTTGAAATGAGTAACCTGCAGGACCTCCATTAAGTACAAAACCTGAGTTTTGTCTCTGGAGCTTTTCATGATGCCCCCACAATGAGTTTCATTCTAGTTTAGGAGTGAAATGCTTTACAGCATTTACCCCATGCTGAGCAACATATCTTTGAAGCAATACCTTCACCTGATGTCAGTTTTTATTGAAAACCTGAAACAGGGAACAGATTCCCTGAAAGTTTTTTTGATATTTGTAAGTCTTACAAAGTAGTGAGAAAAATTAGACATGTGGGGAAGAGTTATGGTTGTATATTCAACCTAATATTTATTTGCTTAGATATTAGTTTGCTTAAATAATAGAAACTTTAATATTCTATTTAAAAAATCAAGACTTGAAATTAATAGGATTAATATAATTTCTATTAATATTATTTTCATAGAACACAATTTCATCTGACACAGTGTATATAGCCACATCCTAGGCACTTAGTAATGTGAAATGGCATATGTGTATGTACCTAACATTGCAGAAAAGACAGGGTTTTTTGATTTTTTGCTGTTTCCACGAGCAGCAGCTTAATCTTTTTGGCTCAGACTTTCAAGACATTCTTCCAGATGCAGACACCAGACAAGAAACATTTGAGCTCAAAGAGGCTAGAATAGAAATGTTTGGACAACCTTGTCCACTTGCATGCTTTCCCAGGATGCAATCTATGATCATGCATCTTGTTTTAAGGCACATGATCAACAATTGGGTCCCTGCTTGTGCATGTGTTCGCTGGTGCTGGGAGGTGCACCAGGAATGCAATCTAAGTAACTTGGGGTAGAGAAGAGCTGGGCGGGACTTAGGGAGAGGGAGGGCTGGTGGTCCATAAGGGAGAGGTTTTGAAACAGTTAGGGGGGTCGGTGGGTCCACAGGAGGGGCAGAGTTGTTGAGTCCACAAGGGGTGTTTCTATCCAGAGGTGGTGGGTCAGAGAGTTAAAAATAGCTGAGTCAGGGTGCGGGCTGTAAGTGGTGCCACCAGTATGGGTTGTGTCAGACGTTGTGGGTGTCTCCCCACAAGAGAAACTGGCCCCTGGGTCCAGACAGCCTGGCTTTCAGCATGGCTTACATATTTTCCCTCAGAAGTATACTCTGCATGAGGGTGACATTTGGGGCTCTGCCTCCCCTTGTATCCCTTCCAAATGTCAACTGGTTCATCATAGCAGAGATGTACTTCAGGGCTGAGAGCCATATCCTCTGGCCACTGTGGGCAACACTCAGTCCTGAGTTGCAATTTCTGGTGTGCTCATACAAACAGCAGAGCAAACAACTCCAATCCCTGGCTCAGAGATTGGCTTTCTGTTAAATAAAGACTTTAAAGCAAATCATGCCCTGACTTATGGCATAACTACAAAATAATAGCTGACTTAGACCTTCTGGTCTTTTAAATATACTTTGCCTTAATCCACCCTTGTGACAGTTTGGGTCCCAGTTGCCCAGTTCAGTGTACAATATCCCAGCTAGCAATTAGAGTTCATACGTATAAGAAAAGAAAAGGAAAAAGTCCTTTGGCATCACTGAGTGAGGCTGGCTTCTATTTCCACCACGTGTCCCTGGCACTATGAAGAATGGATCAAGTGTTCCTCCACTGTCCCTGATCCTGGAGCATCTCTTGGACTTTGCTGTTTCTGCCACTTCTCCAAGCACCTGGGCTGTCAATGCTCCACACTCTGCTGGGCTCCCAGGGCTGGTCTTCACTCCCTTGGGGCCCCAGGTCACGTCCCCAGTGCCACGCTTCTCCTGGTTCCAGCTCCATGCCACTTCAGCTGCCCCTTTTCTTGCCAGCACCAGACTTTTGGCTATACTGGTGGTTCCTGCAAGCCCACCAATGTGGAGTGAGCAGGAACTTAACATACCAAGGTTGCCACTACTCTTGCCACTTTCCTGCTGCCTCTGCTGGTGCTGCCATTGCTCCTGGAGGTATGTAGGGAATATCTTCAGCCTGCATGGGGCTTCCTTCCTTGGCCCACCTCTTGTGAGGCTTCCTGCTCCCACAGGGATGGGTATAAAAAGTGCAGCCCTGGGGCTGTGGTGAGAAGTTTGGCTTTCCCACCCCTGGGGCTGTGCTCTGAATGTGTGCACACCTTTGATTAGGCTGGGTATTGGTTGTCCCAATCTACTTGGTGCACCTCAAGTAAACCAAATTAGATCAGGAGGCCATTTTTGCCTTATCTAAACTCCCTAAATGTATGTAATGTTCAGCACTTAGATCAACCTAACAGGAACAGAAGCACAACCAGCTGAAGTGGCATAGAACTGGAACCAGGAGAAGCATGACACCAGAAATGTGACCTGGGGCCCCAGCATGGAGGAAGGGAGAGAAGCCCAGCTCAGTTAGGTTGATCTAAGTGTAACATCTGCATGTACTCTTTATATGTAGCTGGTGCTCTGGATTTGATATTAATGATGTTTATGTTCTAAAGACTAGGTTGTAGATCCCTCTGGACACATGCAAGGAATGGCACCAGAATAGGCTTGGATACAAAGGAGTGATACAGTTAATTCCTAGTGACTGTTAGAATGAGGAGATTTAGCTACAGTTCTTTTGAGATGATGGCACCACTGCTAGGCAAGGATTGCTATTATACTTTGCCACTGCAGTGCAAGGAGGCAGGGAGTTTCTTGTACCTTTCCCAGATTCTGTCACTTCAAGCAACTTTCTTATCCTAATAATCACCTAGGTCAACACATTTTTAAGTGTGGGTCCAGTTTTCTGGACCCTGTTTCAGGTATATATTGCAAATAATAAGAGCTAAAGATACTGAAGACAAGGCTGTTCATCTCAGTATGAGTGATATTACAGCCATGATGGTCCAAGTGGTGTGAGCTTCAGACCTGAACTTCAGACCTAAAGAAGGGTATTTTGTGTTTGAAAGCTTGTGTAAAATCTCTCCTAGCCCTGTAGTTAGTCTAATAAAAGATATTACCACCTTGCATGTCAGTATAAGCAGGAAGCCCCAGTCTTGATCAAAGTGATTATACTTTATAAATAGAACCTTGGAAGTTTTTATTCCTAATGTATTTGGATATAGACAACTGAACTGGAAGATCTAGAATGAAAAAAGTGTGATACCAGAAAAGTGTCGGTCAGCAGCAGAAGTAGCATGGGGCATGACACCCTAAAAAAAATATATATTTGCTTAATGTATTCAAGTATCTGAAATGCTTTTGGAACAACTTAAAGTAGAGCAAAAAGACAATAAAAATTCCGCTCCATGCATGAGTGCAAAAGCAGAATAGTTATCTTTTAAAATAAAAAAATAAAAATGGCATTTTGCTTTCAAACAAAAAAAGCCACTAGCACTTTCAACGTTTCAGTCACTTTCTATTTTGCTCCTGTTTTACTTGTAGGATTGGTGTCCAAGTATTGATTTTATATCTTCATGCATCTCATGTAAGTACAATTATTCAAACTGTTTTCTATTGCTGCCAGGGTCTGCACTTTCTACAGAGGCATTCTACTGATCATACCCTCTTCACTTTATTCACTGACCCAAGACTGTAAGTAATGTTCACCAAAGATGCTATCATCATTATTCATTATTATTTAGGGTTAATCCAAAACTGGCCAAAAATATAGCCTGGATTTTTTCCTATTTTTCATTGCTCTATTTGAAAGATGAAAACTTTGTTTTCAATTTTAGAAAAACTTTCAGAAACTATGGCTAGTCAATATATATGTATATCTCTCTTTCACTCCAACATAGGCGAGAGAGACGTTTGAGTTTCTTTTTCATAAGCTTTTAACAGACATAATCCAATTAAGGATTTGAAAAATATCATTGTTATTGGTATTATAGAAATGTTTAGAGTTCTCAGTCAGGTTCAGGACCCCCCTTTGCACTTGATAAAGTCCCTGCCCTGAAGAACTTAAAGTCTAGGGGTATGTACAGACATTACATTTAGATTGACCTAATGGAATTAGATCTATATAAGTGCTGATCGATGCAGGTGTTGAGAGATATGAAATCAGGCAAAAAAAGACTGGCCAGATCTAAATTATTTCATCTGAGAATGTGAACTAAATTAGATCAGGAACAGATTAGGTATATCTGCCAAATGTCTGTATACATTCTGTGCACAGTCCCAGGGCTGGAAAAGCTGTATTTCTCACTTCAGCCCCAGAACTGCACTCTTCCTACCCTCCTGAATTTGATTGGGCTATTTTTTAGTCCCCTAACCACATAATTTCTTGATGGACAACCTCCCCTGTAGACCTCCCAACCTCCCCTGTAGGCCCATCAGCCCCCACCAATCCTGTCAAACACCTGCCCCCCACCCCCCCAGACCTGCCAAGTCCTCCTCCCCCAAGATACATTTTCACAGTAGCCATTTGGGCTAGGGACAGAAGTTACCCATAAACCAGTATAAGTGATCAGAAACTGGTTTAAACCTGTAACAGAACAGAAGCTCAGTGCACATAAACCAGTTTCAAATGGCTGAAAATGGTTTAAGATAACCATGGTTGAATGTAGTAATTGATTTGGATAAAACTGGTTTATGAAACTTCTGTTCCAGACCTCTTTCTTGTTCAAGTTAAATCACAGCCCCTCTGCATCCCAGCATACTTTCCAGCCCTGGTCTGGTCTGGGCTATCTACTCCAAAGAGCAGGGCTGGCCCTGCCTCTCTGCTCCCTAGCTGGAGCAGTGAGGGCTGGCTGACAAGGTGAGGGTGGGGGGAAGCCCAGCTGGGGATGCAGCCCAGTCTACAAGGGACTGCCCCGCTCCCTGGCAAATCCCGGCTGGGGTCTGGGGCTAGGGAGGGGGAATAAACACCCCTTCTCCTGCTCAAACTTACTGCTGGCTGCAAATATGGATTGAAAATCCCAGAGATACCTGGAAGCAGGAAGAGGAAGTGATGAGCAATGCTGCAGAGTCCTGCTGCTATAAGTCTGGACTGCAAATCCCAGAGACCTCAGGGGGAGCAGGAAGTGGAAGTGAACAAACAGCCAAAGAGCTGTGCTCTAGCACCCCCCACCCCCTGGCCAAGCTGCTGCAGGCATGTGGCTGAATTTCCTGAATCAAAGGTAAATGTCTTTTCACTTCTGTTTCAATTTAATCTGTGCAGTTTAAACTAACCTGCACAGACTGAATCAATTCAGCCTTGGGCTTTTTGAGTGTCTGTATTTAGCCCTGAAGCTCAATTTAAGTAATTCAGGTATATGAACAATTGCAAAGCCTCTGCTTTCTATTTTTGTTATCTCCCGCTGCTCCCCTCCCCTATTCCATGGTCTGACCCTTTTCTTAGTATGATTATACAAGAAGAGTCTCACTTTACATCAGCTTTGAGTGCTGGTGCTTTTATCCATCTGTGTCACAATTTGTTTATTAAAAGATACAAATATATGATGGCTTTAATAGGCAGAGCTGAAATGGAGCATGCATGCGATCATATTTATGTAAAGTTGCAGATGATTTTATTAGTCAGAGATTAAAAGTATTGAGCTATTGAAGGACGGGGGTGGGAACAACCCCTCCCTTCCTTTATTCCATTTGTAATTTTAAGAGCCTCAGAAAACCCCTGGAAAAAAAAAAAGCCTGTACTGCACAATTTATAATTTGCAAGAAGAGCTTCTGTTCTGAATTTCTTAACTGGCTTGTTGGCTTTAGCATCTAACATTTTGTTTTCAGCCATCTTACTCCTGTTGATGCTTGTAATGCACGCTGCCTTTCATTTTCATCTTCCCCAGCACAGCTGGTGCTCACAATGTACCCTGTAGATTCATTGAGTCATTTCCTGCTGATATATAATTCTATATACAGTTGCGATTATCACCTATGTACGCAAGTAATACAAACCTGTTCTTTCTTTTTTTTACGTGATAGCGTTTGCACCAGCCTCTAATCTTATGTACCACTTTCTCCTCTTTTAGAACCAAGCTGGCAATTCTCATCTTGAATAGCTTTAAAATTGCTCATAGCAATCAATGACAACTGAGGCATCACTAAAGAATTTCTTTTATCTCCAAGCTCCAATTTAGATCAGTCATTAAGCTTGAGTAAGCTTGAGCTGTCAGAACATTTTCCCTCATCACATGCTCTAAGCACAAAAAGTCAACTTCAAAATCAAATTTGTTCTATCTCTTACTATACTTTGTAATGGTTTAGTATGAACAATAAACTTAACTGAAATAGTACTGTCAATCTTTAGTAACTCCGATAACTATATGGGCTTTTTTATCTAAGGAATGCTGCCGTACCTCAAATGTGATGCACAGTAAATCATTTGCTCATGTTACATTTATTCTTTCATGCTATTCAATCCTGTTAGGGCTGTGTATTGTTAAATTTCAATGCAGTGACATTTGCTTTTTGAAAAGAATAAAATTTCAAACAGTGTAATGAAAGAGTAAATGCAAATATTACTTGGAAAATATCTAATAAAATAAAATAACTAACAAGCCACTGATTGTCTTCAGAAATACCTCTTAATGATGAGCTGAACCTTTGTTTAAGTTAAGATTCAGTCTAAGAAGAGAAGGTGTTAGTTTGATAACCAGTTTCATGATATATCATATTTACTTGAATATAAGATAACTCTGATTATAAGATGATCCTCCAATAATTACAATCTATATATGGAAAACTTATAATTTTGTTTCAAAATGATACCTTTTATTAGTCCAGTTTGTCTAATAAATGGTATCATTTTGGAACCAAGAGTTCTAGTTTTTTATATGTCTTTTTGGCTCAGGCCAACGTGGTTACTGAGTACACCCCTTATAATTTTGTTATCATTTTCCAGGCATATAATCTAATTATTGGAGGTTTGCCTTGACTATGTCTCCCTCCTACTGCTACAGCAGGGAAAATAGATCTGGGGGGTCAGGTAGCCCTCGTGCCCTCTGCCTCCCCCCAATTTCTTCCCCCCCTACAGACCTTTCACCCCCTTCTTACAATGAAAACCTGCTCTCCCTGAGCACATGGAGATGAAAAGAAAATCTGAAAACAATGACCTTGAAATAAACATAGCTGTAGTAATTTGCATATAGTACCCATAGACTGAGTTCATCCACAACTGATTTATTTTATCTTTTCTGAAACTGCTGTAAGTTTTAGTGAAGATATTCTATAAACACACTTTTAAGCAGTACTTTTGTATTTACTTATTTAGTACAAACTATGCATGATATTAGTCCAAAGCCAAAACACTCAAGATGTACCATATAGTTCATTGGGCTAGACCCCACTAGAGTCAACAGCATGTCAAGCCATGGTGACCCTACAATTTAGCACTGCTCAGTGTGCTAGTGTATTCCAGGTGCCCCAAAGAATCCATGTGGTAATTAGTTCCCCACTCATGACTGAAACTGGGTGTTCTTGTCATAATTCCTGGGATCCTCCAAAAATGTATACGCATGGTCCAGCTTAACATCACAGAGGGCAGGACCACAGTAATCATATGAAACAGGCTGAGAGAGGGGGTGACAGAGGGGTTATGGGTGAACTGTTTGAGGCCCCTTTGGTGATGTTTGCCAGACATTTAAAGTTGGTGAAGAAACAGGAATAATTGGAAATGGTAAAGAAAGGTGCAGCTTAGCTGTGGGAGTGAAAAGGAAATCAAAATATATTCAATATAGTGAATATATGACTTGAAAAGGAGTCAGTTCTGAGGGAGAGTGTGTGCAATGGGAACTACCATATATCATATTCATATGAGTTGCACTAACCTATTCTTGTGGTAGGTTCCTATCAGCATGTTTGCCCAAAATGAACCATGTATTTTATAGTCATGCTCAGTGATGGCTACATTTAATCCACTTTCCATTACTGAGCATATGCTGCATTTCACAGCAGTTTAATGGTAGACAATGTATTTAATAAGGTTTCCTTGTATGTGAATGTAAGACGAGGGGCTTTTTTCCTTATGCTGTTTGAGGAGAAGTCATGTCTTGTATTCAAGTAAATATGATTGTGGCAGGGCACTGTTGGTGCCTGCCACTTTAAGATCAAAGCTAAGCAGCCAGTAGGTGCTTGATTAAAGCAGCCATTTTAGATCTCTGGCTGCCTATATAAAGAGCTCAGTTCCCTGCTGGCTGGGGAGGTAACAAGATCACCTGGCTGCTGGAACATCCTGGAGGTAAGGACAGGAGCTGTAGGGGATGGTCAGGAGGCTCCTGGTCCTAGGCATGACCTAAAAATGCATCCTGCCAGGAGTGGGTGGCCTGGTGGGGCTCTCAGTGGTGCAGGAGCCCCCAGGAAATGTCAGGCCAGTGATCACCCCAGTGAAAGGTGGGTAGGGGTGTGTCACAGGTGGAGAAAGACCGGGGAGACTCCCGAGCCCATGGAGGGAGCCCCAGAGCCAGAGGAAGGGGTGGAACGGAGAAAAAAAATAAAAAAAAAAAACTTACTCACCGCAGGATGCGAGGAAGAGCAAGGACGGCCGGAGAAGCTCACGCGTGGCCTGGACAATGCCTTAAGTCACCTGCGGTTGGCGGGTGACGTCACTCCTAATCACTGGCCAGCAGTGATAAAAGGGCTGGCAGCGGAGAGGAGCGAGGCATGCACGTAGCTGCCGGGAGGGAGCCTGGCTGGTGGAGTCAGTTGCAGGCACGGAACACCGGAGCTGACTGCCGGCGCTCCCTGCAGAGAATTAAAGAAGCCCGGGGACAAGCCAATGCCCGAGGACAGTGCGACAGCGGTTGGTGAGCCGGGAGAGAGAGCGGCAAGAGCCTCAGCGGCGCGGAAGGGTCAGCGGACCGAGGAAGACCCGGAGAGAGGGCTGCGGTTCGAGGAGGACCCGGAGAGAAGGCTGTGGTCCGGGGAAGACACGGAGAGAGGGCTACAGGCCAGGGAGGACCCAGAGAGAAGGCTGCGGTCCGGGGAGGACCCGGAGAGAGGGCTACGGGCCAGGGAGGACCCGGAGAGAGGGCTATGGGCCAGGGAGGACCCAGAGAGAGGGCTACGGGCCAGGGAGGACCCGGAGAGAGGGCTATGGGCCAGGGAGGACCCAGAGAGAGGGCTACGGGCCAGGGAGGACCCGGAGAGAGGGCTACAGGCCAGGGAAGACCTGGAGAGAGGGTCGCCCTGGGAGATACCTGGCAAGGAGTGGCGGGAGTCAGACATAGAAAGAGAGGGCTACTGAACCAAGCCACGAGCGTGTGACCCAGTTGTTAAGCAGAGGAGCAGAGAGGCTACTGGCTCCACTAGGAAGCCTAGTAGGGGCAGGGTTATGCCTCTCATTAGGCCCATAGAGTTTTAGTTGAGTTTGAAAGGTTCCTTTTGTGTTTCCCCAGGTTAGAAGGGGCTAGGTGCATGACAGCAGGGAGTGGGAATGAGGGGTGAGCTTGTTATTTGAGTATCTGGGGAATTATTCGAGCTCCTACAGAAACAGCCAAGATCCGCCAGGTTGGGTAAGGGCGAGGTGAAGGGGAGGAGGAACCTCGCAGAAGACATCTACGACGTAGGTGCCTGACGAGGGTAACCACACTACACGAAGCCCCACCCACTGAAAGATCCAAGTCGTGGCAGGCGAGAAAGGGCAGACTGCAGTGCGTGGAAAGACCTCCCAGAAGGCCACCTGCAACGGCAAGCTGAGTACTGGTGAGCACTTGGAGCAAGGAAGCCCGAGGCAAGATGTATGAGGCCCGGCAGCTACAGGGTGCCTTAACTTTAGCCCTCACCTTCAAGTGGGTTTTGTGTACCATCAGAGGTAGTTGGGGGCCAGGCACGGCTGAGGCCACCTGAGCCCTGTGTGGGGTGCAAGACCCCAAGACACCCTGAGGAGGGAGAGTGGGGGCCAGGCATGGCTGCAGCCACCTGGGCCCTGTTGAGGGATAGAACCCTGAGGAAATGTATTTGGGGCCAGGCACAGCTATGGCCACTTGAGCCCACTGGGCAGTGAGGTCCTGTGGCCCCAGGTGAGGGGGTGGTGTGGGAGGGGGTGGTGTGGAGCCGCAGATGAGGGGGCAGTGTGGAGCCCTGAGTGAAGGGGGCAGAGATGAGTAGCCCCAGGTGAAGGGGGGAGTGTGGAACCCCAGGTGAACGGGGTGGAGATCTAGAGCCCCAAGTGAGAGGGTGGTGTGGAGACCCTGAGTGAGGGGAGTAGTCCCAGGTAGGTTTTTGGATGCCTAAGGCTGAGGTTTGGGCCCAAGGCCAAGTAAAGGGGGCTCAGTCGAAGAGAGAGAGGGGCAAGTCCTGACCCCAGTAAATCTTCCATTGCTGGGAGGCTGAGTGTGGGTCAAAAGTAAGATCTTAAGTAGCACCACAACCTGCTGCTCCAGGAGGGGGAGTGAGAGTCCCCTGTGAAACCGTAGAGCACCAGTCACAGTGTGAGGTACCCCAGCTCCCACATCCAGGAAGGTGGCCCGAGAGAGAGTGAGGGGTTAGTGAGAGAGGGCAGAGGTAGAGTACTCCCTCGACTGGTCAGTGCTGGGGCCAGGACCAGGAAAGTCAAAAGGGCCAGGGGCCCACCGTGAGAGATGCCCCAGAGCTGAGGGCCTGGGGGTCCTGCCAGGGCCTGTGTGGCCGAAGGTCCAGGGGGGACCATGCCCGAGAGGGAAGATAGCTACAGGGAGCTTGGCAGCCCCAATGATGGCAGAGTAGGCTGCCTGAGCAGAGGGATCAAAGCGGGGTCCTGATAGGAGGATTCTGGAGCCCAGTGTGGGGCTGGTGTGACTAACAGCTGGATGCCATCTACAAGGCATGGGCTGTGGTGTAGGGAAGGTTTGGAGCCACAAATAGCACCCCCTGGCATTGGGGCATAAAATGGGCAGCCTCCCACCTTAATTACCATCTTGATTAATTAAGAACAAGGCATGGCAGGAGAGTCAGGTGGGTGGTGTGCCCAAAGGCAAGTGGGGAACCTAGCACTGTGGCTAGGCGGGGAGTCCTACTTCGTCACAACAATATTTCTGGTAGCCATCTCTGACTCTCAATTAAAATATACTTTGATAGCTTTTTGTATTATATATAATAGCTTGAAAACTCCTTTAAATAAATTGAAGTTCAAAATAAAAATCTGGGCTGCAGACTGTTACAGGGCACTAAGGTGCTTGCTCCTAGAAGAGCAGAAACTGCCTGGGGAGAGCCCAAAGAGACAGACAGAAGCCTAGGTACAGGTTACCAGAACAACAGGCTAGAGAGCAAACTAGCCTGCAGCTGCACCTGGTCAGCTGACCAGACAGGGCAGGGCCATGGGTTTCCATATAAACCCCAGGCTGGAAGGGAGGCAGTTTGCTGCCAGCAACCAAGCAGGAAGGAGCCCTCCTAGAGGGAGCTAGGGGAAGAGGCGTGAGGACGAGTCTAGCTTCTGGGAATGCTGGGGGCAAAGTTTGATTCTTTTAAAGAGGTAGAGAACACATAAGTTCCCACTGTGATGTTATAGCCCAGGGGCTTATGTTTTGTTTGCTGTTTCATAACAACTGGTGGTTTGGGTGGGGCTATTGGGGAAGCCTCATTGAGGGGGCCCGCTGTAGTGTGGGGGGACCCTGGCACCAGAGAGGGCATGGTATTTGGGGTATTTGGAGGGCATGGTATCAGTGCCAGAAAGGGCGTGGCACTAGGGGCACAGAGATAGAGGCAGGGCTGTGGAGAGACCGGCGCAGAGGCAGGGATGCGGAGACCCGAGTGAGGACAAAGGGCCGAGTTGTAGCAAGGCCTGGGAGAGGCAATAGCAATACCATCTGTGAGGCTTGGCACATGGTAAAGGGGCGGTTTGGAGCCATGTATATAGCCCATAAGGTTGGGGTGTCCCAAGACATCTATTTTAAAACAGGATCCGCAAGGGGTCTGGGGACCCATGGGGTTCAGGGAAGTCCATCAGGATCATGTCCAAGCAGATGTAAAGGCAGCCTCCCTATATTATATTTACATCAAGATGTGGTGGGTGAGTAAAGAGGGTGCCCATCAGGCCAAATTAGCATGATTGAGGGGCCCTAGGGTATCACGATCATCCTTTGAGACCCCATCCTGTGACATAGACGTTATTTGGTAAGGCTTGTGATACCTCTGAATTTTGTTAAGGCTCTAGAAAAGTGCTACACAATGCTGTTGATTTCAAAGACATTACATGTTTCCTGGAAGCTGAACAAAAAAATTGCTAGAAAAGGGGCATGAACAATGTGGTTTTCTGTGATGATTTTTGACTATCTGGAATCCCCATATGGTGCCCCTTTCTAAATTAAAGGAGCCCATATTTTGAATATCTTAAAAAATAGTTTTAACCTCTCTAAAGGTAAGACCACTAAGAAGCAAATTCTACCCCCACAACCTCCCATGTTATCTAGAATTCTACCCTACTCCACATGCAAGTCTATTGATCTTGGTGATACATGTTGATTAAAGAGCTACTTAACATGAGTAAAGGCAAAATATGACATCTAAAGCAAAGCACTTGTAATATTTACTGCTCCCTGGAGAGAGAAGGAACCTCCTCCCTTCCCCTAAGAAGTATAGGATACTGCTTGCTTAAGAAAGTGTCTCTGCCACCCAAGTCTCCTGCCAAGGGTTTATGTTTACTAAAGATGCTACCGTTCACAGTGCATATCAAGATAGGCTTTATGGAAAATGGGAAGGAAAAGAATAAAGATATTGTTGTATAGCTTCTATATGTTGTGATTATACATGCAAACAATCCATTTTGTTAACATTATCTGCTCTTTGAAATTTCTTTACATATAGGTTGAATTAACTGAATTTTACTGAAAAATTCTTTAGTTTAGTATGTAGCTATTTCTTGCAATGAGTCCCAACCATCCCTAAGAACCAGTAAATTGGAATGTGACATTCGCATAAAACATAGCCAATCATAGTTCTTGATCAGGCACTATTCATCCGTGGTTATATAAGTAGGTATATAAATAAAACGGAGGGAACTGAAGAGCCCTTAGTTGAATATGTCTCATTATATAAGCATATTGAAAGCAAAGTTGGAAAATAAGAGATTGATTCTTAACTATGACTTCACAGAAGTAACTTAGCCTTTGTGACTGGAGTGTCCTTAAATTCTCAGCTGTCCACTTATCAGTCATGAAAATATATCTACTTTGGAGATGTATTCAAATACATTTCCACTAAGTTCTAGTGGGAAGACTGTTCTCCAGTTCAGAATGAAATATGGACCAGTATGCAGAATGATGAATCTGATATATAAAAAGTCATAGTTACAATATTTAATTTGTGACTGCACTTAAGCAGTTAAACGTTTTGAAATTAGATATTATACTCACAGGATACATAAGTAGGTAGTATATGATGCAGAAGCTTTTATGCTTAGGCACTATGCACATACCCTCACAAAATGACACACATGTGGAGGCCACCATTTTCAATAATGTAATTCCTACAGTTGGACCAGTGGTTACTGAAAGGTGTGCTGTGAGAGTGCCAAAAGTCTTCCTGAAAAAATACTTCTCTTTTTTTAAATTTAATTTAATTTTATTTTAAGCTCAGGGGCACAGCATGTGTAGAGTGTGCATGACCCTGTCCCCAGGGTGCAGGCAGGTGCAGCATCAGCAGTTTGCAGATGTCCAGTCCTGGCACAGCTCCCCAGTGGCACCAGCACCAGGCTGGCCATTTGCAAACTGCTGCTACTGCGCACTGCCTGGACCCTGTGGTCATGGCCACGTTGTGCTCTTGAGCGTTCAGCACTATGCTCTGCATGCAAACCACATCCCTCCCATTGAGCAGGTAGATGTGGGTCTCTCCCTCCTCTCCTCTCCCTTCCCTGTCCATGTCCAACTGCCCATGATCAGCTAGGAACCCTCTGCCTGGCCCCAACCATATTGAGTTCTGAGGAGCCCACACCAATAAGTGTTCCTGGGCTCCCCCCCCCCCCCCCCCCCCCCCCCCCCCGTCCCAGCTGTGCCCTGTGGCTTCCTGGGGAAGCATAAAGTTTGTTTACAACCCCACTATCCTGGTCCTGTGGCACAGCTCTGTGCACCATGTTGGAGAGGCTATTCCCTCAGTCCAGCTTGACAGCTCTCCCCACAAAGAGGGCTTTCATAGAATCACAGAATCATAGAAAATTAGGCTTGGGAGGGACCTCAGGAAGTAATCTAGTCCAATCCCCTGCTCAAAGCAGGACCATGCACAGTAGCACTTCCAGGCTTCAAGTTCAGAGCAGTATATTAGGCACAAATATTTCTATGTAGTTCACCATCCCAAACAGTCTTAGCTCTCCTCCTTATCTGTTTGGGAAGCTGTGTTAATAACCTCAATCTTTCTACAATCTACTGGCTCATCTTGCTTTATACTCCCCTTCCCCCTTTTTTTTTTCTAGTTGGTCTATGAATACCTTAGCCATGAGCCTACCCAGCACTTCTTTTCCTAGTGGTATGAATTGTGGGGGAGATGGTCTTTTTCACTTGTGTTTTATACTACTTGGAGGTATTTTCTATCTTTGAGAAAACATTCTGAAATTTCACCAAATCTTCTGGTTCACTGCTCCTCTAATGAACACAACTTCATAAGACCAGGAACTTAATATCTTTTATCCTGAAACACGAAATATTATTGAACTAGCATTACAAATTGTATCTTTTCAAATTTATTTCATACATTCATGGGCAGATCTAGGATTTGAATACAACAGAGGTGAGGGAGATGCACCTTGTTCCATAGGGGTGGATAAAGCCCCCTCTTCCCCTGTTGTGGTGGACAGATTGCATGCAGCAGCAACTGCCGGGGATATTTTGAGTTCCTGAAGCAGGTTAGACTCCATCCCCATGCATTTCTCCTTTCTCCTCTCCAGCAGGGTTTGCTTCCTGGAACAGGACGGGGGGACCTGTCACCTCTGACCACAGCTGATCTGATGGCAGGGGAAGCCCCAGGGCCACTCCTGCCCCACTGTAGCTGGAGGCCTCTATGAGTGGTAGCATAGGGAGCTAGGCTTGACCTGTGGACAACTGCAGCAGCCAAGTCCCTCCTTCCAGGCACAGGTGTTCTCTGCCCTGTCCCTATGGGTGTCCTCTGCTAGTCAGGAGCAAGTGCTACAAGGGGGACTGCAGCCACTGTTCCCATCCCAGCCCAATTCAGCCCAGTCCAGCTGAGTTGTGCACTGCTCCCCATATCTGCGGCACCTGAGACAATGGGAAAAACACGGTGGAGGGCAAAGAGTAAGGACCAAACCACTGATCCTGCTGTTGATCCTGATACCCCATGCAGCCCTTTCAGCAGCCTATGAATAGAGCGGGGAAAGAGCAGCCCTGATGCTTTCTCCACCCCCAGATCAGACGGGAACAATAGTTGCAGTGAGTAGTTCCCTGCCCCCTTCCTCACCTGCTCTCTGCTTGGTCCCCCCCCAGGTATTTTCAGTGAGCCCAGAACTCCATCTGCATGTCCAACTCCACAGGGACCAAGGCATAAGACAGCAAGGAACTGGAGGTCTGGGCATGTGACCTACGTTGTGCAAGGCAGGTGTGATCATGCACCTAAACTCCCTTGGATCCACACCTGTAATCTATGTGTATATATATCTATAGGTAAGTAGATCTATAGCTAAACCATTATACAGATAAATACATGTTTGTCATGGGAGACTTCAAGTTCCTGGACATCTCATGGGAAAAGCACTTGGCCAAATCGGATCAATCTCAAAGTTTCCTTACATGCGTAGATGAGCTCTATGTGTCTCAAGAAGTTTATGGACCAACAAGAGGTAAGGTTCTGCTGGACTTGGTACTGGCGAAAGGGGATGATCTAATCAGTGACCTAAGAATCAAAGGGAAGCTGGGTGACTGTGACCATGAGTTGATCACTTTCACTATCCATCGCAAAGCTGGTAAGTCAGGCAGCAATGCAGTAGTCCTCAACTTTAGGAAAACCAACTTTCATAAGCTCAGGAGGCTTGTTCTTGAGGCCCCGAGAGGCCATGATTTCACAGGGAGGGGAGTTTTACAGATTCATAGATCGTAAGGCCAGAAGGGACACAGGAAGATAATTGGGTCCAGCATCAAGCAGGAAAGATAACTCGGGGTCAGGTGACCCCATCAAGGTGACTGTCTAGTCTCCTTTTGAAGATTTCCAGAGTAGGTGATTGCACCATCTCTGGAGGGAGTTTATTCCACAGTCTGGGCACCCTAACTGTGAAGTTTTTTCTAGTATTGAGCCTGAATTGATCTTCTAAGAGTTTGTGGCCATTGCTCCTGGTTTTCTCTTCAGGTGTCCTGGTGAACAGTTGTTCACCGAGCCCTTGATGTACTCCCCTAGTGTAGTGGTAAGTTGCTACCAGGTCCCCTCTCAGCCTTCTTTTCCTCAGGCTGAAGAGTCCCAGATCCCTCAGCCTTTTCTTATATGACTTGCCTTTTAAAATTGATCATACAGGTGACTTTTCTTTGGACTCTTTCAAGCTTGTTCACGTCTCTGTTAAAGTGTGGTTCCCAGAACTGGATGCAGTACTCCAGCTGTGGTTTCACCAGTGTTGAGTAGAGCAGAAGAATCACCTCCTTGATTTTGCTGGAGATGCACTGATTGATGCATGCCAGAGTATTATTTGCCCTGCTGGGTACAGCATTGTACTGCCAGCTCATATTCATACTGTGGGGTTCCTTTCATTTGTGGTGCTAGTCAGTTTGGTGCTGCCAAGCCTGTAAGTGTCCCGGGGGTTGCTCATCCAGAGGTGGAACACTTTACATTTCTCAGCGTTGAACTTCATCAGATTCTGATTCACCCAACTTGCTAATAAGGCTGTGAAGAAATTCCCCGGCAGTTTTGTTTTGATGCTGTTTCAACTCATTTTGAACTTGAAACAGCAAAATTGAAACACAACAGAGAGCTTCAAAACAGCCTCAAAATGAAATGAGGCAAGTCAAAATGTTTCAAAATTTTTTAAACGTTTTGAAGCTCAAGCTGGGCTTGCCTGTAGGGAAACAGAAACTAAAGTAAAGAGAGGGAGGGGGAAGAGGGAGGAAGGTGGGGGGAAGGAGTGCTCTCATTATTGGCTGTGTAGCTGGCCAGTGACTGTCATCCTTTCTGGAGGTCTCTTCCAATCCCAGTGCTCTGGGGGAGGGATGGTAAAACTGCGTAAAAGGCAGCATTGTTTGAACTGCCCTGCTTTTTGCCTTGGAGTTAGTTGAGTGAGGGTGTACCTTAACACACACACACAGTGTCACCCACCCATGTCACAAGTTTTGCCTGTCAGCAGCTAGAGGCGCAGGGCCCCAGAACCTAGACTCCTCCTGCACCTATCCCCTTGACAGCTGGCAGGCTTTGTGGCCGCAGCAAGGCCTAGCAGGCCTGCAGTTTTCACACCCCGCCCTGTGCCCCAAGACAGACACAGTCCCACAAACACTCATGTCACGAGTTTTGCCACTCAGCAGCCAGGGGTGCAGGGCCCCAGAACCCAGAAGCCCCTGTACCTATCTCCTTGAAAGCTGGCAGGCTTTGTGGCCTCAGCAGGGGCTAGCAGGCCTGCAGTTTTCACCCTGCTGTGCCTTAACACACACAATGTTACCCATGTCACAAGTGTTGCTTGTCCTCAGCTTGAGGTGTAGTTTCCCCCAAACCCCTGCACCTATCTCCTTGAAACTTGGCAGGCTTTGTTTCCTCAGCAGGGGCTAGCAAGCCTGCAGTTTTGACCCTGCTGTGGCTTAACACATACACGTGACATGAGTTATTTGCTTTCAAGAATTTGAGGTGCAGTTTCCCTGAAACCCAAGCACCTATCTCCATGAAACATGGCAGGCATCATGCCCTCAGAAGGGGCTACCATTATTGCAAGATTTATCCAAATCAGGCCAGAAATGACAAAGTTATAGGCTGTTTTGAGCTTCCCCATTATAGTCTATGGGCAAAACGTCAAAACAGCGAAACTGTTTTTATGAAACGAAACAGAACAGCAGTTTCAAATCAAGACAAAATTATAAAAAAAACACTGTTCCATTAAAACATTGAAATGCAAGTAGAAATAAAATGGTGCTGTTTCGCACAGTGCTACTTGCTAGCCTGTCTAGGTTCACCTGTATCTGTAGCCTATGTTCAAGCATGACTACACTCCCCTATAACTTGGTGTCATCCATGAACTTGGCCAGTGAGCTCTTCACCCCCACACCCAAATCATTGATAAAGATGTTGAAAAGTACTGGGCCGAGCACCAACCCCTGCAGGACACCAGTTCCCCCTTCTTGCCAGGACGACATAAATCTGTTCACTACGACTCTCTGGGTCCTATCCCGCAGCCAGTTTCTCACCCACCTGTCTCAGAGTTAAGCCCATAATCCTCCAATTTTCTTGCGAGGACATCATGGGATACTAGATCATCAAGGGATACCTTGGAAGTCAAGGTATACAATATCAAGATGCTCTCTCATGTCCTGGTGGTGAGTTACCCGGTCATGGATGATAAGTTTGGTAAAGCAAGACCTGCCTGTGACAAAGCCATGCCGGCTGTCATTCAAAATCTTACCTTCTGCAAGCTTGTCACAGATAGACTCTTTGATGAACTTTTCTAGGATTTTCCCTGGGATAGAAGTTATGTATAGTTACCTGGGTCCTCCATTTTGCCCTTCTTGTGGATAGGCACAACATTGGCCCTCTTCCAGCACTCAGGGACTTCTCCATAGAACCATGAGTTGTGGAAGAGTTTCTCCAGGGGTTCCACAATGACTTCAGCCAGCTCCTTCAGCACTCTCCAATGAAGATCATGATGAGTGGTTTCTCCTTAAGGAAGCAATCCTAGAAGCACAAAGGGAGTCAATCCCAACCCATAGCAAAGGTGGTAAAAGGGCTCAACAACCCCATTGGCTGAACTGGGAACTCATGAAACTCCTACATCTAAAAAGAGAGGCTTATAAAGGATGGAAGACAGGAAACACCACTAAGGAGGAGTATACTGCACTGGTCCACACCTGCAGGGAGCAAACTAGGAAAGCCAAGGCTGCAACTGATCTCCACCTGGCCACCTGAATCAAGGACAATAAAAAGTCCTTCAGATATGTTGGGAGTCAAAGGAAAAACAATGGTAACACTGGACCCCTGCTAAACCAGTAGGGGGAGATGACTACCATCACCCAGAAAAAAGCCAATCTGCTTAATGATTACTTTGCATTGCTCTTTCACCAGCCCAAAGGGACCACCCTGCCTAACACAATACATGAATAATGAGGGTAAGGATGAATATATGCCCACCATTGGTGTGGATCTTGTGAGGGAGCATCTTGAGAGGTTGGACACCACAAATCAGCTGGTCCAGATAGATTGCACCCAAGAGTGCTAAAGGAATTGGCATACTTCATAACGCAGCCACTGGCAAGGATATTCAAGAACTTATGGTGGTCGGGTGAAGTACCTGAAGATTGGAAGAGGGCCAATGTGGTGCCTATCTTCAAGAAACGGAGGAAAGAAGACCCAGGAAACTGCAGGCCAATCAGTTTGACCTCAATCCCTGAGAAAATCCTGGAAAAAATTATCAAAGTAACCATTCCTGACCGGCTAACAGAAGGCAACATTCTGAGGGATAGCCAGCACGTGTTTGTTGCGGGTACGTCTTGCCTGACCAATCTCATTTCCTTCTATGACCAGGTGACATAGCACCTGGACAAAAGGGAAGAGGTAGCTATCATATAGCTGCACTTTAAGCCTTTTGAGCTGATGAACCATGATGTCCTCATGGAAAAATTGGGCAATTGTGGCCTCAATTACTCGACAGTCTGATTTGCTGGGGAACTGGCTCCAAGGTTGGATCCAGAGAGTGGTAGTTGATGGAACTGAATCAACATAGCACTCAGTGACTAGTGATGCCCCTCACGGCTCCATTCTTATATGTACTCTTTAATGTCTTCATAAATGATCCGGACACTAGTATCAGAAGTGGATTGGCTAAGTTTACTGATGACACCAAACTTTGGGGAAGAATATTCACACTTGTGGTTAGGCTGGTGATCCAGGCCGACCTCAATAGACTTGCAAGATGGGCGGATGAAAACCTGATGGCATTCAATACAGAGAAATGCAAGGTGCTCCACTTTGGGGAAAAAGAACCTGCATCACACTTATAGACTGGGCAATGCTACACTCACTAGCACCATGACTGAAAGAGATTTGGGGGTCATAATTGATCACAAGATGAACATGAGTCACCAATGTGATACTGTAGCTGGCAAAACAAACAAAACTCTGCCTTGCATCTACCAATGCATCTTAAGCAAGACCCAGGATGTCATCCTCCCACTGTACTTGGCCTTGGTGAGGTCTTAGCTGGAGTACTGCATCCAATTTTGGATTCCACAATTTAGGAAGGACATGGAGAAGCTTGAAAGAGTCCAGAGAAGAGCCATGTACATGATCAGAAGGCAAGAGAACAGGCCTTATGAAGAGAGGCTGTGAGGTATGGGACTCTTCAGCCTGGATAAGCGCAGGCTCAGTGGTGACTTGGTGGCAGCCTATAAGTAAATAAGGGGTGTGCATCAGGATCTGGGAGAATGCCTGCTCACCAGAGCACCCCAAGAGACAACAAGGTCTCCAACCATCACAAACGCCTGCAAGCCCATTTTCGACTGGACATAAGGTAAAAGTTCTTTACTGTCCAACTCCCAAGGCCTGGAACAGACTCCCCCCAGAGGTGGTGCAAGCACCTACTCTGGACACTTTTAAGAAACATTTGGATGCTTATCTTACTGGGATCCTTTGACCCTAGCTGAGTTCCTGCCCTTGGGCAAGGGGCTAGACCTGATGATCTTACGAGGTCCCTTCCAGTCCTAATGTTGATGAAATCTATGAAAATATAGAATCATAGAAAATTAGGGCTGGAAGGGACCTAAGGAGGTCATCTAGTCCAGCCCTCTGCTCAAATCAGAACCATCCCCAACTAGATAATCCAGGCAAGACTTTCTCTAGCTGGGTCTTAAAAACCTCTCCTCCAAGGATGGAGAATCCACAGCCTTTCTGGGTACCTGTTCCAGTATTTTACAACCCTCCAAATGACAAAGTTCTTCCTAATATCTCACCCAAATTCCCTTGCTGCAAATTGAGTCTGTTGCTCCTTGTTCTGTCATCTGCCACCACTGAGAACAGCCTAGTCACATCCTCTTTTGAACCCCACTTCAGGTAGTTGAAAGCTGCTATTAAATCCAAAAGTCAGTCTTCTCATCTCTCGACTAAATAAGCCCAGTTCCTTCAGCTTGTCCTTATAAGTCATTTGCCCCAGGCCCTTCACCATTTTTGTTGCCTTCCCCTGGACCCTCTCCAATTTGTCCACATCCTTTCTGTAGTGGGGTGCCCAAAACTGAACACAGTACTCCAGATGTGGCTTCACCAGTGCTGAATAGAGGGGAAGAATCACTTCCCTTGACCTACTGGCAACATTCCTACCAATGCAGGCCAGTATGCTGTTAGCCTTCTTGGTAACAAGGGCACATTGTTGGCTCATATTCAGCTTATTATCCACTATAACCCCCAGCTCCTTTTCTGCAGAGCTGCTGCATGGGATTGTTCTGTCCTAAGTGCAGCATTTAGCATAAGTCCTTATTGAACTGCATGAGTTTTCTTTTGGTCCCACTTGATACTGGCTGCCAACTAGACATCAACCTATTGATTACTACCCTCTGAGCCTGATGATCCAGCCAGTTTTCTATAAACCTCGCAGTCCATTCATCCAGCTTGTATTTCCATAGCTTGCTTGAGAGAATGTTGCGGGAGACCATATCAAAAACCTTGCTAAAATCAAGGTATACCACATCCACTGGTCTCTCGTCATCTACAGAGTTGGTCATCTCATCATAGAAAGCAACCAGGTTTGTCTGGCATGACGTGTCCTTGGTGAATCCATGCTGACTGTTCCTAATCACCTTCTTCTCCTCCATGTGCTTCAAAATGGGTTCCTTGAGTATCTGCTCCTTGATTTTTCTAGGGACTGAGGTGAGGCTGACTGGTCTATAGTTCTCTGATCCTCCTTTTTCCCTTTCTTAAATATGGGCACTAGGGCTGTGTGAGGCTTCAGACAGAGCTTCAGATCCAGAGAAGCTTTGGACACTTTGGCATCCGAAGCAGCATGTCTGAATCAAAGCACTGGCTTCGTTAGAGTTTCTGAAGTGGTTTGGAGCTTCCAAAGTGCTTCAGAAAAGCTTTGGAGCCACTTCAGGGATCTAGCCATAGGGTATAATGGGGAAACAATGAAATATCTATAACTTTGTTATTTTCTGTCTTATTTGGAAGAAATGTGAGTTGTAGTCCCTGCTGAGGGCATGAAGCTCTACAAGTTTCAAGGAGATCAGTGCAGGGGTTCGGGGGGAATTGCACCCCAAATTCCTGAAAGCAAAACTCATGTCACGTCTATGTGTTACACCACAGGGGGGTGAAAACTGCAGGTGTAGTAGCCCCTGGTGAGGCCACAAAACTTGCCAAGTTTCAAGAAGGTCAGTGCAGGGGTTTGGGGGGAACTGCACTTCAAGCTGCAGACAAGCAAAACTTGTGCCATCGGTGACACAGTGTGTGTTAAGGTGCAGCAGGGTGATAGCTGCAGAGATGGTAGCCCTTGCTGCGGCCACAATGCCTGCCAGCTGTTGAGGAGATCGGTGCAGGGGTTCTGGCTTCTGGGGCCCTGCACCTCTGGTTGCTGACAGGCAAAACTCGTGACATGGGTGGGTGACACTGTGTATGTTAAGGTGCACCCTCACTCAACTAACAGAACCCCCCTGCACCAACCTCCTCAACAGCTGGCAGGCATTGTGGCTGCAGCAGGGGCTACCATCCCTGCAGCTTTCACCCCGCTGTGCTTTAACACACACAGGTTCACCCATGTCATGAGTTTTGCTTGTCCGCAACTTGAGGTGCAGTTCCCCCCAAACTCCTCCACCGATCTTCTTGAAAATTGGCAGGCTTTTTGGCCTCACCAGGAGCCACTACCCCTGCAGTTTTGACCCCCCAGTGGTGTAACACATAGACATGACATGAGTTTTCCTTGAAGAATGTGGGGTACAGTTCCCCCCAAACCCCTGCACCAATCTTCTTAAAACTTGGCAGGCTTTGTGGCCTTACTACGGGCCACCATCCCTGCAGTTTTTACCCCCCTGTGTTGTAATGCATACATATGACATGAGTTTTGCTTTCAAGAATTTGGGGTTCTGTTTCCCCAAACCCCTATACTGTTGGTAGCAGCCAAGCTCCAGCCACTGCTCCATGCACTGCAGCTGCCCAGGGGATAGAGCGGTCCTATTGTGCCTCTGTCTGAAAGAGAGATGCTGAAAATGAATGGGGAGCAAGGATATTTTTTTGTTATGAGTTGGAGGATTGGGTTGGGGAATATTGTGGTATGAAAAGAATATGCTTGGTGACTAGTGAATTCTGGAGGAGTGGGAAGACACTCTTGTGTCACCTGTGACAAGGCATTATACATGCCACACCTGTGGGGAATAAGTGGAGGGTAGAACTATGCTTCATATTTTTGTTGGGTGAGAAAGGGGAAGGTGTATTTAAAAAACAATATATCCTCAAATAATTCACTGAAATTTTACTGGTTGCAACTTAAGGGGAGCATCTATATGAAATGCTTTACTCTACATTAGAGCTAATTACTGCAGAGTAGGCATCACTATCTACATACATGGATGCTTACTGGGTGCTTGTACATGAGATGCTACGTTGTTGTAGTGATGAGCTATGGCAATATAACATAGAGTCAGCAGGCATGAATTGTGATACCAAGACTACTGCACAGTAGCTTGTTGCTACTGTACAGTAGGGTCAGAAATGACCTGTGCCTCACCAGGACTACACAGGAACAACTGTGCAGTTGGGTGCATGTGTAGACATGTCCACTGTTCTGTAATTTACTCTAATCATGAGTAAATTTGCTACCTGCAAATGCAAGTCACAAATTTACTCTCAGTTACTTACTGCACAGTAGTGCATGTGTAGACGTCTGACTGGGAGGATGTGCGTCTGGTCAGCCGGGCAGGGGGGCAGGAGAGTTCTCCCTGCCTTTGGGAACTGCCTGCTGCTGGGATGGGGTCCATCACTGGAGCTGGGGTGGGGATTATGTCTCCCTGACCCAGCAGCAGGGAGTTCTTAGCCCCCGCTTTGTGATCAGGGAGCAGGGGCTGGGAGATCCTTATCTCTGCTGTCATGGGGCCAGCACTGGAAGATTCTTTTCTCCCAGCAGCTCCCTTCCTGAGGGGCCAGTGCTGGGAATGAGAAGAAGGGCTCGTGGGGAATAAGGATCTCCCATCCTGGGCTCCCTGTTGTGAGGGCAGGGGGGCATTGTCCCTGCCTGGGCTCTGGTGGTGAAGTCCGCCCTGGCAGCAGGCAGCTCTCAGAGGCAAAGAACAATGTCCCAATCCCTGCCAGGAGACAGTTGTCTCCTGGTCCTGTGCTCCCTGCCAGCCCCTGGGGTAGCACCCAGGGGGAGCCTAGAGCTCCCCCTGGCTGCTGCAGGGGCCCAGTGCAGGGCCAGAGGGAGCAGGAGAAGTTTGCTGCTAGGAGCAGCAAATCTGCTCCTGTGTCCCTGCACATGTAGATGTGAGCTGAGGAGAGTTTACTCTAGAGTACTTTAAGTTAGAGTAAACTGGTCCTGGATTATGTGTACGTGTAGATGCCCCCAAGTAGTTTAATACGTATTAATTTCTGATGATATGTTTCGTTCAGGACATTTCATGCCGCTATGGCGCCATTGTTACTGTGCCATCATTAATACTTCCTTTTGGAAGTACTAAAAGATGGTGCAGTAACAGCCGGTATTGCGCCTTGTGTGCTATGCAGAGCAATGTAGCACATAGGTGGCCAGTGCGGGGCCAGCGAGATTAACATCTGTGGATACCATCTGCGAGGTATGGACTCAGGTGTAGGGGAGGTATGGAGCCACAGATAGCACCCCCTGGCATCAGGGCAAGAAAATGGGCAGCTTCCCATCTAATTAAAATTGTTAATTAGTTAACAACAAGGCATGGCAGGTGAGGCGGCAGGAGGTTGGCCCAGAAACAGGTGGGCAGGCCAAAGGCAAATTGGCCCTGAGAAGGCCCCCTTTTACAGTCAGTAAGTAAATGAATGTTATGTCAGTGGGGGATAACCTTTTTGGCAGACCAGACACAAATTAGCCCTGCACTGTCCCCAGGTACTATTTTGATACCCTTCACCTGTCTGATTTGCTGCTATGCTCTCTGCTTCTCATTTTATGTGCTCCTGTGCTGCCTGATCCCTTCCCCTATCTGCTGCATGGCACCCGCAGAAGCTCTCTGTTGCACTTGGGGCATATACTGCACACTGGCTACTCTTTGTGTAAGTGAAGAAAATAAGACCACTGATAAGGCTGTTCCTCAAAAGTGGCCTTTCTGATTTATTTCAAGCATTCAGAAGAAATGTATGTTCCTTAAATAACACATATCATTAAGGATTTATTTTTAATTGGGGACCAAAATAAGGTTTTTAGTAAAATAATTGAGTTGTGGTTAAAAACTTAACTGATTTTCACATGGGAATGCTACATAATCTCTCAACAAGAATGGTGAGTAGCACCTTCCAGGGACTTTCATTCAAGGATCTCCAAGTGGTTTTGAATAGCAGCAAAAAGTTGCAGCAGCAAACTGATTTCCATGCAATGGGTTCAGGGTAGAGGGACAATTTAAAGCAGCATGAGAACCAGGTGTGCCAGCTGTAATAGTCCATAAGGGATAAGTGAACAATAGGAAAAAAAATTAGACTATGCCCCCATTCCGTAAGGGGCCTACTGCACACTCATATACACTCCCCAGGGATCATTTTATATCAAGAAAATCCACATGTAGCCATTTAATGTGAATTTCATGTTGTATTGTATTACAAAGCAGCTTTAGCTGGGGCAAAGATATAGCCCATGAAAACAGATTCAAAGATGGGTAATGTTACATGCCCAAGCTCACACAACAACTTCATAATGAAACAGTAACAGAACCCCAGAGTCATGGTTCCAAATCTGCAATGAATTCTAAACATATTCCCAAGCCTTTCTGTGTATTAGGTAACATGAAATTAGTAGTCCTACTTATTTGGAAGTATGAGAAGGATCAGACTTGAACTCAAAAAATATGTGATATTATATTAAAAAATCTTGAAATCTGACAACACTGAAATCTACAAATAGATCACAACTGAGGCATAACATATAAATAGTAAGTAGCAGCATAAAATGATGATGTAGAGGGAGTTTGGGTAGTTTAAATTTTAATTTCTGAAAGATAATGGAAAGGCCAAGGACTAGTAAGCAAGCTGGCAGATTGATCAGACTATAAACTGAACTTTAACATTTGAGTCTAATTTTTTGGGAATTTTTATTTGTTTATTTAACATTTAATATTAATTCCAGATTTTAATTTTTGCTTTTAAAATTTATTTAATATATAAAATCTTACTTTTCAAATTTAACATAAAATACGTCATCTCTATGAAATCTATGAATGTTCCTTGTTAGTAAACAACCACCTAGTGGCTAAAAGTAAAATTGATTTCTCTCTGTAGCAGCATGGCAAAGATCGTTTGAACTGTGCAGAAGATCATTTTTAATATCTATATAGATTATGGTTTTCTCAGATTCAGTTTCTTGATCTGGAGTTTCTATTACTGCCTCAAAAATGGTTTCACATACTGTTCTTCTTTTAATGTATGAATCCTGCCATAGATTTATATCAGAAGTACCACAGACTCTGATTCAAAAGAACAGAATCTGTTGAAATGTAAACCCACTGCCACATGTCTCTCCCTTCGTGGTACATGAAGTAAAGTTTCTTCCTCTTCTTTATAGCACCCTTTCAAATATTCAAAACCAAAATCTCACCTTTACTTCCTCTTCTTCAAACTAAACAAATCTAGTTCCTTTAGACATTCCTTATACAGCATGTGTCCACATTTCTTATCATCTTTATCATTTAACCCCTCAGTCCTATCCTGTTTCTCTACATTGCTCTTATAATACAGTGCCCAAAGCACCCAGTAATTCATGTAGAGAAGAGTGGTACTATAATGTACCATGTCTTGCATCTGCTTCTTGTGTTACTGCACCCCAAAATTGCATGTCTTTTTTATGAAAGCTTCACATTGGGTTATGATCCACTCTAATGTCTGGATCCTTCTTGGTAGTACTACTACCAACTAGTTATTCCCAATTTTGTAGATCTGTTTGTGTTCCTTCTACTCCATGGGTGTGTCTACACTTGAAATAAATTTGACTGAAAAAAAGCTTGTGCCAGAGTTTATTGCTTCTGGGGGCCACAATTACACATGTGTCTGGTACGACAGCATGTTAAGCCAGATCAGAGCAGCCTTGGCTTTCAGGGGGCCCAGGAAGTCAGCCTGCCAGCACAGGGTTTCTCTGACCTGTTTCAGTGTGCTGTGGAGGGCCTGGCTGGGGCATGAGGGTACTCCAGTGCAGGGCTAACCAGCAGCCAGTCCCTACACTGAAGCATCCTCATGCCCCAACCAGCCCCATCTACACATTCATTGTAGCACACTAAATAATGCCACCATAGGATAGCACTTGTGTTGACAAATATTAACTTATGGTGGTGTTTATTAGTTTACTGCAGCCTAATAGGGCCACACATGTAGACACTGAGACTTTACTGCAGAGCTAATTAGGCAACTACAGTAAACATCTCGTGTAGATGCACTCTATGTGTAGCTCTTTACATATACATAAAACCCTCAGTATTCACAGGTTCAGCATTCACAGTTTCAAATATTTGTGAATGCTGAACCCACATTTTAAATACACTTGAAACACTTACTGGAGATCCTTGGGCTCTCCATGCTTGCTGCCTTATTAAATCTATGTATATTATAGCCACTGTATACCCCTTATCTAGCAAATAAAACACCTTGTAAAAAAAAAGCAAATTGAATTGATTTGACATAATTTGTTCTTAACAAATCCAAAATGACTGTTAGGGATCATCCCTCATCCCCCAGATTCTTGGCATAAACAGCAGGGTTTGCACTCTGGTGGGGGGGGGGGGAGGGGAAAGGGATGGACCATACTTCCAAGAGCAGGGGAGGGTTTAGTTCTGAGGTCAGAGGCATGCACATGGGTTTCAACAGTGGGGGCTGGGGTAGGGGTGTAGGAGTCTTACTTAAAACAGTCCATGCCTGCTGCTGCTGCTGCATGCTCTTCCTGCCTCAGCTCTTGCTATTAAAGCAGCACCTGTGCAGTATCCATGGACCAATTGCTGCAATGGCTCTTGTTGCCAGGGCACAGATTCCATAGGGGTGGGGGATATTTTTAGTTTCGCTCCAAAGTTGGCACCCTTTGCCCACCCGCAGTAATGCTATGGCAACAAAAATTTACAAAAAAAAATTACAAAAAAATTATAACTTGAGGATTGAAGTAAAAATGACAGGTCTATATACCAGTTCTAACTGATATTTTACCTTCCTTTCCTGATCCTAAATATTTGTGCTGTTCTTTCATATTCTTCTTCATTGACACTACCTATTGTAGCAGGGAGCTTGGTGTTACTGCTACTTTAAGGGAAGGCAGCATGCAGGAGAAGCAGGATTTAGGTGAGGAAGAGGGCAATCAAGTGAGCCATGTGACATAAAAGGGGCTGGACTTACAGGATATAAGCCCAGGATTTGAGCTGGGCAGGCAATCTAGCCCTGGGGGCCATGGAGGGAAGAGCTCCTAAGCAGAAGGACTGCTCCTAAACTATCCCACTTTCCCTGACTAACACTTGAGCTGGGGTAAGCAAGACCAGTGGTTTAGGGATTGAGACTGTAGGGGTAGTGGGTGTCTCAACTGGCTCTGGAGTGGAGCCAGTGCCTGAGGGATAGGGAAAAGGCTGAGGAATAGTGCCACAGTTAGCTAGTGCTGGAGGGCCCATAGCTCAGAAAGGGCATGGTAAGCTGGACTTGAACTGGGGAAAACTGGACTGGGTTCAGGGTCAAACCAGGGTCAGGAACCTATAGCCCATTAGAGGTGAGAGCCAGGGTTGGGGACCCATAGCCTGTGAGGGGTGAAAACCAGGGTTGGGGACCCATAGTCTATGATGGGTAAGAACCAGAGTCAGGGACCCACAGCCTGCGGGGAGTGGAGTTTGTTGGAGATAATCAGGCCTGAGCCCAGGAGGGACAGGGAATGAAGGCCTGAGAGACCTGATCCCAGGAAGGGCAGAGAATGCAGGCCTAAGCCCAAGAGCAATTGAGATTACTTGAGGTACAGATTGCTGAGCACAGTAGGGGCTTGGATGGATAAAGGCACTGGAGTTAGAAGCCTTAACAGTGGTGGGGACTGTTCCAGGTTTAGAGTTCCACATGGACTGGAGTTAACATTGGGCCTGAAAGGCCCATTGATGGGAGATTGACCAGATTCAATTATGGGGCTTAATGCCCAATGCCAAATGAGTGATTGTTAACATCTGCAAGGCTTGGATGTGGCTAAAAGGGGAGATGAGGAGGCCATGTAATTAGCTCTTATGATGATGAGCAGTGACACTTGTGTTCATTAGTATGAGATCTTGCTTGGGGAGCCCTGGGGCAGCCTCCCTATTTCTAAAGACATAAATTATTCAAGGTGTGGTAGGATAGCTGAAGGGGAGATTGTGCAAAGAAAGTAGAGATGACAAGGGCTGAGGTGGCTTCAGGGGTGTCATAGCCATCTCTGGGATGGGATCCTGCCACACCTGTAGATCTTAACTTCAGATAGTTAAGAACCACCTCGTGTAGTCATATTAGTCTCTTGTGCTTCTTCTTATCTTTCCCTTGCAATGGAATATTGTGACCATTATGCTCTCCTATGTATCCTTCAGAAATTGCCAGCCCTCTTGGACTACTTACAGAAAATGTCTATGCATAGGACCTTACCATTGTATACAAGTGTGGTGACTCTAGTGGATGCTGTAACTCCCCGCCCCCTTGGTCGGGGTCCCCCAACTTTCCTGCCATGACTTGTTGTTACCTGAAGGAAGGAGAGGGGTTCAGTGGTGTTTTTTCTTCCTGAGTGACCCGACAACGGGGGTACTCACAGCCATGCCACAGTGTTCCTCAGGGCTCCACTTCCCTTACACCCAGTCCACTCGCCAACTGCTCTGGTGTTCTGATCGTGGTTCCGTCATTCCCAGCAAGCCCCCTCTTAAAGGGATCTGGCATCAGATTCTGTGCTGGTCTGTTGCCTGTATGTTTAGGTGTTGGGAGCCTCAGACCCTGATCCCAGTGGGCTGAGCTCCTGTTCTCTGGCATCTTTCTCCCACCAAGGGAGAGGGACGGTCCTGTGAACTATGAAATTAATGTGGCTGGGGGAAGACTATCCCCAACTTGAAGGAGGATGCTGCTTCCCATGCCTTGAATGCGAGGCAGCTCCTACTAGGTTGCTACTGCCAGTGTTTGGAGTGACAGCCTGCCAGATGAGCTCCATGCTGGCTCTCTCCTCCTCCCCCCCCCCCCCCCGCTGGTTTCTGGTGGAGTTTTTGAATCTCCCATGATGGTGGCATTAGCTGCTGCAATAAGCTGGGTGTCACCCTGTCCAGGGAGCAGCAGTTTACCGGGGCACTGGGAGTCTTCTTATTCACCCCAGGGGTGCCTGGGGCTTCCCCCAGCACCCTTAGTGCCTGTTGGGGCTTCACCCTTCAGCTGCCTTGTGGCATTTTGATATCTTGTAGGGCATCCTGAGTTGTCTGGAGTTTCCTCTCACGTGCTTGGCATGCCTCCTCGGCTGGATCCTCCAAGCTGATATATCTAGAGAGAAAATCTGCTACGAGGTTATCCTTGCCAGGAGGGTGCACTACCGTGAACCTGACAGGTTGAAGAGCAAGTGCCCAGCGGGTTATGCGGGTATTTTCTATCTGTGTTTTGGTTAACCACTGCAGTGGAGCATGATCCGTCATCACCAGGAACTGCCAGCCCATCAGATGCATTGGTCTGTAAGATAAAAGGGGCAGAAAAGTCAGGAGTATGTACTACCACATCATGATACATAGCCTCCTTCAGGTCCTCAAAGCTTTTTGTCATTTTGGATGTCTATCTTAGTGTTCCTGATGCCCATCCTCTGAGTGCATCTGTGAGGGGTGTGGTGAGTTCCACAAAGTGTGGTATAAACCTGTGATAGCAGTTGATGAACCCCAAGAAGGATTGGAGTTGGCAACAGTTGCGTGGCTCTTGGAAATGGCATATTGCCTCCACTTTATCAGCAAGGGGTTGGATGGTCCCCTGACCTACAGAAAACCCCAGGTACTTGGTCTTTTTACCCGCCACTTTACATTTTTGGGGGTTGACAGTCATCCTGGCCACTTTGCACTCTCCCAGGACAGCCCTTAGGCCTCAAGGTGTTGGGGCCAATCTGAGATAAATATGATTATGTCATCAATGTATGCCACTGTGTATGCTGCATGTGGTGCCAGCAGGGAATCCACAAGCCTCTGGAAGGTGGCTGCAGCTCCATTCAGCCCAAAGGGCATTCATACAAATGCAAATAGGCCCCAGGGTGTTCCAAAAGCTGTCTTGGCATAGTCAGCCGGTCTCATCGGGATTTGCCAGTACACTTTGGCTAAGTTGATAGTGGATATATACTTCGCTTTCCCAATCTTCTTGACAAGGTGGGCAATATAGGGCATGGGGAAGGTGTCAAAAGTTGCTAGTGCATAACATTTTTGGAAGTCAATGCACAGGTGGAGTGACCCATTTGGTTTGGCCACTGGTACAATTGGACTGCGCCAAGGACTTTGGGAAGGCCAGATGACTCCTTGCTTCTGCATCTTTTCTATTTCTTGCAGTACTTCCTGTTTTAATTGTTGGGGTATAGACCTCTATCATCCCCTGACTATTGCACCCAGTGGCATTCTGATCTCATGTTCTATTCCTCATGCCTGTCCTGGGGTTTCTTGGAACATGTCCCAGGAAGTTTCTATCATCCCCATCAGTTCCTGCTGTTGCTCGGCATTCAAATCTTCCCCCAGCTGCACTTGCACCCCCTGTGTGGTTCTACCTCCTAACTCAGGGTAGGGGGATCCCAACTCTTCCCCTTCTTCTTTGTTTTGTGCCATCCAGCTCTGTGGTGTCCTCCATTCTTTTGAGGAGGTTGATATGGTAGATTTGGTGCTCATGGCAGTGTCCGGTCTTGAGCACCTCATAATCTACTGTACCAACCTGACGGGTCACTTTAAATGGGCCTTGCCACATTGAGAGGTGCTTACTCAAAGCTGGAAGTGATACTAATACCATGTATCCAGGTTGGAATGTCCTGGGTTTCATTCTTTGCTTATACTGGATCTTCTGCCGTTCTGGCATGACTCAAAGATTCTGGCAAGCAATTCGCTGGGCCTTGTTTATGCAATCTTGTAGTTCCTGTTGATACCTTTCTGTTATCATTCCTGGTCCCACTGGCCTTTCCCATTCTTCTTGGACAATCTGTTATTACAGGCCTCTGAGGCTGTGGCCATACACTAGCTGAAAGGGTGAGAACTGCGTAGACTCTTGTGGTGCATCTGACAGGGCAAATAATAGTGGGGTTAATATTGTGTCCCATCTATGTGGGTTCTCTTGTGCACAATGCCTGAGCATCCTTTTGATGGTCCCATTAAGTCTCTCCACTAAGCCATTATTCTGGGGGTGGTAAATAGACATTTTCAGATGGGTTATGCCCAGGGTGCTACAAAGTGCCTTCATTACACCCGACATAAAATCTGTCCCCTGGTTGGTGAGTATTTCTCATGGGATTCCCACACAGGCTATCCACTTTAGGAGCTTTTCTGCCACCTGGGTAGCTGCAATGGACCTAAGTGGAACTGCTTCTGGCAAACGTGTGGTGTAATCTACCAGGATTAATATGTATTGGTACCCTCCATGAGATTTTGGGAGGGGACCCACCATGTCCAGCGCTACACAGGAGAACAGCATCTCAGTTATTGGCATGGGTTGCAAAGGTGCCTTCTGAGGTCTCCATTCCTGGGCTCTCTGGCACTCTGGACAGGCCACACCCCAGCTATCCACATCCTCTTGTATACAGGCCCAAAAGAAATCCCGGACCAGTCTTGCTGTGGTTTTGGTATGCCCTAAATGGTTGCCTAGTGGACCAGTCTCCAAATTTGCCAGCTGAATGGGGATGGGACCACTAGCTGCCACCTCTCTGCCATTCCCTCCTGACCTCTCTGGACCCGGTACAGTAGCCCCCACTTTATCTCAAAGTCAGGGTGGCTCCTGGATGTCCCCTCTCCTGGGTCCTCTGTTACTAGCCATGGCAGCTCTGAATCTTCTTGTTGTGCTCAACAAAACTGCACCACACTTGCTACCTGCTCCATGTCAATGCTGTCCTGGACAGGTCTATCCTGTGGGGAGGCTGTTTCTCTTGCCCAGCCCTCGCCTCTTCTTAATTGCTTTCTCCCCTCCTCGGTCACTCTTACATGTTCTAGTACCATGTAAAATGGTCCCCACTCTAAGCCTAAGATCATCGCAGGCCAATGCTGGAGCCATGCTGACCCTTAGTTCACCTCAGAAGTCCATTACTCTCAGGGGGAGGTAACAACTCCAGAAGCGCATCTTGCCGCCCAAGATGCAGGTCATCACCAAAGGTCCAGCCTCCTTCACCCCTGTTTTTGGGGCCAGATCTGCACAAAGTAGTGACTGTGAACATCCTGTGTTCAGGGTTGCTCTCACTGCCTGATCCCCGATCCAGGCCGTCATGACTTGGCCATCTCAGACTCCCTCCTGTGAGGTAGTACTAAAACTACAATCCATGGGCTCACCTAGGTTGGCTTCCCTTGATCTCTCTCTAGGTGGGGTGGATGTTGCCAATCCACGACCTAGTTCACTAAAAGCCAGTCTGCACTCACTTGCTATATGGCTGGTCCAGCCACAATGGTAGCAGACTACATCCCTTGTGCCAGGGGCACAGAACTGGAAAGGGGGGAAGCCTCACCCAGAGGCAAACCCCTGACTGAAGAAAAGGAGGAAAAAAACAACTTACCTGTTTCAGGGGCTGGGAGGAGCAAAGAAGCATGTGGTGAGAAACCGCCCACATGGTTTGTAAGCCACTCCCATATACAGCTGGGGCCGGGTGACGTCATGAGGAGACACCACCTGGCAGAGAAGAAAGGGAGCCACAAAGGTGTGGGAAGGATGTTGAGGACCAGAGAACTGGTGGGGGACCACTGGGCAGAAGGCATCCAGCCACTGTGGCCGGCAGCCAGCAGTGGCAACGGTGGCAGCGGCAGCAGAGGCAGCAGCGGTGGAAGCAGTGAGGGCTGCAGAGGATCCCTGAGCTAGAGAAGACCAGCAGGGATCAAAGATGCCAGCAGAGAGGCCGGCAAAGGCAGTAGCAGTGGCTACTGTGGCAAAGGAAACAGCAGGAGCGGCAGAGGGTCCCTGAGCCAGAGAAAACTGTCAGGGATCGAAGACACTGGCAGAGAGGCTGGCAAAGGCAGCAGCAGGGACTGCTGCAACAGTGGAAACAGCAGGAGTGGCAGAGGACCCCCGAGCTGAGGAGCAGTGCGGATTTAAGACTCTGGCAGGACAACCAGCAGGGATGCCATTTGCGGTAGCGATAGCGGCAGTGGAGGGGAACCCCGAGCTGGAGTAGCCCAGTAGGGTCGAGGGAGCCAGCGTGAGAGCCCCATTTAGAGGCAACGGGGCCACCTCGCCCGAACAGAGGTGAGCGCAGGGAGAGAGAAAGTGAGAGATCCCAGCTGGGGTGAAGGCATGGGTACTGACCTCAAGGGTGCCCTAGCCTGAGGGCATTAGGGGAGTTAGGGTGTACAGAGATCCCACTGAGGGTGCTCCATTTCCTTAGGCGCTCCCCCTCCCTTCTTTCCTTTAGGTCACACATTCACTAGTAGCCACGATGGTGGCCTTGTTTCTTTGCTTCATGTCAGGTGTTTCAGGAAAAGGGGTATAGGATCTAGGTACAGTGGTTCCCCTTTCGGGACATGTCTACCTTGGTCCCCTGGAAGAAGGTGGATCAACAGAGTCCATAGCATCAGATGAGGTGGGGCTTGGTCCCTGTGAAAGGGGAGAGAAAGGAACCATGCCAGACACACTGGGCCTACCACCAGCAGTTTCTAAGGGCACCAGAGAAGATGAGCCCAAAAGTTGAGGGTTCCCAGACCCTCACCAGAGTTCAAACAGGACCCTGGGTCGTTGTCATCGAGAGGCAACGCCGTGGACAGGAAAGACACCAGTGGGGCCAGGCGTGAATAGACCCAGAGGCCTGTCTCTAAGGGTGGCACACGGTTGGGGTGTAGGGGAGGTTGGAGCCCTGTGAACTCCTGCTGAGATGCGTGATGGCTCGGGAGGCACTCTCAAGGGGGACCCACTTCACTGATGAACCATTCAAAGTCATGGCAGGAGAGTTAGGGTGTTACCCTGAAGACAGCCGAGGTGCCTTCTGGGGCCTGAACATGAGTCCCTGGCAGGTAAGATCAACTGCCCAGGTGAAGGCGGCTTGGGAATGCACGATAGAGCGGAGGTGGGCACACCCCTCATCATCCCCTTCTGAGGAACTATCTTCTTTTCCTCTTCTCGAGTCATGCTCTCAGTTGGAGGATGGAGGCCTTGTGCCCAACTATGCTCGTTCTCTGAGCTGGCAAAAGCCTCTGAGGTGGAGGGCTTTTTTACTGCTCTGTGGTTGGTGTCCTCTCACCCATACCTGAGTGTCCTCCTCCTGGTCCCAAAGGAATTGTTCCAACAGGACCTGGTCTATGACCCCATCTCAGTTGAACTGACCCACGGGAAGCCATTTATTCAGTGTGTCTTGCAGGATCTGTAGTAAGCTGTGAGGCCTCTTGACTTCCTTAGATTTCTGGGCTCAGAAGGCCTGCCTATGGCTTTCAGGGGAAATGTTGAGCCAGTACAAGATCGCGGCCTTCACCGTATCATAGTTACAGGCATCTTCCCTTGACAGGGCCCAGTTGGCCACTTGGGCTTGGTCTACCACTAGGGCACCCAACTGGTGGGCCCACTGAGTGCTGTCTAGCCCGGTCTGAAGGGCTGCCCTCTTGAATGCCTCAATGTAGGCCTCGGGGTCATCATCCTGTGTCATCTGTGGCATCTTAAATGGGGCAGCATTATGCTTCATGCACTCCTGCTGGTGGACACCCTGTAGCTGTTGTATTTCAAGCACCTGCCCTATCACTTGGATGGCTTGCACCAGAAGCTCTGCACAGGTTACAGCCAGTGCCTGCATGACTACTTCTGCCCGGGTTGGGATCATATTTCCACTAGTGTAGGAATTTCTATTCCCAGCCAATGCACTGCTGTGGCGACTCTAGTGAATGCTATGAGTAAATTCCTGCCCCCTTGGTCAGGGTCCTCCAACTTGCCTACTACTACTTGTTGTTACCCAAAGGAAGGAGGGGTTCAGTGATGTTCTTCTTCCTGAGTGACCCAACAACAGGGGTACTCACAGCTGTGCCGTGGTGTTCCTCAGGGCTCCACCTCCACTACACCCCGTCCACCTGCCAACCACTCTGGTGTTCTGATCATGGTTCTGCCATTCCCAGTAAGCTCCCTCTTAAACGGGTCCAGCATCAGCTTCAGTACCGGTCCATTGCCTGTATGTATAGGTACCAGGAGCCTCAGACCCTGATCCCAGTGGGCTGAGCTCCTGTTCTCTGGCATCTTTCTCCCATGAAGAGAGAGGGACACTCCTGTGAACTATGAAATTAATGTGGCTGGGAAAAGACCATCCCCAGCCTGAAGGAGGACACTGCTTCCCATGCCTTGAGTGTGGGGCAGCACCTGCTAGGTTGCTTCTGCCAACATTTGGAGGGACCGCCTGCCTGGCGAGCTCCCTGCTGGCTCTCTCCTCCTGCCTCCCCCTCCAGTTTCCAGGGGGGGTTAATTTCCCATGGTGGTGGCATCAGCAGCTGCAATTAGCTGGGTACCACCCTGCCTGGGGAGCAGCTGTTTGAAGAACTGGCATAATGCTGGCTTGCGCGTCCATGGCTGCAGCTCCGGCTCTGGTCCTGCTCCCAGAGGTAAGTTTACCAGGGCATGGAGAGTCTGCTTATTTACCCCAGGAGTGCCTGGGGCTGCCCCCAGCACCCTTAGTGCCTGTGGGGGCTTATCGCTGCCACAACAAGTCAGTAGAATTCTGCCCTTTTGAATTTCAGTGTACTTGTTCTCATCCTTTTCTTTCCATAGAATCATGAATTTCTCCCTCCTAAATTTTTGACTACCTTGACATTTACAATTATTTTTTTCTTATTGTTCAGAACTAGCTCCAAGATAGATGACACAGTCATTTCTTCAAGCTTATGAGAGAGAAAATTGTTCTCTACAAGTGTTACAAACTTTGAGAGGGAAGAATTTTTGTGGATGGTATTTTTTTATTGGACAAACTGCATGTTTGGGATAGACATTGGCAAGCTGTCAGCTATCACCCTTCCTCAGGTCTCTGGAAGAGAAGCAGGCATTGAAGACGGAAGTAGCAGATGGAACAAAAGCTTGTGTAAATCCATATGTAAACAAAATATTTGCATATGGGGTTTTACACAAGATGTTTCCCACCTGCTATTTAGCTCATACAGTTGGTCCAATAAAACATAATACCCACAAAAATTCTTGCCTCTTGCATGTTTTCTGGTCCATCATGGGAACAGCATCACCTCAACACTACATTTTATATGCTTTATATTTATGTATATTAGGTAGAATTTGGTTAAATCTAAACTGTATTTTACTTATATTTCATATCTATATTATGAAAATATTAATCATGTAAAAAGTAATTAAAGCTGTCCATCAAGACTAGGCAATAAATATACCATATGTTCTCACATACAAAATATACCCATTAAAAAAAAAAAAAGCAGCAGCTGGAAATTTTAGTGTGCATTAGTTGCAAGAAATATGGTAAAAGCAGTTCCTGCCTTGCCAGGCAAAAATGAAAGTAAAAATCTGTACAAAACACATGAAGTAGAACAACGAGCAGGTTTCCTAAGCTGCTGCTATTCACTTATTCCAAGGAAAGATCTTTTTAATTTATTCTGTCTTTTAAAAACAAGGTTCGTATTTTAATCCAGGACATGTTTTATATGAAGAAATACAATGTGTGCGTGTGTGTGTGTGTGTAATGTAAGACTACAGAAAGAGAGAGAGAGAGAGAGAGAGAGTACAAAACCCTTAAATTAAGCACTTATTTTTAGTTAATGTTTTTACTAATTCACACCATGTTCAAAGCCCTCCGCCCCCCCCCCCCCCTTCGGATCAGCATCTCACTGGAGGCACTTAGGATTTCTAAAACTTAGTGCTAAATATTTTAATATAAGATGAATTTAAAAAAAAGTTATGGAGAATGAAGTTTACAGAATAAAATCAGAGACTTCAAGAATTCGCAACCCAATTCATGTCACTGTATGATATTTAAGAGAATGTGCTGGCTGGTCAGTGTACAAAATTACAGGTCTAATTCTCTACTCATTTGAACCTTTGCAGATGAAATACAAACTATATGTAGATTACTAACATGGATACAAGTCACTGAGACATTCCAATTTGGCAGACTCAGGCCCGTGGCAGATGTTATTTCCGTCAAGCAACAGGTAATGTTGCTCAATGAAAACTGGCACTCCTTGTGACCTGCTTCATAGTCACAGAGCAAGATATCCTAAGGAGAAAAAAGCACCCTGGGAAATTTCTCTGTCAGCTGGAGAGCTGCTGCAGGGGCTATCACTCCATTCCTCCTCTTTCCAGTTGTGCTGTTAATGAAAAAGTGACCTGTGAGTTCACCAGCTGAACTTCCCCTGTTTGAAGGAACTGCTTCCCTAACCCCTGCACAGAGGGGAATAGAACCATGGGGAGCGGGGGTGGGGTGGGGGTGGGAGGGGAGTGCAGAGCAGTGTGGCTCAGACTCCTCTCCCAGGACACCATATGAGGTGCTTTTGTGGATGCGGTTTTCTTTTTTTCCTAATACATTCCTATTGTGTGCAAATAAAACATGTCATGTTGAATGTTTGTTTATATTCAACATCTCACGGGGGAAAGGTGCTAAATGGCTCCTTAAAGAGGCAGCCTTGAAGGCTCATTGAGGAAAGGGGGATGGGGTGAGTTGTGAATCTCTTGCTGAGGCCAGGTCAGCATAGTTCTGCATGAGTCACAGAGGGTGCTGACAGACATGCAGGCCCCTGATCAAACTCATGGCACTTTATATAAGGTGCCATGAGTTACAGCGCCCCTCCACAACCCATCAGACACTCACCTGTTGGGTTGTGGGGAGGGAATCAAGCCTGCCTAGAGGTGAGCAGCCAGCTGAGGAGCAACCCCTCTCCCAGCTGAGAAGCCACCCCTCTCCCCAGCTCTGCCCCTCCCCCCCTCCTAGCTCCAAGGCTCTCAGCAGGAAGGGAGGGGGTAGAGGGAATGGGAAAACCAGAAGCAGCAAGGCTCTGGCTGAGGTCTCTCTGGCCTGAGCTGGAGGGAGGGTGGCTAGGCATGGGGGCACACAGCAGGGGGGCTCCAATCCACCTGCCCCTCCAGCTGGGACTGGGCAAACTCCAGCTGGCAACTCACTGGTGCTGGCTTCCCCCTCCCCCTTTCCTTCCTGCTACAGCAGTCTGGTCCTGATTGCATGAAAAATTAATCCTAGGGGACACAAATTCTGTAAGTTGCTCCAAAGTATAGCACCTTCATTGGATTAATTTTTTGTGTGATCAGCCATATTAAAAGCACTCTGCAGCCATGCATGCGTATCTTGGCATGTCTGTAGAGCATTTTCAGGGGGCCAATAGTGAGAAAAAAGTAACTTCTGCCTTTGCCCAGAGTGTCCTTTTGCAGAAAGGATGGTGGGGTTTTGCCCCCCCCCTCCCTCTGGCCTTGACCCTCTGACAACATTTGTAGTTAGAAGTTGGCTTAAAAGTAATGGAAGATGTGGTGCCTGCTGAGTTTGACTAGGAGTCAGGAGGGAGAGTTCTAGACCCAATGAATTCTTGACCACAGTGATGGAATGACCTACTTTCTCTAACAGGAACAAGCACAGTGTAGGAATGGGCAGTGGTGCAAAATGTTGTGAAGGTGAGTCTCTCACCTTCCGAGGTAAATTATCATCAGATTGAGGAGAGTTATGATTGATGTTTGATTGACAGTGCTTCTGCCTGAATGGTTGGTTGACAGAGTGATTGCATATATGTAATGTTCAGACACTAGGTGGGGTTGGGCGGTAGACCAATACCTAGTGGTAATGCTCTGCAAGTCCACAATACTGTGATTTTTGGATTTTGGGTTTGGAGGATTAACAACCCTCATTACTGCCAATTCTTGATTTCAAATTCTAATTAGTGAAGAGATTTGATTAAATTGATTACTGGAATTCACAACTCTTCAGGGGAGCAGAGAGAGCAGTCCTCTGTGGCAGGCTAGTGAACCTAGCCAAACACCTTATGCATAATATGCCACATGTTCAAATCAATACAAACAAACTGCAAAGAGATAACAAGTAACATCTTTGTGATCACCATTTGACCGGTTGTTAGCAGGTGACAAATGCTTGAATATGTGGCATGTTACAATGTATTGCTCCATTAAGACATTAATGACACTTTAAATGTAGACTCTGCCAGGAGCCTAGATACCCACTTTGTGCATTTGTAAATGTATACATCAGGCAAATGTCCCAGGTGTCCACTGTAATATCTGCCACTCATTTCATTGTCCCAAATTTACTTAATTTATTACATGAGTCTTCAATTTGGTGAATTAGCTGGTGATAAAAGGTATTAACTGCCAACATCAGGAGAAGTTCACAACCACCATATTGCAATTTTTTAATATTACAGTTAGATCAAGGAGATGGTATGCGGTTCCTGATTAAGTATAGGTATAGGTTAGATCTGAGGCCAAATCAAATTGCTGGTTTGCATCTGTTGAAGTAAAAAATCATGCTGTCTGTTCCTGCAAAACTCAGGCCCTAAATGGTAAAATTATCATAAAATCATGTCTTCTCAATAAAGTTTCATTTTGTTTGGCCACAACAAAATCCATGGAGAAATACATTTGTAGAATAACTTTAGCTGAAGCTAGGTAGTTAGAAACCCTTGGATGTTAAGCACTAAATGACACTGAGAATCTGGACTTATTAGACTGCAGCCTATTACTCCCTATCATGTAATGTTTATTATTAGCAGTTGATTTATCAAGAGATTTTAAATCACTGGTAGTTAAAATAATATATTGCTGACCCCATTTAGAGTGCCTGCATTTAAAAGTTTGTATTTTGCTATGGTTTGGATGAAAGTTTTAGTTATAATAGTAGTTAAAACTGACAATTAGGAGCTGATTTCACTTTCAATGTGCACATGAAAAGCTTATTATGCATGTGTCTTAAAAGAGAAATTTGCATAATACATTACAATAAACTAAAGTATACAAATCGGAAACAAATTATGATACCTTAGGTCAATTACTTCTGTGTGCTATTATTGACTGTATTTCTTCAATATAAAATTTTAAAATGTAAAATAAAGGTTGCCTACTGATACTGTTTCATTTTTTTATTTAAATACATTATCAAATAGTCATTCTAATGCTATTCATCCTTCCAAAAGAACATATGAGTTAGACCCATGCCTAAATGAGGATTACTCACAGCTATTTGCAGATACTAAAAGCTTACTGACTAATACTTGCCAACAATATTCAGCAAGGGATTCAAAACAGATTCAGAAAGTAAAACTTGGAATTTTCTAAAACAACTCAGATTTCTGAATTATTTTTAATGATTTAAGTAAGGGAGAGGCTACAGGCATCTTAGGACTAGCAAAAGAACACAGGAAGTAAGACTGAGATATTGTAAAGCTCATGTCCCAAGCAAATGTCCCAAGATCAGTTTATATAAACATTGTGTGCTACAGGCTGGAGTGGTCTAAGCCAAAAGTTACTAACAACATATTACAATAGCAAAGGCACGGCTTCTTAACTACAGTTTTAGAAAGCACTTTTTTCGAAAAGCTAGTTACAAACCACCCTTCACCATAGAGTTATGTTCACTATAAGGAAAATAAATATCCTTACTGTACTGTTAGCCAAGAAAAGCAACAAAAATAATATATCTATGAAAAATAAAGCAAAATGTGTCTCATTCTGTATGACTGTTGACTCTGAATTCTCTCTCAGTCCTACTTCCTGCCAAGCAGACATACTGACTATTTATAACCATGGTGCAATACAGATAAAAGCAGAACCATAGCTAAACACACTACATTCCCCATAAAGTATGAGATTGACTTAATCTGACTGGTTTTATGAAAAATTAGCTATGGCTGTCAGATTCTTGGTGCCGTCGCATCTGTTTCTTGAAAAAACTGGGTTCCTAATACGGACAATAGGTAGATTCTTTTTTGAACCCTCCTTTTTGAACTTTGTAGATAGAAAATCCTACTAGATCCTAACAATAAATCATCCTTTCCTGTCTTAAAACTTTAGCCGGGAAAATATATGCCGGCTTTTCTTCCCCCTATTGTGCTGTCAGAATGATTCTTCTAAACAAACTTGGTGGGATTTAGGTAGGTAGTGGGATTTAGGTAGGTAGTGGAATAGGTATGGACAGAAAATCATTAAAAAAATGTGCTGGAAAGCATCATAGGAAGGTATCTAGTCCAACCATGTGCTCATGGTAGTATCACTTTGTCTAAACCAGTGGTGTTCAAAGTACACTCTATGTGCCAGATATGACCATGATAAGTCACCCAGCCTGTGGAGTTCCCCACAGCTCCAGAAAATTAGTGGTGGGGGAGAAGTGGCATCATCAATTGCTGAAGTTCTGGGAACCCTGTGATAATTAACATTACTACTACTCTTCCACTGTTTAATTTTTGGTCCTGTGGGGAGCCCATACGCTAGATGACATGGCTCTGGGTGATGGATCAAGCTGACATGCAACCCCAGACCTGGAGCAGAGGCTGGATCTGGTGTGAGGGATGGGTCCACACACAATACCCAGCCCACAGTCCAGCTTTACCTCGCTCATCTGGCTTCTGTGCCAGAAAGGTTGAACATCAATAGGAAGTCTCTAACTTCAATTTAAAATATCCAGTTATGGAAGTTCTCAAGCCTCTTTAGGCAATTTAACATCCCATTTTAGTCCCACTACTAACTATCTTCCTGGTCTGAAAGTTTTTCCTAATATCTAATCTAAATCTTCCTTTCTTTAAATTATGCCCATTACTTTTTGTCCTGTAACTTGTGGACAAAGAGAACAATCAATAACCATCTTCTTTACAAGAGCCCTTTTTGTATCTAAAATGGTTATCTAATAATCCTCTGTCTTTTCTTTTCTCTTCTTCAAATGAAATAATCCCAATCTTTCCAAACTTTCTTCACCTGCCATATTTTCTAAGCAATTAATTATTTTATTGCTTTTTTCTGGACTTTCCCAATGTGTCTGAATCTTTCTTGAAGTGTAATTCCAGAAACTTGACCCAGTATTCCAAGGGAAGTCTTACCAGGGTTGAACACAGTGGAAGAATAGAGTGACTTGCAAGAGAAAGAGACTTTTGCATTGGTCAAAAAAAGTAACAAAAATAATTGTCCTTTGAAGTGCAGCCCAAGGACTCCAGCCAGCTAAAGTGTCACTAAAAAAAAGAAATCATTAAATTATGGTGTAGTAATAACATCACCATAGCAATATGTGTAGATGTGACCTGTATGTATAGTTCAAACCATTTCTTGTTAAAATAAGACCCTGTAATATGCTGCATCATTTATTACAACAAAATTAAGTAATATGGAGATGTTCTAAAATATCTAATTTATTTAGGTGTCTAGTATTATTTTGGTATATTAGGAATGTTTTTGGTTTGAAACACTACAACTTACTAGAGTTAATAAAAATGTGTTTATTTTCTGTGAAAACCCAAGATAAATATATTGACGTGTCAAATGTTTTATGTGATCTTTCTTATTTTCTCAAAAATGCATGAAAAATGATAGTGTGTATTTTGGTTAATAAACAAAGAAAAGAGATTAGTTATTCAAACCCACTATATATTGTTTTTTGTTAAAATGTAAAATTTCCCTGTGTGTGTGTCTTGTTTATATATAGTTATCTATAAAGTTGATATTATAGCTTATATGCATATATATGTATTACTTTAGTTTATATATAATCTAAAGTATTATTACTTTAGATTGCAATATTATATACAATATTATGAGTTGATTGAAAACTTGTCACTGAATTTTTAAGGGAAATTTTAATAAAAACAATATATAGTAGCTCTGAATAACTTAAATGCATCTGTCTGTCTGCCCATCTGTGTATCTTATCTGACATTACTCGGGTACGTTATTCATAAACTGCAACTACTAATGACATTTATCTCAGTTTACATTTCTTATCTTATCCAGCATTCCCTAAACCTAGGAGAATATCACTGCCTGTAAAAACCAATAGCTAGTAACATGGATTGATTTTTCAGCTGATAAAGCTTGTATGTTGGACTTGTAATTAATGCTTGACAATGCACTTCCTGCTGTACCCCAGATGGTAAATCAGCACTGCATGTAGATTTATCTTGAACGAAAAGGCCAAGGCCTACATCCAGTTTGATGTGAGTAAAGGACAAGCAAATAATCTTAATATTTAACTAATGAACATGCATAATAAGTTAGAAAGCTAGAATGAAGCAAAAAACCTCAAGCCTAAGTTGTGGATATTTTGGGGCACTGAA